>NW_024070207.1:116774470-116925283 GCF_014754425.2 Oryx dammah
ATGCATTTTCTCAAATATAGAAATGTGGATAAAAAGAATAGCCAGGCTCAATCCAGTCTCTGCGAAGACTGCAAAAATGTCTCCAGTCATCACTCCTGGTATCCCCACCCCTCTGCAAGGAGACCTTGTAGGCCCTCCCAGATGGAGAAGGAGTCTGGGCTTCCCTGGTGGGCCAGTGGTTAAGAATCCACCTGTCAATGCAGGCGACATGGGTTCAATCCTTGGTCTGGAAGATCTCACATGCTGTGGAGCAAGTAAGCCTAGGAGCCACAACTGAGCCTGTGCTCTGGAGTCCAAGAGCTGCAACTAACTGAACCCACATGTCACAATTATTAAAGCTCTTGTGCCATAAAGCCTGTGGAGCACAACAGAAGTACCCACTGCAACTGGAGAATAGCCCCCACTTGATACAACTACAGAAAGCCCACAGGCAGCAACGGAGATCCAGCACAGCCACAAATAAATAAATTTTAACAAAAGAGAGGACTCGCTTTGGCCAATACACTGCAGCGCAAGTGGCATCGTATCACATCTAAGCCTGAGTCTAACAGGCCTTCTGGTCACATGCCTTGACCAGCATGTGAGCAAGCCTGGGAGAACGTGCTAGAGGATGGGTGGACACTTCCAGGAGAAACACCGCGGATGAGGCCACTCAAGGTCGGTTGGTCCCCAGCCAACCTGCCAGGTCACTGTGGACACACGACAGAGCCCAGCCAAGAGGGGCTGAGCCAGGCCCGGGTGAGAACCACCAAGCTCAACTGCAGACTAGCATACATACTTGTTGTATTTCACCACTAAGTTGTGGGGTAGTTTGCTCCCCAGCAGAGGTGTACCATGCAGAGCATGGACTCAGTTCTTTTGTCAGCTGACTCTCCGAGAGGGAGTTAGGACTTGCTGTGGGTTTAAAATGGATGGGACCACTAGCTTCCTTTCTCTTTTCTCTCATCTCCAGGTCAGCACATGTGCATATCCCAAGGAACACAGGCACTCAAGGGGCGGACTGCTCCAGATCACACATCTAGGGACTCACCAGCATTTGTTCATTGGTAGGTTTTATGGAAAACAGCTGCTTTTCCTTCATGTCCACTTACAGCTTTCACTGCCATTCTGAAAACAGTTACCTTAATGGGAACTGTAACAATTGGTGTTCTAACAACACACAGGAGTTGAGCAACCTCCCAAACAGTTCCTTTGTTCCTATGGTGGGCTATATTGAACTATCTGAAAAGGCAAAACTCAAGATCAAGAACCTCATATTCTCGCCCCAGTAAAACAACAGAGGTTCACCCACAGAAACCCCTTCCTCAAATAGCAGTCAATGGCTTGAAGAAACTGGAGCTAAATGAACAGGCTAGAAACTGGTTAATGATTCATTTCAAATCCAATCAATAAAAAACCAAAATACCTAGCAATGCCACTCACTGCTTCAACCCCCCGCCACCCCACAAAAGAGTTCCTACACAAGCATTTTGAAGCATTCCTGGAAGTTCATGTTTTACTTAATTCATCTGCTTCTAATAGCTAGTTTTCCTTTCCAGTCTAAGGATCCTTCTCAGAGTTCAAACAACGTTTCTAATTTCCCCTGTTTCTCTGGAGCAGGGTTCAGATGGTGAGAAGGTACTATTATAATACTCTCTTTATGATCAAATTTCTGCTGATCAACACTTTGTAAAAGATCCAGGTATAATTTTACCAGCAGATGCCACAAAAATTATTTATCATACATGTGACCAAAATCCCACCTTTTTTGTAGAGCATTTAAAAAGTTATTTCAATGTATACAGTGATGTATGTCATCTTTCTCAATAAAACTGGGAAAAAAGGAGTTATTCCAAAGTCATCTAAGATCTAATCAGTCAGTCAGTTCAGTCGCTCAGTCGTGTCTGACTCTTTGCAACCCTATGAACTGCAGCACACCAGACCCTCCTGTCCATCACCAATTCCCGGAGTTTACCCAAACTCATGTCCATTGAGTTGATGATGCCGTCCAACCATCTCATCCTCTGTACATCCCTTTCTCCTCCAGCCCTCAATCTTTCCCAGCATTAGGGTCTTTTTAAATGAGTCAGCTCTTCACATCAGGTGGCCAAAGTACTGGAGTTTCAGCTTCAGCATCAGTCCTTCCAATGAATACCCAGGACTGATCTCCTTTAGGATGGACTGGTTGGATCTCCTTGCAGTCCAAGGGACTCTCAAGAGTCTCTCCAACACCACAGTTCAAAAGCATCAATTCTTCAGGGTTCAGCTTTCTTTATAGTCCAACTCTCACATCCATGCATGACTACTGGAAAAACCATAGCTTTGACTAGACAGACCTTTGTTGACAAAGTAATGTCTCTGCTTTTTAATATGCTGTCTAGGTTGGTCATAACTTTTCTTCCAAGGAGTAAGCGTCTTTTAATTTCATGGCTGCAATCACCATCTTCAGTGATTTTGGAGCCCCCCAAAATAAAGTCAGCCACTGTTTCCACTGTTTCCCCATCTATTTGCCATGAAGTGATGGGACCAGATGCCATGATTTTAGTTTTCTGAATGTTGAGCTTTAAGATCTAATAAGTATTTCCAAAATGAGTTACTATACACGTCAGAACACACTCAACCAGGACTGCTTTACAGAGTTCAAGGAGGATGTCAAGGCCCTTCCTGCCCCATGAGTCAGCTCCACAGTTGGTATGTGGCTCCCTACCCCATCCAGAACTAGTTTGGATTCACAAGGATAGGAAGGACAATGGACGCAACCATCAGAGTCAACCATTATTCAGGCAACAATCATCAGAGAGCACTAAGACTAGGTGGAGAGAATTTAAGGAGAAATGGGATATTTACAAAGAATCGAAGTATCTTCCTACAAAGTGTACTTGTTCATTACAAAGGGGAAATCAGTGACTACACAGCAACCACCTTAACCAAGTGATCAGATGGTTGTCTCTGCCTCCTGATATGGCTCCCTGAGAAGGACAAGTCACCTATCTCACTTATGCAGCATTCTAGCCAAAGATGCACATTTCTCAACAGAAACACAAGGAAACATCATAGAGTCATAAATTAAGGGATATTCTATAAAATAACTGGGTAGCAGTCTTCAAAAATGTCAAGGTCATCCAAAACAAAGGAAGACATAGACTGCTCTGGATTAAAAGAAATCACATAACAGGACAATTAATATGTAATGTGGGATTCAGAACTAGCTTATAAACTGAGAGAGAAGTGTTATGACGGGCATTATTGGGACATTTTGGAATATGGACTCTGGATTAGACAAAAGTATTATATTTCTTAAATTTGATGACTGTAGTTATGGAAGGGCATATTTCTGTTCTTAGGAAATACAAGGGGAAAGGGATTTTGATGTCAACAGCTTACTTGCAAATGCTTCAGGAAAAAATTTACATATACACATGAATATGTGTATGAGTGCAAACTGGGTATATGTAAAAAGAGAGAGAAAGAGCGAAGAGGTTGAACAAATGTGGCAGTGAATCCAGGTAAAAGTACCCAGGACTTTTTCATACTGTTCATGTAACTTTCCTATTGGTTTCCTAGAAACAGAAAGTAAAACAAACAGCATCACAAATGAGGAGGTTTGCCGCTGGTAGGCATGGCCAGGCTGGACCCTCAGAGCAGTCAACTGGGGGGCAGGCCCCCTTCCAGCCGCTTCCCACAGTGCCTTCCCCTCAAAAGGACTCCCTCTCAGCATCTTCTGAGATGGTGCCTTTATGGCCACAGACCCCTGGCACTCTGGGATGATGTGCGTCTTGAAAGTCAGGAAATTGAAATGACTCCAGGCCACAGTTCAATTCTTTCGGAACATTTGCTTCCTGTGGCTTTTCCATGCTGGCACCGGAAAGAGAGACTCTGCTTTTATGGAGGCACAGGGGCGCCCCTGGAATGTTGGCTGCTGCTCTATCTCGACTGTCTTCTCCCTTTTGTGGAAAGACCCGCTTTCGGCAGCTCCCCTGGAGATGCTGTCCCCATTACTGGCTCTGCTCAGTCTCCTCATCGGCTCAGTGAGGATAAGCAATGCTGCTGTGGGGGGCTCTGCCTCTCCAGGGCGGCGTTGTCCCTGCAAGGACAACCCTTCAAAGGACAGTCACCGTGAGAATTTTCCCTAGATCAGGATCTTCCCTGTCCATTCTTTTCCTAACAAGCCTCGGATCCAGTAAGCCCAGAGATGACCCCTGGCCTCTAGAGTCATATGCCAGTGCAAACCTGACTTCTAGGTGCGACCAGGCAGGCACCAGGGAAAAAGTCCATCATAACTGCACCAACGTGCCACAGCACCTCCCCAAGCACAGCTACTGGAACTTCCATTGCTGGTTCATCACATACCTTTGAGAGGAATTATTCTAGGAGAGGAAAGAGAGATCTGGGGAGAGTGTCATGAGACAGCTCCTTACAGGCTGGCAGCCACTGTCAGAAGGTAGCCTTCTCAGCCTGTCAACCACCACTTCACAAAGAAAGGCTCCCCTACTCCAGGTAAGGCCATAGCCGGGCCTGAGCAGAGTCCAGTCCGGGTTTCCCAGACAGCAGAACCAGGAGCTTGAGAAGAGCTCACCCAGGCTGGGACAGGCAAGCTCCTGAAACACTGATTACAGACGGCCAGGCCTGGCCCCAGGCTGCTTCTCAGAAGCTTCCAGCTACTACTTGAGCAGATGTGTGTGAGCTGTCCCAGGGGGAATGGTAGGCCTGGCACAGAGCCCTATCCCAGCCCCCAAATAATTTCCCTCAGAAGCTATGGCACCCAGCAGGCCACACCATCCTCCAACAGCCAAAACTTTCCCAAGTCAGCTCCCTGGGGCCCACATATCCGACAGCACAGCCTGGTAGCTGGAGGGGTCCCTGCACTTCTCTGAGGCCAAAACCACACACTAACCTGACAGCTTGCTCCAGGCGACTTGGGGGCTGGACAAAGCGAAGAAGAAAGACCTTAAAATGCCATGGAGAACAGTGGACTCCATCTTCCGAGTGGCCCAGGACTGGAGGTGGCTACGGCCCAGGACCTGTCGATCTCTGTCCTCCAAGCCGGGGCCTCCCTCCACGGCCCCCAGGAACACAGACCAAGGTGTCCTGACTGGACAGAATCCAGTTACAGGCCAAGCGTGTGGGTAGCTTCCTCTGCCAAACAAACCAAAACACAGTTATGAGGCTACTGTCCAGAGAATTGGAGCCAGACCCTGATTTGCCAAGGTCACTCAGCGAAACGCAGGCCATTTCTTCATTTTCTATTTTGTTTCAGCTATGGTGACCTGGGCTTCAGCTTGACATTTAAAATGAAGCAGTAGCAAATAAAAATACATTTGGTTTTGCAAAATGAATGAATGAAGAAAACTCAGTCAGCACAAGTACCCGCTCTTCCCAAAGAAGCACTTTTAGAAACCTAAGGTGTCAGACAATAAATATCCATGTGCCAAGGGATGGGGACAGTGAGTAGAGGACTAAGGTAGAATGTACTAGAGGTTTCTGCTGCGGCAAAACCAGAGAAGAGGGAGAAGCCAGTGTAATCCTGCAAGGTATCATGGGTCATATGTGACCGGGAGAGGAACCTTGAGGTGGCCTCCTGCCACCTTGCCCATGCTGCCCCTCCCACAAAGCTTTCCAAGGCCGAGCATGCCTACTTCCACCTTGGAGGTGGGTTGGCGGAGCACACAGCACTCCACGCTCCCTAGGAAGGGCCAAACTGGGCCTCCACACAGGATGTAACTGACTAGAGAACTCTCTGTGGCTTTTTAAAAATCCCAAAAGCAAGACTCCCTAGACTGTACTGTGCACATGGACCGCCCAGCCCAGGCTCTTGCTGAAATGGAGATTCTGACTCATAGTGTCTGGGATGGGCTGAAAGCGCCCATTTCTCATCATCTCCCAGGTGATACAATGCTGCTGGCTCCACAGACCCCACTTGGAGAAGGGGTCAGGGAGGCACTTGTTCCTTCCAGTGGTCTCTTGCCCATCTTTCAATCCAACTGTCAATTACAAAAGTGAGGTCCTTACTGAGGGTGTCATCTGGGATGGATGCAAACGTGTTTCTGCTTTCCAGTCATTCTTGGGAAAACTTCCTGTACAAATTGCTAATTTCCTTCCATCCACCCTCTCCCTCTTTTCCCCTATGACTCCTCTCAACACCACCTTAAACTTGATGCCCTGCAGCCAGCCCAGCTGGAGGGCCATGACTCTAGAAGCAATTCCTAAAAGGGGTAAAACAGTGTAGGTCCCACAGTTCTCCTTTCTGTCTAAACAGAATGTGAGCAATCCAGGCTGTGCTCCGAGCCAGCCCCAAATCCCCATAGAGCTGGCTGTCTTGGCAGTCAGCAGAACTATCACAGTCTGTCCTTTCATTATCGGCTCTCAGATCTTCATCATTTGGAGACATTCCGCTTTTCCATGTTTGGTGGGGGCAGACAAAAAAATGAAAACATACCTTTCTCACAAAAAGCCCACAGATATCAGAATTTACAGCAATGGCATTTTATTGGTCATCTGGCTTGCTCCTTCGGGGACTCTTGCAAAATTGTTCCCTAGGGCAGATTCAACGGGTGCAGCCAAGTTTTAAATGTCTACAAAGATGAGATTTCCCATAAATTCACAAATGTCAAACGGAACTAACTCTCTGATGTGTGTATCATATGCAAAGAATTAAGAATGATCAGGAAGGAGATCCTGGAAACAGAAATGTAAGTCTTGACATTGGCTCGTTAAATTATTCAAAGCTCCAGAACCCAAAATGGGGTGGCGGGGGTGGGAGGAATCTAATCTCAGGAATTGAGACACTAAGAGGCAAGGAACTTGCCAAATCAACATTCAAAGGCTGAACAGTCCTGCAGGCTTATTTTAAAGGAAGCAGGGATGAGAGAGATGCCACAGTGACAAGCTCCCCCCTTCCAAAGGGCAGTCCTCCAGGAGGGTGGTCCCACCGGGTCATCGGTAACAACAAAGACAGAGGACTCAGAGCAAAAGCAAGAGGTCAGAGCTCTTTTAAGCTGGTCGCCACCCAGCCTCTTCCCGGCACTTCCCATATCTTGTGTTTGAAACATTTCAAAGTGAAACCCAGATACACACAGGAACGTCTGGGGACAGCATGCTCATGTGAGCACTCCTGGGGTCCAAGTCCAGCTGGCCTGGGAGGTCCTGGGAAGAAGGGAGGGAGGTGCTGCCCTGCCTGCTTCCCAAAAGCCTGCTCCTTCGTGCGGGAAAGTCAAAGGAGCAGCAGGGCCACAGAAAGACATTTCGAAATTGCTCCTTTTCATTCCTTTTCTCTTTGACCATAAAAGCTTCCCCCAGGGAAGGAAGCAGGCTTCCTTGGTAGCTCAGCTGGTAAAGAATCTGCCTGCAATGCAGGAGACCCCGGTTCGATCCCTGGGTTGGGAAAATCCCCTGGAGAAGGGAATGACTACCCATTTCAGTATTCTGGCCTGGAGAATTTCCTGTATAATCCACAAGGTCGCAGAGTTGGACACAACTAAGAAAATTACACTCGATTAGCTAAAGAAGTGCAGTGAGAGTCCAAGGAGATCCCCACCTGGTTCTCCTCTTTGAGGCGTGGAGAAGCCAGGAGAAGCCTAGAGCTGTCTTCATTCTCTTAACCCAGAGCATTTTGAAGGGTGACGAGCCTCACGGCTTTCACAATGCCCCATGCCTTCTCCAGCCAGCCTCTGAGAACAGCTGGATTCTCCAGGAAGCAAGCTGCAGCCGGATAACAGCCATGCCCACAATAACAAAAAGCACTGCACTGATCACACAGCGAGTGCTGACCCACGGTACAACGCTTACTGTGTTAGCCACCTCTCATATAATCATCACCACCACAGTCTCCCCAAACCAAGCAGTGGAGAAATAAAGTTACTGGGGCAAAAGCCATACAGCTGTGAAATGGAGACATCAAATTTGGAACCCAGGTCTCAGTGGACCCAGAAGTGGGTGCTCTGCACCAGAGGGCCTCAGAGTGGAGAGCAAACAGCCATATTTCAGCAGATGAAAAGATTTCGGAAAGGTCAAAGGTTTGCAGAGGCCAGTCTGACAGGAGTTACTGCTACAATAGGCCTCAGGGGCTCCTGTCAGGTGTTTTCAGAGTGCAAGTAAACTCCAGTAGACCGCCAAGCCAGCTGTGAACTGACCTTGGATCATGGCTGCCCAGGCACCCCTTGAGTAGACGAGAGCCTGGAATGCTCCAGACTCCAGCATCTTCTGCTGTGGTGATGGACTGTACTGTTGTTCTCACCCTTAGCCCTGCAGGGGGTTGACACATTACCAGCTGTGTGCTCTGTTGAACTCAGAGTTGGCTTGGCCACATGACTTGCTTTTGCCAGGTAAGTATAAGCAGAAATGTGTTACTTCTGAACATAAGCACTGAAAGCAAGTGCACGATAGTTACTTTCCCTTTCCTCATCTACCACTTGGATCAGCAGTGTTCTAGACTGATAATGATCCTATCAGCCTCAGTCTGACTGTGAAGGTGATGAAGGACAGAACTGCAGCTGACCCCTGACGGACACTTTTCATGAGCAGGAAATCAACTTTTACTGTTGTAAGCCACTGAGATTTGGGGGTCATTTGTTACCAGGCCTATCCTGACTGATACAATCAGCCACCTTCAGAAGATTCTGATTCCATTTATGCTCTAGAGTGGATGAGATACACCAGAGCATTCACTTCTCTATAAACCTTTTCCCAGGAGGAAGGGATGGTGACATCCAATATTAGTTCCCCTCCCTGACACCTTAAATCCTTTCTGAGATGAAAAAGGGCTTAATCGAAATTAAAATAAACAGATTTTCTCTCTTATATTATAAACAAACTGCATTTGAAATTAGATACCTACATGCCCCACTTCTCTCTCCCTGCTCCTCTGATTTTCCACCAAAAAAAAGGGAAGGCTCATTTCCAGCACTGACAACCTCAAACCCAGAGATTCTGATCTCAATGGTCTAGAGGTAGGGTATCAGCATTTTAGTATATGTGCTGCTGAAGTGAGCACCTGGGCATCAGCATTTTCAACTATACCCTGGTTTCTCTAATGTGCATTCTGGATTGGAATTTAATCCCACTCCCTTTTCTTATCCCAAAGGCTCAGAGGGATGGAGGGCAAATAGTTAATGGCAAAGTTCAAGACCTTTTGTCCATGATCTTCTCATTAGAGTATGTTGTTTCTCAATGATTATGAATGTTTTTCTAAAAGAGCCACTTGTTGCCATTAGTTTAATAAATGGAAAGATGACAATACCAATGGCTAGTGCTGTTGTTGGCCTGTCTGAGTGTTCAGGGGCACCTCTGTGCATTTCATTCATCAGTCAGGGATTGCTGTCTTCTACTAGAAAGATACAGAAAACGCACTTGCTTTTTAAGACTTCAGTAAGACAACTATGTGTATCCTTGGTATTTAAGCGCATCTGTAATTATCACACTCTTATCCTGCAGAGTTGCAGAGAAGGCAATGGCACCCCACTCCAGTACTCTTGCCTGGAAAATCCCATGGATGGAGGAGCCAGGTAGGCTGCAGTCCACAGGGTCGCTAAGAGTCGGACACGACTGAGCGACTTCCCTTTCACTTTTCACTTTCATGCACTGGAGAAGGCAATGGCAACCCACTCCAGTGTTCTTGCCGGAGAATCCCAGGGACGGGGGAGCCTGGTGGGCTGCCATCTATGGGGTCACACAGAGTCGGACACGATTGAAGCAACTTAGCAGCAGCAGCAGCATCCTGCAGAGTTGTGGTGAGGATTAAATGAGCAAAATAAATGGACGATTTTTAGAACAGCATCTGGCAGGTGTGATTGCTCAGTTGACGTTAGGTATTAGAATTATCCAAACCATGCTGACTTTTCCAGAATTTAAAAAGATCCTAAAGGGTTTTCCAGACTTTTAACAGGTTACAGATGAAAGAGGTTCCACCTTTGAACTAGAGCATACATGAAACATTTTAATAATAAACAGGAATTTGTAAAACATTACTAAGTAGGACTCCAAACATCCTGCTTTGTAGATTATCTGACAAAGCTTATCACTGCGTCACAGGCTTATAATGGAGATACATATTCTTTGGCCTATAACAGAGATGCTATATGAGAATCACTGATTTTCAATTAATTCATGACACAATGGACTACTCCCAATGTTGAAATGACACTGAACACTAACTCCTCTTCAGTGGTTTAGAAGGTCCTTTTAGATCTTTCAATAAGCAAGGGTCAACAACAAATGAGGCGTGGATGTCCCCGTGTAGGCACTGTCCTAGGTGACAAACAGGGCCAGCTTTCACTTTATCATGCACAGATCAGGTAGGTACTAAAAACTGACTATGTTTGACAAAAAAATCTACACACACTGATGAAAAATCTCATTTCTACATCTCCAAGTTCGTGGTATTTGTTTTAACTCTGCAAGAGCCCTTAATTCCTAGGATGGCTTGAGGTGACCTGATTTATGGTTCAACTCCTGGATGTTGGACGAGTCAGCCGTTACCCCCACCACCCCGATTCCACCTATGAGAAGCTGCCAGTCAGTGCAACATGCTCATCCAGAGAACTCTGTCGGTTCTAAACCACCCAGATGTGAAGAAACCAAGGGAAATAACGACAAAGGAAGCAGCTCTATAAGTGCAGCTGACTCCAAAGAAATCCCTGAGGGTTCCAATGAGGGTTTCTCAGTCTTGGCACTACTGACATTCGGAGCCAGATCATGCTTTGTGGTGGGGCTGCCCTGCACGCTGTCGGATGGCCACCTACTAGAAGGCTGCACCACTCCCCTTGGAGTTGAGGCAACCACGGTGTCTCCAGACCCAGCCAGATATCCCCTGGGGGTGCAGCTGGCCCCAGTGGAGACTCACTGGTCTGAACCTTTCAGTTTCAGCTTAGGCGGTACAAAAACATCATGTGGTAGCTGGTAGAAAAGGTATAGCCCTGAGGCCCACTCCCAAGATATTTTTATTCAGGAGGCCTGGGGTGGAGACCAAGAAGCTGTGTAAATTTCTAACAAGCTCCCTAGGAATTCTGATGTGGGTGGTCTGAAGTCCACACTCTGAAAAACACCAATCTTGCAGCCTGGGTGCACGCCCAGGTCAAAAATCAAGGCTACAGTAAGTATGAATCTGAAACCAAAGCAGGACCAGTTAAACAAATAAGCCGTGTGGTATAAAAGTTGCCTGATTGTGCAGAGCTACATGTGGGAGAAACCAGGTGCTGAGATGAAAGAAGCCGTAGACTAGAAAAGAACCCATTGGAAATCTACCATGGGAAATTAAGAATGAGCTGAGCTCATGCTGGAACTTTCTCTCCTGGGAAGCACTGAATGCAGGTGAATAATACATCTACCAAGGTTCTATGTTCATCTTTCTTTTTCATAATAAAGGAAGGAGCTGAGCATGTGCACAATTCTGCTCTAGCTCATAATATTCTGACATCTGATTTTAGGTTTAAACTGTTTCCAAGAAATTGCAAACAGGCAACCAAGATTTTCAGGACTTGGACAACAGGGTTGGAGTACCCTAGTGAGGTACAAGACAATGAGGAGCTGAGGCCGTACGGTTTGGGGGGTGGTGCAGAACCTTCCGTGGGGACATTTTAGCTAGAGACGTCACTTCCTGCATCCAGCCATGGTCTCTGTTGAACTCATCTGAGAGCACTTCTATTCAACATGAGAAAGATCCAATTACAAAATAAAACCACCATAAAGCTGCCATTAATAGGTATCTTATTTTAGGTTTAGACACAAGCTCTGCAGCCAGGAGGCCTATGCAAGTACAGTTGCTCTGCTTTCACACTTGTCTTGAAAACAAATATGTTCCAACCTGACATATGTATTAGGGAAAGATTTGAACATCACGCAAATGTTACATTTGCTTATGTGCAACTTTGTCTGTAAGAAACAGTACAGGAGTACAAGAAAATGTGCCCAGCTGAATGGAGCCATATTTACAAAATGCACACACCTGAAACATCTCCTAGCTCCTTCATTTCACCTTAGGAGCCCTGACCATCCACCCTTGGGGTTACAATTGTCCATCCAGTTCCCGATAACCCTCCAACTAGCCCTTCACAATAACTCATGGATTGCAATCCCTCTGATGCCCACTTCTGCAGCCACCTGCAGGGCTTTTTCTGGGTAGAGTGCCACTGTGATTGGACCTATGCACTTCTTCACCATATAGCATGTGCAAAAGTGTGCTACCATTTTTATTAGACTCCCATCTTATTTTTTATGTGCTACTAAGTTTTTGAGTGGCATGCCCTTGATCTCATTTGTCCTATAAGCCCTGTTGTTTTTATTGCATAATTGTTCACAGCACGGTGCTTTTCTAGGAACTCCTGTCACGTTACAGTAGAGAATTTGAGCAGCAAGGCAATGCTGGTAGGAGAACAAGGAAGGGAAACGGTACGGCAAGGCAGCCTGTAAGAGTGCACTGTCGTGCACGTTGCTACTGTGGGAGACTGGAGTTGAATACCACTAGGAAACTCTGGGCAACAGCGCAAATGTGGCTCAGATTTTATGCCACCTCAGAGGTGAGGGAGCTGGGGTATTTATACACCAACTCCTCGCCAGTCCCACTTGAGGGCCACTCCTGGGGGTGTTCATTCCAGCCCGTTGAGCCCTCAGGAAGGCAAGAAGATGCACTTACTGACAGACGGAAATCCCCCTTGGAGCACACTGAAGTGGTGAGACCCAAGGGATGTGAGTAATCTCCCGAGGGGCCATAAAGGCAAAAGCGGGGAAAACACTGCAGAAGAAAAGAAGACAAGAAAGAGCATGGGGCTGCGCACTGCAAAGCCTCCAACTCCAGGCCAGCATCTCTCTAGCATGCCTGCTCCCAGGAACATGTTAATGTCTGGATTCCCGGGTCTCACTCCCCATCTGTTGAATAGGGTTCTTGAGAAGAAAAGTCCAGGGAGCTTCTTTATGGCCCAACACACTCCCTCCCCACCACCACCCTCCCTCCCCACCACCACCCTCCCTCCCCACCACCACCCTCTGAAGATGACTGTCTCATCGACAAGCCGGGGAAACAAGCCACTAGTTCTTCCAGATTCCAACTGGCCCTCAGATTCCATACTGAGCCTCAGGGACAGAAGAGAGACAAGAAATCACTGTGGCAGAAGCCTGAGGGGATGCTCAGCCCCCTGCCCCTCTGTCACTACACCCACTCTCAGACAACAACGAGGTGGCAGGCCAGCTGTGGTCCTTCGTCTCTCTCCTTAATCTTCCAGAGCAGTGAGAGGCTTTTGGAGAGCAAGGGGCCAGGCACGCAGGCCTGCTGTCCAAGGTTACATCCTGCCCACCCACAAGCAAGGTCACATAAGGCCCCAGAATAGCTTCTCTCATCCTTGAGATAACTCGGCTTCAGGAAATTGCTGTACATTTAATCTCCTAGAGCTTAAGGCCAAGGGACTTGCACCTCACTACTGAGCTCAGGCACAGAGCTGGAATTCTACAGACAACCAGCCCATCTACCACCAGGGTCAAGCTCTGGTGCATCAGCTTCAATTCCTTATTTTTCCTTAACCCAAAAGACGGCTCATTTCCAAGTCTGGTCAAGCGAACAAACTCCTCATCTATGAAACGGAATGAAATAACTGGATGGAAAATGTTGCTCTCGAGTTGATAAGTAAAATAAATCTAGGCCATCAGTTAAATTGGCCATCGAAGCCTTATGGCTGCATCCAAAAAGTCCAAAAATAAAATGTCAGAGTAATGAGGTTGGAGTTTATTTTTACATGCAACAATGTATGAGTCAGAAGGACAGAATCGTCCCTCATGGCGAAGGGGAGATGGAGGGACCAGCCATTCAGGTTCCTTTGGGAAAATCTAAACAGCTTCACCACTCAGTTTATAATCTCACTACTTAAGTACCACCTCGGCTGCTGCTACAGAAACAATGTTAACCTTGGCCATGTGTTTGTACTAGGCATCTTGGAAAGCACTGCTCATTAATGGCAGTTCGTCACATGGAGCCCATCTCCACGTGACATCTTCTGAACAACTACGCCAACAGGAAAGCAGGAGATGGGAATGCTGTCGACCTGTAAACCTGCCATGAGGAATGAGACCGGAGGCTGCATAAAAGCCCACATCTAGTACTCTGGGCAAACTACAGTGGGGTTGGCCCTCCACTGGAAAGGCACAACAACCTAGGAAGTTCTAGAAAAGTACCCAGAATTCTGAGGGCAGCTCTTATTGTCCACCTGCTGGCTCTCATTTCCAGAGTCCTCATCTAAAAAAGGAGGCAGTTCCTATGATGTGAGAAAATCACAGGGAAGGTATTTAAAAAGAGAAAAAATAACAGTTGTCACTTGTAGTCAAGAGTAATGTCACCAAGTGTGAACAGCTTCCAGAGACAAACTCTGAGACAGACCCTGGGGGATGGAGTGTACATTTTGGGGACAAGAGCTTTTATGATGCTTGTTTCAGATACAAAGGTGCTGCCGGGCACATGCTGGTAAAAGGTTACCATGCTCGACTGTACTGGGCTGCACAACCACAGACACTGGGACTGTTTACTGCAGCTATTATTATTAAGTATCATGGCACGATTGCTTTAAAATAACATTCCTTTATTACAAGCGGGTTTTGATTTAAAGAAAGCAGTTTGTGTTCCAATTAAAATAAATAAATTAATTTTAAAAAAGAAAGAAAGCTGTTTGCATAACTGCATGGCACAGCAGAAAGGCCAAACGAGACCCAGCATGAGCCCGGGATCACCTACCTGTAAGCTGTGTGACCCTGAGCAAGTTCCTTAACCTCTCTGAGTCCCAGTTTCTTCATGTGCAATATGGAGATGCAAGATATAAAGCTGGCCCTTCCAACCGCAGATGCTTTGTTTGAAGGCCCAAGTGAAAATCCTATGCAGAGATCTTTTATAAAAGTAACATGCCACACAGATTCGAGTTAGGTCCAACTACTACCTAAAGTTCAGGAATAAAGCAAGATGCCTCCCAATGACACTATTAACCAGAGAGCAGTGATCCCATTTGAACTCCTCCATTGCCACTAGACTTTCAATGTCAATGCTAAAGAGACCGTGTTGTAGGATAGTTTCCCAGGGAGGATTTCAGGGACAGCCCCGAAGTATAGGTGTGGGGAGTAGCGTAACTAACTGGAGGTTACATGAAGTTTCTAGGTTGACTTCTATCTCTAACCCTTATTAGCATACAGTTTCTCTGTACCAAGCTTCCACACAAAATACTGACAAAAATAATACCACCTTCATATATACCCCCAAAGAAATGAAAGCTGGTAGGCAAACAAGCTGTATACCTATGTTTGTGCAGCCCTCTCCACAGCAACCAACAGGGAGAAAGAGCTCAAAGGGACGTCAGTGGATGAACAGATCAACAAAGTGTGGCCTCTCCATACAATGGAGTCTTGTTCAGCCATCCAAAGGAATGAAGTAGCAACGCAGGCTACAAGGTACAGGAGCCTTGGAAACTCATGCTCCTGTGAAAGAAGCCAGGCACAAAGGGACAAATGTTGTCTGACTCCAATTCTGGGGAAAGTCAAGAACAGGCAAATCCAGAGCATCATGAAGCAGACTGGTGGCTGCCAGGGTTGGGAGAGGGAGACACGGGGCCCAGCTGCTTAACAGGTCTGGGCTTTCCTCCCAAGGTGAGGGAGATATTTTGGAGCTAGATAGAGGTGCTTAGCTGCACAGCACAGTGAATGTACTAGATGCCACTGAACTGTAAACTTTACAAAATAATCATAAAATAAAAGGCTGACTCTTCTGTTATGTACATTTCACCTTGATGAATACAATACAATTCCAAAAATAATACCACCACCACTCTCAGGCTGCCTATGAGAACTAAGTGAGATGGTATGTGTAAAATGCTTAGCACTAGGCCTCACACAGAGTGAACACTCAACAAATGCTGACCTTTATCACTCCTGCCTCCACCTTTCAGAGAAAGACAGTGAAATGTTTGACAAAGCGACACGATGAGAGATGAACTAGATACATAGCGAACGTTGTTTTTGGCTCCTAATAAAAAAGGCCTAATGTAACTTGCACTCTAAAACTAGATGAACACACCCCTTGCCCTCACCTCAAGCACCCCACAGCTCTCCAGCGGTTTTGTCTGAGTCTTGGGCAAGTGTCAGTATGAACAGTGACCAGGTACCCTTGGTAAGGCAAGGTGAGAGCACGCCAATTCTCCACTCAAACTCCCCATCAGCAACAGAAAGAGAAGCGCCTGTTTTTTCCACTCTGAAAGGGAAAGCTCTTTCTGGCAAGAAGCAGGGAGAATCCCCAGGGGCGGAATTTTCCGGCAATTTAAAGACACACCTGGGATGTCTTGCCATTCTTCATTTTTTTCACTTTGATCTTCATTACAGTGCGGTGAAGTGTGGTTTTAGGTATTTGTGTGTTTTTTTCCCCAGCTCAAAGCAAAAATCCAGCACAAGTAAAGACGGGGAAAGGTGTGACAGACAAGTTCACAGGAGCGTACAAGTCACCGTAGAAAAGATGTCATCACATAAAGACCCCAGATGTCAAAACAACAATAAAGCCCTCTCTTCACTCATTTCAGGGCTGTCAGTGACCTATGAGCTAAGTATTCATTTATTACCCAGGAAACATGGCATCTGAAGATGTTACCATTTACAAATGAAAGCACAGATATTTTTGGTACCAGTTTTGTTTACTGGCTATTTAGGGATTGTTTGTTTTAGCAAAAAGTCTTATAAGACTAGCCAATGGGATTGTAGAAACCCAGACACAGGCTGGAGAAAAGAAAACTATAAAAGATAGGATGGAATCTTAAAAGTAGACACTTCAAAATATACTCCATCATATAAAATTGCTCATCTAACATGTATGGTGTTTTTCTCAGCTTTAAGAGTGTCCCAAAGAAGATCCATCCCAGATTTATTCCCTAGAAAACAGTGAATGTGAACCCCACCCCAACCCCACCCAGCAGATTCCAAAAGGCACAGCTACGTCTAGTTGACAAAATCTAATTTCCAACTAGGACCTCTGCAGGCGAGCTTGGGAAATGTGCAGTAGCTTTGAGCGTTCCAGGCCCTCCAGGACAGGGCAGGAGGGCTTGCTGGAAGGACGGAAAACTGGCTGCTGGGGCCAATGCGCCGTCTTGTCGATAGTTAGTGAGGCAGAAACTCTTGTAACTCTCTCCCCCTTTCTCTCAAGGAATTACCAGCAGTCACAAGGAGAGAAAAGGGAAGATTAAAAAGTCCCCAAAGGTTCTCCAGTGGTATCAGCCAGAGGACCACCTGTGTTTAATCACATGATATGTGTAACATTCCCATCTTTCTGACAAATACATTTGGGAGAATAAGAGGTGGGGGAGGTGGCCCATGAATGCTGCTTCTAGGACTGAGGGCTTCAGAGATGCAAGGTGACAAAATTCATACGTGATTCTAACTTAAATTTCACACCACATGGTACTTAATTCTCTATTCCCTGATTCTATTTCAGTGGGATCCACAAAGAGACGATTTGTCTGGAAGTCAGATGAGGAAAAAGAATGCTTGGTGTGAGAATTAAATCAGATAATGTAGAGGGAAGGATCTGAGGCTGAAATGTGAGGTTTGCAGGGTATTAGGGGCAATGGTTGGGAGCAGAAGAGAAAGCCTGCGTTCAGCCATCTCCCTTCTCAGGTCCTGGTGCCATATTACCCGCATATTCACACAATGTTTCCACCCTCAGCCCTGCTGGAGAGACAATGCAATTTAGTGAAAACAAATGAAATCTCAAGGCAGGAAACCTGGTTTTGATTCACTGTTCCCTCAGTGCTTGGCTCTGGTCACTTTCTCCCTCTGAGCCTCAGCTTCTTTGTATGGAAAATAACACTAATCCCAACATCACTATTCATTATGCAGATTAAATGAGAGAATGGAGTCTAAGGTGTTCTGCAAAGGAAATCACACTAAACATAAGACCTGTCATTTAAAATCAGTACACATTGCCTGTGTCACCTATTTCAGGTGAGCAAAGGTTAAAAGCTTGGTCATACCCAGAGTTGCTACAGGTTGGAAGAAGGAAGGTTCTGCTCCACACAGGAGAGAAGCACCAATGGTCAACCTAATCGGAGGGCAATTTGGCAGTTATCTCTCCAGTTGGAAAACACCTTTTAAACTGGCAATTCCCAGATGTACTTACAAGAGGAAGCCAAGTTCTGAGCAAAAGAACATACAATGCAGCAATGTTGGTAGCGAAAGATGGAAAATCTTATGTCTTTCAGTGGGAACTGGTTCAATAAATTATAGAGTTGTAAATACTATGCATCTGATGAAAAGAAGAAGTAGCTCATTTGGATCTTGAAAGATTTCAAAGGTTTGTTATTAAGTTAACCAAAAAGCCAGATAATGAATATCGTGTGTACTATGAGATAGATTGAGAGATATTCATGCAAACACACACAGGCAGGTAATTGCATAACACCTTCCTGGAACAATACATGTGAGTCTGTTGTTGGTGTTTATCTTTGGAGAGAAGAAGAACTCAGGAGAGAGGAAGGCTTGCATGTTTCATTTCACTTTCTTCCTTTGTTTCTAGTTGGAGGTTTTATTTGTAATCTTGGGCATCTACTTTATTTTTTAATCTCAAATGACACAGCATAAAAGAAAATCAGCAAACCGAGTAAAGAAGCCCCTTTTGGCACGTGGGTGTTGTGAAAATAAAGAAGAAGCCAATGGAAACAGTGAGACATGGCACGAGGTGGCCCAGGCTCAGGGTTTAGGAAACACTGCTCTCCCAGGAGCTGGGCCTCTGTTCCTGTCCTCAGGAATCCTGAAAGGTAGAAGCTTCCAGAGAGAAACTGGAGTGGAAAGCCAAGGAGAATAAATATGGCAGGAGTCCAAGAATAAATGGGGAGAAAATGAAGGGTAAGAAGAGGGTGAGGAGAAGTCAACAGAGAAGCACATTCTCAAGCAGACATAGGATGGTGACCGGAGAGATGCTGGCGGGGGCCGGGGTGCAGTTTCACGTCTGAATGTACAGTTTGCACTGAAGTGACTACTCTCACCATCAGGGTGGCTGTGGTGAAGCATACATGTCTTGTTAGCTGAGAATCCCAAGAAGGAGCAGATATGTAAGCTTTTTCCAGGAGAGTCCTACTGTTTGTAACATGGTACCAGCACCAAAGACCTAAACTTTCAAGTCCTTGCAGATTCGTAACTGGAGACACCACTCAAGAATGCATAAGCCATGTGGCCCTAGAGTGTGCCAGAACCCCGGCTCTGGGGGGTATTCATAAAACGCTACCCCAAGACTGGATTCCATGGCAAAACAGGGATGGTAAACACTTGAATAATCTAAGTGGAATCGTTTTCTCAACTGGGAACATCTAGGTCCCTTTAACAAGTTCACATGCACTATGAAGTCCCGGAGGGTGAGACGTGGTCTGCAGGGCTTCCCCAAAGTCCTGCCTGGGAACCCTTTCTTTCGAGCTTGGTGCTGGACTAGCAAGCCTCGGAATGCACTTTGAGAAGCCAGTTCATTCAGGGGTCATTCCTCCTCCTCCATGTTGAGATTGTAGAACAGGAATGAGAAGCAGGACCTATACCACAGAACACGGAAGCTGAAAGAGCTATTTCAGCTTCCAGACTGGGGCAAAAAGATGAGAGTTGGGCGTTGTGGCTGAAGAAAGCCTGATAAGCTGTTGTTGTCCGAGAATAGAATTTAGGAAGAATACAGCTCATCCCTCAATCCGTTGTACCAATAAAGAAACAGGGCCCCAGATAATGCCCCACAGGGAACAGAGCCAGCGGTTCAGAGCCGGGACTCAGGGGACAGAAGGCCTGGGTTCCAACCCCAGCATCCTGCAGCACCTCAGGCAACTTGGTCCACATCTCTTGGCTTCCACTTCCTTATCTGAAGAATGAGGATAACGGTAGTCTCTACTGCAGAGGGTTGAGATAAGGATTACGTGAGCTGGTATTTGTAAAGCACATGGGCTAGTGCCTGGTGCAGAGTAGGTGCCAGATAAGTGTTTCTTTAAGCAAAATGACATTACTGGGCCCTCGGGGTCCCAAATGGAGGCATCTTTATTCCACCATTGCCCCTCTCCCCAAACACTCATTTAATAAAGTGAAATCAAAAGGATAATGGGTTGGCCATCATCAAAAAGTCAACGTTAATGGAGAGTTTATAGACACACCATTGCCAGAGCAAAGCTCCAGAATTCAAATAACACTTCTCCCTCTAGAAACACATTCTATGTAATTGAAAAATACATATATGGGCCAGGAAGGCAAGGGATTCGTGCATTTTTTTTTCTTTCCAGGCTTAAGGTTCTAGAAAGATCAGGTCATTTTCCAAGAGGATGTTCACAGTCAGCACTGGGGACTGGAGGATGGCAACTGTAGACGTAGAATGCAAGACGGACGGGAGAGGAAGGGCCAATATGTCGGCGGAACTCAGAGCAAAACGGACGTGCTTCTGGCAGCAAAGTGGGTCCAGTTAGGATCTAAACAGGGCTGCGGTTCCTCCCTCCCCTTGAATTTGTGTTTAGGCAGGTGTATTGGGCCAAACAGGAAGCTCCGGCTCTTTACGTCAGGTTTTTCTCAAGTCATCTGGCATTAGTTGCCTTGCGCTGGCACTGGAGTTTCAGCCTGAACGCTGAAATGCGGATTTGCTAACTAGAGCATGGAGAAGGTTCCAGAAAGAGAAGGGACAGGAAGGGGGTGGGGAGGAAGGGCCAGTAGTCCATCTGTCCACTGTCCCCCGCTCACCCTCCCCAAGCTCAGAGGAAAAAGCAAGGCAAGGATGACAAACTGCTAGCCTGAGACCTCGTTCACCTGCTTGTCCTTGGCAAACGGGCCCCTCCTAAGCTTTGGAAGAGCGCTTCCAAATATTCGGTGGAAGGTCGAATATTTGTCAAGCAACGCAGACAGAAAAAGATGGCAGGAACCAGAGACACAAACAGGATCTTTTTCTCCTGAGCTGACATGGGCATCCATTAAACATGGTACTTAACAGGCTGGCCTATGATATCAAACACTGAGGTTAAAAAGAGAAAAGAATCAACTGACTTACATGAACTCTCCACTAAACAACTGAAACTGGAGTTTTAAACACCAAAAGTAACCCCATGAGGAAACTGCTTTCTCTCAAGATGCTCCAAGGACACCCAATATTCCCCAGCAGGTTGGCCCAGAGCTATATTTTCCCCACAAGAACAGTGATCATACTTTATGAACCCCAAATCTGTACATTTATTTGGCTGCCCACTGAGGCAGACTGTCTGAAACTGTAACTCCAGATATATTCGAGACATATGGCCACCGTGCCCACACATTTGGGATGGGATGCCTCTGACCTGTCTTTTCCTGCCGTGGCTGGGTCTCGGGGGAACACTCAAAATACCCTCGCACTGTCTACACTCCCATAAACCAGGGAGGCAACAGGACTGCCTTGGGAAGCCATCACAGCTGCCGCTTGCTGAGCATTTACAATGTGACAGGCACTTTACACACTATGTCATTTAATCCCTCACTCGCCACCCCCAGTTTAAGACAGGTATTATCTTCCTCACTTTGAGGCAGAATGACAGTGCCTTGGAGCAGTGAGGGGCCTCTGCTAAAGAAGCTCCTACAGCTGATGAGTGGTGGAGCCAAGATTGAGCCCAGCCCCACACGCTGAAGGAGCAGCTGGGGATGTCCACAGAGGCTTAACTCCCCACACTGAGTTTGTATGGAAAACTCCGGACTCCTTTCCCTGCCCTCCCACAGAAAGGGAGCCACAATCTTTGCTATTTCTGTCTAGTGCCGCTTCTTCAGAGTGCAAGTTCTAACCAGGCACCCCAGGAGGAAACATGGCCACACACTGCAACAGGCAACAACGCGATGTCAGCTGGCATGTTGTGATGAACCCTTTTCTCTCCCTGCAGAACCCCCAGCAGACAAACAAACAAGAAGACATGATTGGAATCAAGGAAGGCTGAAAACTTGCAAAAGAAAACCTGATCTGGGCCCAGCAAACTTTGGGCACACTTATCTGGGTTGCCCAGGTTTATGGCTTAAGGAAGCAATTGCATCCAAAGCTTTTGGGGCTGCTGTTTGCTTTCCAGGCCTTGAAGCCCTGGCTGGGAACCACCACCTAGCTTGGGAACCCAGACCAAGAAAGGCAGTGGCCTTCCTCTGCCATCTGCTAGGGGATTAATTTCATCACCACATTCCTGCTTCTCGGGTCACACGTGTGCCTGAGAACGCTTTTTAACATACAAAGTGGCTCCTAGGCATGCTTCAGGTCCCAGACTCAGTTCCAGGGTTGCGATGGAAAACAGCAAAGCTAGACTCAGATCTGGAGCCAGAAGAAAGATGCATTGTTTGGCAGAGTCCTCTCACGACGTGCACAGCAATCGTGCTTACTATTTCCCTACCTACGCGAGGCCTGTCTCCACCCATAGCCCTGCATGGCACTATGTGAGAGCTCGTATCCCCCGGCTGCTGGAAGTGGGGGCTGCTAGCGGCTGACAACTGTCCCCTCCTTGGGACAGCTGCCCTGAGGAGAGCCACCTGGCCTGGGAGGTTAGGCCCTCCCTCTTCACGGGCAGCTCCCAGCCACCACCAGACTGGGCGAGTGTACACAAGCCCTCTCTAAGATACCAGACCTGCCCCATTCTGCTTCCTGCACACCCTTACCGGCTTCTCCTGAGGTTGCTCTCCTGGTAAACCGTATGCACTAGCATCCCTGTTTAGGCACCTGCTCCAGGACGTGAAGTCAAAAGCAACGTTAAGCAGCAGAGTAAAACTCTGCAAGGAGGTGCCCCAAGATGAGATTCTGGATGCAAATAAGCTGTGCTTTCTAACAGGGCTAAGGTAGGGGTAGGGGTGGAAGGAATACAATGGGAAGGTGAGGATGGAATGGGCAAAGGTAGTCAGTCCTCGAAGTCCCCAGGTTTCTCCCTGCCCAATCTTGGCAGAGAGGCCCATAAAAGAGGTGCCAACTTACCAGGAGATTCCTAGCCAGCCATGGGACCCAGAATGGGCCCCACTGATATTTAAGCCAGAGAGAGTGGCAGTCAGCAGAGAATGCCACCAGACACCGCACTGGGACAGATCAGGATCACACGCACTCCTTGAAGTCCTGGCCAGGGAGCAATGTAGACTTGCCCCTCCTCTTCGTTGGCCCAGCATTGTAAATGTTTGAACCACTTTTGGGTTCTCCCTTGCATACCATGAGGACGTTTACTCTATGAGGGTTAAGGTGGCTAAGTTCCAAGTGGAAAACAATGACAGCCTCTCTGACTTTCACACGTTCAACTTTCCAAATCTTTACAAATCCAGAGAAATGAAGATCGATATGAGCTTTCAGTGTGTGAGCGGGTGAGAAAGCCTCACTGAAGTATCCAGAACATTCTGAGCAAAAGGACATATGAACAGAAAGATATGTCACTGCTGCCGGGCTGGAGGTAGGCTCTCTCTGATGTTTCTCTGCCACAGTTCTGAGAGAACCACCCTGGCAGTCTGGGCTTGACTCAACATCCCGTTTCTCCAGCTGCTCAGGGGACGATTGCATTGGACCTGTGGCAAAGCAACACGAGAACCACCTGGTCAGTGCCCTTTGTCACTTGACCCCCCCCCCCAAACCAGACATCACAGGTAAGCGCCAGACCACACCCTGAAAAGCTTCCTTGACTGCACTGACTAGTTCGGATGGCAGGAGCCTCTCAACCACAGCATCTTAAGTTGCAAAATAATGTGGTATTTTAGGAGCCCCAAGCTCTGAGTTATGCTTTGTGAGAACAGCTCCTCCTCTGCAACCTTGGGGCATGGCAAGATTTTATCAACAGATGAATCAGGTGGAGGCAGGCGTGGGAGGCCATCAAAGGGATAGCTCTCTGCCTCCTTGGAGGTCTCTGAGGGATCAATACAGTGTCAGGGAGGAGGTGACGCCACAGGGACAGGAGACCTCATACTCTGCTGGTGGCCCCAATACCTGGGGGATGACTTTGGGGAATAACTTGGTAACATCTACAAAGCTGAAGAGGAACAAACCCTTGGACCCAGACATTTCATTTCCAGCTAGCTACCCTAAAGCAATGGGTGTCCATGCCGGCTACACACTGGGATTTTCTGAGGGAGCTTTAAAAATATACAGGTGTGTGCCTGCTTCACACCTCCAGCAATGTAGATGGAGTTGGGCTAGGTGCAGCCTGACCCTGAGACATTTCAAAGTTCCCAGAGAATTCTGATATGGAGAAAAAGTTGAGATCCACTGCTTCGAGTCCTTTTTTCTCCCATGGGCCACAGGGACATTTGACAAGATTGCTTGTGGCAGCACCACTTGCAGGAACAAGAAATTGGAAGTAACCTCAATACTCATACCTGATAGCTCAGTTAGTAAAGAATCTGCCTGCAATGTGGGAGACCTGGGTTCAATCCCTGGGTTGGGAAGATCCCCTGGAGAAGGGAAAGGCTACCCACTCCAGTATTCTGGCCTGGAGAATTCCATGGACTGCATAGTCCATGGGGTCGCAAAGAGTCAGACACGACTGAGCAACTTTCACTTCACTAAATACTCATCCAGAGGAGGGGGCATAAATACATTGCAATGTATTCCTCTCACAGCATTCCTCAGGGCAGTGAAAGATGAAGACAGCACGGCTGTGCAGATCAATATGCTTGAATCATACAGCAACTTATAGAAGGACACACAGTATCATAGAATTTATGCAAATTTCCAAACATGTCAGTAATGTTTTTGAACATATGCATATGCAGGTAATAATATTAAAATGGATGGAGGCAAGGCTTGAAATGCCAAAATGAGGATAATAGTTCCCAGTGGGGAAGGAGAGGGCCATCAGATTAGACAGGGGCCACGGAAGCTTTCGATCCCTACTATAACATTTTCTTTCTTTAAACAAATACAGAGCAAGCCTGGAAGAAATGTTAGCTTTGATAGAATTGGATGGTGGGTACATGGCTGTTACGTTATTCTTGGTTTGAAAGCGTGCATAGTAAATATTTAAAGCTACAGAACATAAAAACAATCAAGCTGCTAAAATGACTCAACATATACATAAGCCTTCAAATCCATCATAAACTGAACAGTACAGACAGCACAGGTAGTAACTCCTTGAAATAACTGAAACCAAACAAAACCTTGCGGAGACTTTATTCTTGAGGCTTTATTAAATCCTTAGAAAAACTTCATGACATTGGTTGCCTGCTACCAAATGCTGCCGTGTGTGTTTAACACAAAAAGACACCTGTCAAAGGAAATGAACAGGGTACTGTACATTTTGCATGTTCCCATCCACTTAGCGAGCGTTTCTTTTTTGAGACGCTATTGTGTGCCTGGCTCTGAATGAGGTGTAGAGTTTCCCTTTTATCTCTTCCCAATCGTGAACCCAAATGACCATGAGTTTCCCTTCTCATTGCTAAGAGTTCACAGAACTGTGCTGGGAACCACAGAAATGATTTTTCTTGTGCCAGGGTTTTCCCATTTTGGTTTAAGGGCATCAGGTGTGTCCAATTATGCACACAGAAGGTTGTGAACGAAGGGGGAGACACGTCCTGCAAACAAACTCACCTTTATGAGAGAAATACAGATGGAACAGAGCCCTAGGGGTGGAAGGAGGGGTGGTAAACAGAGGGAGACAACAAGCCTGCAAAATCCAGCACACCAGGAGAGGATATGACAAAACCACAAAGGTTGAAATGAATATTTTCATCAGGTGAACAGTATCCAGAAGAATGGGTGATGGATGCCAGTCCTTGGGGCCTATCAACTTTGTTGCCAAACCAGTTCTCCAGGCAGGGCATTGGGCAGTGTTCTCTTTGACATCTGCTCACTGACACAGTCCTCTGTGGGGTCAGTGGAGCTCTGGTCTCCATCTCCCACAGTGACAAGAGGTTTCTATCTAGGCCTCAAATATGTAAATGGATCAATCTAAACCACTTTCTCTCACCTTTGCCAACTCCTTTTTTTATTTTTGGGGGGTGCAGTGGCGGGGGGGACGGCCCTGAAGAGTAGTCAGAAGTGGATAGCTGCCAAACCTGCTGGAGAAGGAGGAAGGTCAATGGAGGGGGCGTCCTCAAGAAACCAGGGGAACTGGGGATCCGTGAGGGAGGAAAAGGCTTCCCTGGTGGCTCAGATGATAAAGAATCTGCCTGCAAACCACAAGCTATTGCTCTGAGGATAGACATGCCTAGGTGTAGAGATGCTATGCTGGGCTTATTACCCCTAGATCCATCTGCTCTGCTGGGCAAGCAAGGAAGCCTCACCTCTGCAGGCTGCATCTTCCAGGGCCTATGGCTGCCAGCTAGGTGCAGTCAATGGGAGGGTCTGAGATGAGGCTGGAGGGCAGAAGAAGGGAAGAAGTATTTCTTCCTCTCATTCTCAGCCCTCAGCCATGTCTCCTGTGTGGTCCCAACTCCCACCAGGCTGGCTCACCCTTGGTCCAGCCTGTTCAGGAGGCCGCCAGCCCCTAACCTCTGTCCCTCTAGCTTTCAGAATGGTAGCAGCTTCCCGCCATCACTAAATTCTGACTTCCCTCACCATTCTGTTTGGCATCTCAGCTCTTCCATAGTTAGGGTTACCAATTCCCTGTATTAAATTCTCCCTCTGTAAATACCTTGAATGGTTCCATTATTCTGGTTGAATGCTGAATGGTAAATGCACTTTGAGACAGCAGTGTGCCACTGGGTTTGCAACTGGCTTGTATGTTACTCTTGGCTGATGTGGCATTTGGTTTTGAGTCAGAAGACCTAGGCTCATATTCCTGCTCTCACTGCCAAAGGGTGTGACATTGGCCATTTACATAACCCTTCTAAGGCTTAATTTTCTCATTTTTAAATGGAACTCACACTGTCTACTGGATCAACTGCTGAGAAGTTTAGATGAGATGACGATAGGAAAGGGCGTCTATATCTACAGAATGCTAAAGAAACTTAAGCAAGTATTATTATCCTCTCAGCAATATTATTGTTGCTAAGTTTTTGGTCTATGGGTAACATTTTTATAAAATGATTCATTTTACAAATATGAAATGTTTGCTCTTTCCTATCCACTCACCTCTAAAGGGCAATTTTTATAAGATATTTTAAAGTGAATATTTCCCTTTCTTTTATAGAAATGTTTACCATGTAAATACACAGCCAGGCCCAGTTAGAAGTAGGATTGCTGAGCTCTGTTGGAACAAGCCCCAGGTAAACACAATGTATCATGTAATGGATGTGTGAGGCAAGCCCAGGGAGTGATGGGGTGGGGGGCGGGCAGTGTGAAACATTCACCCTGGCCATCATTATTCCCTGGAATCATGAAAAAGCTTGAGTTCCACCTTCCTGCATGGCTCAGTTGTAGAAAATCCCTCCAGATTAGAAAATGGAAAAGCTGCCCCAAACTGTCTAATTACCCTTGATCTTAACTGATTTGAACTTCCTGATCCATCAGCTCAGTTCAGTTCAGTCACTCAGTTGTGTTCAACTCTTTGCGACCCCATGAACCACAGCACGCCAGGCCTCCCTGTCCATCACCAACTCCTGGAGTCCATCCAAACCCATGTCCATTGAGTCGGTGATGCCATTCAACCATCTCATCCTCTGTTGTCCCCTTCTCCTGATCCATGGTTATTGCTAAAAGTAGACATGACTATCAGGACTCATAACAGGCGAAAGCAGGCACCTCTCTATGGGATGTGATTCTTGACGCATGCACATATGCAAAGCTTTCTTTTCTTTTCTTTTTTTTTTTAAAGGTTTTCCCCACCAGTCTTCTGATACCTACATCAGGGGAAAAACAAACTTTTATCCCATGATCAGGAACCCAAAGTTCTTAGGGAATGGAATGCTTTGTGACTGCCGATATGCGGTGTCTTGCCTGGGAGCAGGATCTTAGGAGACAAGGTGATTGATGTCCTAGAAGGAGAAGGATGTTGCAGAAAAGGGGAAAAGATGCATACGTGAGGCACTGGGGCACCCGAGCCATACTTCACACTTTACAGGTTTTCTAAGCATTCTTGAAATGCTCTTATCATGATCAACAAGAGGGGGAAAGATTACTAATGCAAGTAAAATTATCAGAGCTTTTCAAATTTGTCATTCCCTCATATTCTGGAAAGATAGCCAAGTAGAATTAGCCCAGGAGTTATTTACAACCTTCTCTGTACTCCATACCACAGTTGCTGCCCTATATCATCTTTCTGTGATCTAGGAGATATGCCTCATTCATCCCACTTTTCAGATGAGAAAATAGAGGTCTACAGAACCAGGAAGTGGGCAAAGGTGAGTGATGCATCACATTGAAGATGCCTGACTCACGGATGAGTGCACTTATCCATCCCTCCGCCGGGTGGGTGGGGTCTTTGAAATCACAAGCTCTTCCTGGGTGGCATGCTTACTCTTTCCGGTGAAGGGCTCAAATCAGCAGTGACCCTTAAACTGTGATGTGCTTATAACATCACCTGGGAATTTTGTTAAAATGCAGATTCTGTGGCAGGAGGTGTGGGGTGGGACCTGAGATTCTGGGTTTCCAGAAGATGTCAATGCTGTGGTCCAGGGACCCCACTTTGAGCCGCAATCTCATATATCCCCATCACATACCTTTTTTTCAGCTATTCACTCATTCAAAATGTCTTGTGATTACTAAGTGCTTACTCTATGCCATGTACCATGCTAGAAGCTGGCAGTGCAGCCATGAACAGATAGACCAAGCCTTCTCTCTCATGTGGTAGAAAGAGACAAAAAATCCACGTGGAGGTGAACAAATAAATCATCATCAGGTACAGGCTGGGAAGTATTGGAAAGACCATGGCTGGAACAGGGTTCTCTGACCCAGCACTATGGTCCTGGGACTCTGATCCATAAAGATTTAGTGGCCTACCTGCTATATAGAAGTCAAAGTATGGGATGAAATGATACAGTGTCTGCGATTTGCTTCAAAATAATATGGGAAGGGGAAGTGAGTGAGGTACAGGTGAAACATAACTGGCTGGAGTTGGTAAGAGTTGAAGCTGAGTGATGGTCATCATATTCTACTTACTTTATGTTGGACACTCTCCAATTAAAAAAAAAAACAGAATTAAGGAACATTAAGTGAGGGACTTCCCTGGTGTTCCAGTGGTTAAGAATCTGTCTTGCAATGCAGGGGATGCAGGTTCAATCCCTGGTCGGGGAATTAAGATTCCACATGCCACAGAGCAACTAAGCCCACACGTGCACAACGACTAGAGAGTGCCACAACGAGAGAGAGATCACAACAGCAGAAAGATCCTGTATGCCACAGCAAACACCCTGCAGCCAAATATATTAATAGATGAACATACTTTTAAAAGGCTCTGCTATGCTAAAAAACAAACAAAACAAAACATACGTGGTTTGAACATAATAGCTGCCCTCAAGGAACTTACAAACTGCCATGCAGCCTGCTTCTATGTCGGGGGTTCTTCACCTAGAATTCAAGGGGTCTGGGGACCTGGAGGGGAATTTTACATTTTGTTTCATTCATCTCTAACTGAAAGCTCGCATTTCTTCCAGTTACGGATGGAGGCAGCAAACCACTGTGATATTACCACGACCCTGTCGCCGAGAGAAGCCACTGGCATTTTCATGTCACAGTCACTGTCCTTTCAGGACTCTCAAAATATCACTTCGATAACCCTTCAATTTGAGCTTGATTATCAGTGGGTTAATAAGAAGCTCATATTTCACTACATCACAAATTCCTATCTTAATATCTTAATAACTGTATTTCTTTAGCCACTGTGTTTAATAA
The DNA here is from genome assembly GCF_014754425.2 of Oryx dammah. NCBI lineage: Eukaryota > Metazoa > Chordata > Mammalia > Artiodactyla > Bovidae > Oryx > Oryx dammah. The sequence goes on from NW_024070207.1 coordinate 116,804,130, forward strand.
CTGTTGGTTTCTTGTAATTCTAGATGCTTCTACATTTTCAATTCTTAGTTGGAGGAGGGGCCAGGCCTCACCAGGCCACCAGAGGGGCCCACAGCGAAAAGGGTTAGGAATCCTGCCCCTAGGTCAGGGCACAGGGGGACCACACACCTGCCCAAGCAGTGCTGTTCCCCACCACCGCCCCCTGCACACCCACAGGAGGCCGGTGCTGCCCGCAGCAGTCATAAATCTCCCATCCCCTCCCCCTCCAAAAAAATGTAGGTTCTTCAGCCCTCGAGCCCCAATGTCATTGTGACTGTAGCATTCAGAAAGGGGGGCAAAGGGGGAAGCATCTGGAAGTTTCCAGTGTTTTGGAGATAAGCCTTGACTCTAGTATGAAAGATAATTCAGGCGATGGGTTAAGAAACGCTGGGCAGCAGGCCAAAGAAATGTAACATTTTCTCTGCTTGTTCTTTCTGGATCGTTGGGGCCTTATCTCTGGGAATCTCTGCCTCCAGCGAAGACTCCTGCATGACAGGTGTCGTCGTCAGATTGTGACAGGATAGAAGTTGGGAGGTGGGATGGAAGGGCTAGGTGAGATGCCAGGAGAAACAGGTGAGCAGAAATACTCGCACCGGAATTTTGCTGGCTTGGAGATATTTTCGACCCGGTTGCAAGGGTGGGTATATACACTGGTACAACTTCTCCGGCTGATGGGCAGCAAGACCAAGGTTATGTACAGAGCTGTTGATGGGCACCTTATTGGGGGTCGGGAACTTTCAATCCCCTGGAGTTCCCCCAAACTGGGGGCTTTAGATGCTCTCCCATCTTTGGGGTAAAAATGTTGCTTTCTCCCTGGCTTTAGGCGATGGAGACTTGTGGCTTAGGGACATCTGTTAACATGCCATAAAGAGGCCCCTTCATTTCCCCTGACTTCTCACGCAGCACTAAAATCACAGCCTCACAACTGGCCTCACCCTTTGGAGCCTGTAACCGGACACCACAGGACAGCCAGGGCTGCCACAGGAGAAAGACAGCCAGGGCGGGGTGCCCGGGGACAGTGGGGACATGCCATGTCATGAGAAAGGGCTGGGAGACCATGAGAACGACCGCACAGCTATTGGGCCGTGGCACCCAGCCCATGCCAATGCACCAACCAGGGCGTGATCCCCTGGCTGGAAAATCAAGAAATAAAAGGCAGCCCTGTAGGCCGGAAGCCCTCATTTAGAAGCCTCCCAAGGACCGAAGGCAGGATGAGGGAGAAACAGCCGTCAGGTGACCTCCGTCGCTCCTCAGTCTGTGGAGGGGTTCCTGCCAGGAACCAGGCCTGGGCCGCCATGCTGGCTCAGCTGCTCCCCAGCTGTGTGACTTGGGCAAGTCCCTTAACCTCTCTGACCCTCAGTGTCCTCACCCATAGTAAACGAAGAGAGCAAAACCTCCCCGACCCAGGCTACCACAAAGGTTAAAGGAGCCAGGATCTGTGCTAGTGTGCAGCTGACCTGGAGGCGCGCCAGCATTGGCCAACACGTTTCCCACTGTCTCGAGTGGGAGACCAGGGGTTAAGAGAGTAGGCTTTGTACCTGGACTGCTGGGATGTGAATCCTGGTTCAGCTGCCTCCGACTGTGTGTTCTCCCACAAGTGCATCAGAAATTCTGTGCCTCAACTTTCTTATCTGTAAAGTAGATTTTAAACCTGATGGTGCCTACCCCCTGGGGTTGTCAGATGGTTAGATGAGTTTATTCACAGAAAATGCTTAATGTGGTGCCCAGCACAGAATAACAGCCAATAAATGATCACTATTATGAGAGTCTGGATTATTGGTCAGTGATCATTGATCGCCCTCATGGTCCCATTGAAGGGAGAGTATATTTTACCACCCATGGCTTTGGGGCTTGCTTGGCCAAAGGGAAGTTAGAAAATATGATGTGAGCTAAAGCTTAAAATGCCCTGCTTTGAGCTGCAGGGCTGGCCCGCTTGTGCTTCTGTGATGGCCATGACAAGAATGTGCCCTGGTTAGCACACTGGTCCTAGAAGGATGAGAACCCTGTGAAGCCGACTGGAATCTAACCTGAAAACTAAAGCCAAGCCCAAACGAGATTAGCCAATTTGCAGACCTGCAGCTCAAAGCAAGGTCACCACAGTCGATGTACAAAACTGAAAGCTTGAGAATAATACTCATTGTTCCAAGTGACTGAGTTGAGGGTTATTTTTTATGCAGTCATGGCTGAATGAGAGTTATTATCATTAGTTTTACAAGCCAGCTACAGCTTGGACATTTTGGGGGCTTTAATGGTAAATTTTAAAATGTACTCCATTCCATTTTTGGACAACTCTCATTCTAAAACTCAAACAAGAAGAACTGTTGTCTTTCTGCTCTAGGATATATAAAACAAGCATCTGTTCTTCACTCAATCGCCATTTACTGAGCACCTACTATGTGCAGATACCACACTAGGTGCTATAGAAACAGATGCTTCAGAGACATCTATATTTAATTCCTGCAGCTAAATCATCTTTTGATGCCTAACATGCTGGTTCTTAGAAAGCCAAGTTGTGTGCCCTGTGATGCCTGAGTCCTGGCCAGGGAGGAAGGCTGGCATGCCACGATCACCAGTGGAATCCACCAAAGTCTTTAGCCAGGCATGTGTCTGCTTAGCAGGAAGGCTGTCTGTGTCCAGCATCCTGTAGAAAGTTCTACAGCCTCCAAATTGCCACTGATATTCAGAATCCAAAGTGCTGCCATCTTTTTCCTGGCTAAAACCCAGCTCACACCTGGGATGAGAAAGGCCGTGAGTTGCATCCCTCTCATCCTCAGGCTATCAGCAATCCTGGTCTGTAACAGCCAACTTCTTTCCTGAGGCTCAAGGGAATCACAGAGCAGTCTGTCTGGAGACTCCTGCAATAGCTGATGCTGTTTAGAACCTGGCAGGGGCAGGGATCAAGGACCCGGCCGCTCTTTTATCATCCCTTCGATGTAGGCCATCTAAGAGTCTATTATCCAACCTGCGCCAACTGGCAAAACTCCAGGTCAGCACATTTCAGAGTCAGACAGCCCCTCAGAAGCCATTTCACCCGTGCTGCCCTCACTGCCCTCCTGCCTCGTCCCTGGGGATAAAGAAAGGGTTTAGTCTGCAGATTATTCCATTAGGACTCCACTGCGAGCCTGGGAATAATGGGCCTTGGGTACAGCCTGTGTACAACTTTGTAGAAACCATATTTCTCTTCTTAAGCGAAACGCGGAACACGGTTACATAAAAATAACTGGTGAGTGTTTATTTCTTCTAAACACTCACTTGGTTTCTGGAAATGTTAAATGGGTGTCCCCTCAAGTCAGAATTAACACACAGAGGGCTAAGACCGGGGACCTCCTAGACCTATCACAGCACAGTTACCTCAAGCATTAAATTGGCCGTAAATCTCCACGTGGACTTCCCGTCACACTTCTTCTGAGGGCAGCTGTCGCTGCCAGTGTGTGCAACATGAGACACTCTCATCATGGAGCTTGAGGCAGCAGGGGGGGCGTCTCCTGCTACTTCTTTGGAAACCACGGCGATGTAATGCCATGGCCTGCCACTCTCAGGACAACGTGGGCTTCGGTATTAATCATGTCATTTTATTCTCTATTTTTGATGCTCTGACACCTTGGGGCCTTGATGACCCTGGAGGGACTGCCCCTTCCAGGGCTAGCTAACTCCTCAACAGTCAACCACTCCCCTGGGAGCCTGTCTCTTTGATGCAAGCTAGCCAGCCCACAGCCCAGATGCCCAACTGCCTCCTTTATGGACTCTTGCTCTCTAGGCCATGATCCACCTGCCCGAACCACCCCAGGTCAACGAGACACAGCTCCTATATGCCAGAGCCCACTGACATGATTCTGAGTCGCCAATCCTATGGTGGCTTACTCTCTCTCATCCATTCTTTCTCTTGGAAAATCACAATAAAAGCTCTTGCCCACAGTTTTTCCCTCTCCTTGACCAACCCTGGTACAGTATTTGTTTTTCTCTAACTTATTTCACTAAGTACAATCATCTCTAGGTCCATCCACACTGCTTTAAGTGGCAGAATTTCATTCTTTTTATGGCTCAATAATATTCCATTGTATATTTATACCACATCTGCTTTATCCATTCATCTGTTGATGGACACCTGGGTTACTTCCATATTGTGGCTATTATAAACAGTGCTGCTGTGAACACTGAGGTGTGTGCTATTTTATTCAAATTAGTGGACTTCTGATCCTGGATAACTCTCTGATGATAGTCAACACATCAGCCTTGGATAGTGAACTTTAAGAAAACAAAGTGCAAGTTAATTTGACAACTGGGAGTCAAAGGGTGCCTTTGTCAGCTGAGTTACTCGGACGAGGGCATCAGCTGCATGGAGACAACCCTTCCCGGTCCCTTGTCGCCCTGCCTGTCTCCCAGAGGGATGTGTCAGGAAGGATCATTTCAGCTCAACTCTACGGGGCCCTGAGGTGAATGCTCCAGAGTTTGCTCCTTGGTGGTTTCAGACTTTCTGCTTCCAGCTTCAGCAGAAAATCCCAACCTCCTTTCTCCCATGTGACTTTCAAACAAATCAAGAACATTCATCACCATGGTCCACCTCTGAGTTGCCCACTCTAAAATTCTGATAGATTCGTTGATATAAGCATTATCAGAATTCTTCTACAATTCCTCACAGTGCTTTTGAGTTCACAGAATGCCTTGTAGTTATTGCCTTTCCCATACAGTGACTTCTTTTTTTAATTTTTAAAAAAATTTTGCCACACAGCACAGCAAGTGGGACCTTGGTTCCCCAACCAGGCATCAAACCCACGCCCCTTGCACTGGAAGTACAGAGTCTTAACCACAGGACCACCAGGGACATCCTAGTGGCATCAACTTTACTTGACATAATCATGTGCTGAGTACCAGTGATACACTAATGAATGTTTAACAATGGACTGTCATAGGGGAATTAAAAAGCCCTAGCTTGTAGTGTTTGCTTGTAGTGTAAATACTCATACCTTGGCTGATTTGAAGCTACTGACTTGAAGTCACTAAACGCTAAGTTGGCAGGACATGTGCACAGTTGGTCCCTATGAACCAGGACAAGCTGATTCCAGGACCCAGCACTCAAATATGTTATGAAAAACCTCATCCTTTAATAGTTCTTAGAATACCAAAAACTCACTATGAGTCCATGGTGAATAACAAGTGATTAAGGTATTTGAGACCCAGCTGAGCAGCAAGATATTGGGAGCTGATAGCATTGTACCTCTTCTGTTCAAAGCCGACTGCTAGGGCAGCAAAAGCAGGGATCAGGCAAAAAAAACCCAGGCATGTACCACAGTCATTAAAGCTGTACACCGAAGGGACAAAGCTCATTCCACTATGTAGTGGTCAAGAACTTTGTATGTGGGAAGTATTCCCCCACAGTTTATTCCTCGAAGTAACAATTACAAGGCTCATACCTCCAGCTTCCCCAATGCCTCTGAGATGAACATCAGCTTGAGGTAGGCATTTTTGAGCCTCGATGTTGTTTTATTTCCCTTTGATCATATTTATTATTTACTGATGTCATCTTGGCTTCCCTGATAGCTCAGAGGTACCTGCAATGCAGGAGACCCTGGCTCAATTCCTGGGTCGGGAAGATCCGCTGGAGAAAGGATAGGCTACCCACCCCAGTATTCTTGGGCTTCCCTTGTGGCTCAGCTAGTAAAGAATCTGCCTGTAATGCGGGAGACCTGGGTTCGATCCCTGGGTTGGGACAATCCCCTGGAGAAGGGAAAGGCTGCCCACTCCAGTATTCTGGCCTGGAGATATCTTATGCTAGATATTTTTCTGTCGACTCTTCCAAAACTTTTCCAGGCTATCAATAAATAAACAAACCCATATAAATGAAAAGAATGAACGAATGATATGCAAACACTTGGTAAACTGCATAACAGCTGTTGTTATGACTAACAGTAGCCCACCCACCACATACCCCTGGTTTCAGGGTCAACCTCAATGGCATTCACCTCCACTCAAATGCCCAAGAGGGTCCTAGATAAGCAAAGAGGGCTAACAGTCTTTATCATCTGGATGGTTATGAAAATAGCAACCATTGATTGTCTACTAAGTGGCAGATATTTGCCTTGTGTTACAGGAGAAAACACTAAGGATGTAAGAAAAATCACAGCCTCTTTCCCTTAGATTTATTGAATGAAAGAAAAAGAACAGAGGTAGGAATAGAAAGAGGGACAAAAGAGAAGCACCCACATTGGTGGGATGCTGGAGGCTGTCTGGGAGAGTTTGGGAGAACTGAGGGGAACTGAGGACACGGAGAGAAAGAACATTCCAAGATGCTTAGGTGTATTTGAAAGATGAAAAGAGGCAGGTTCTTCTGGGGCAAGTACTGAGAACTACTGCTGTGAGTTATAAACTGGATCTTCTTTAACAAGAATTACACTTAATCTTCTAGCTGCCAGATATTTTTTTGTCATGATAGTACACCAAGACTGGACCAAGTGGTGCTCCAGTTATACTGGGTATAAAATATATTATCTCCATTACTTAAAATGGTTCATCAAGGTAGGCATTTGTATTTCCATTTCATGGATGGTGAAAAAGAGGCTCAGAGAGAATAAGCAACTATTTTAAGACCAAACAAACTTAAAAGTGACTGAGCCAAGACACAGTCTCCTACTAGGAAAATAATAACATTGAAAATAATGAGTAGTAATTTCTCTTTTCAGAATATTAAATACAAAAGCAAAACATTATCAGGGAGACATCTGTATGCAAGTGATGAGTGAACTCCATCCATGATTAAACAATTTGGAGGGGAGGGGATGGCTAGTGTAAGTACTCCAAAGAGTGAAGAAAAATTCTCAGAGATTCTCCTAGCCCAGGTGTAAAAGAGCTGAACATTGACACCAGCACACTCATTCCCCTTAATGGGGTATATGCCAACCCCAAGAAGTAAGCTGTGGCAGAGACTTTTCATAATATCCCAGTATCTATCTCCCAGCACAAGGCTCTTCAAAATAAAGATGACCTCTGGCACTCTGGTGGTGGGTAGCGTTGAATCAAGTTCTGGTGTGCACAGTCTCAGTGGAAATGGCATGCCCCACTCTCAGAAGGTCTGTCTCTGCAGGGAAGGGACTTTCCCTTTGTCTTCCCACCTTCCAGTCTGGAATGTAGGCATGGTGGTCAGCCATCTTGGACCACCAGAACAGGGGTATCTCCCTGGGTATGCTAGAGCACCCCATTGGACACACCCTGGGTCTCTGACTACTGTATGAGGAAGAAGTAAACTTCTCTCTTGTCTAAACCACTGTTAGATAGAATCTCTGTTAGAGCAACCCAACCTTCCTTTGAACCTGACAACCCAGTAATTCCACTTCTGGGTGTACATCAAAACAATGGAGGGCGGAAACCTATCAGAAGACAAGAATCTTCACAGTAGCTTCGTTCCTAATGGTCAAAAGCTAGAACCAACCCAAATATCATTCATCAGTGGGGAAATGGATAAATCAACTGTGGTATATTCATCTAGTGAAATACTGCAGAGGGGTTCCTGGGTAGCTCAGCTGGTAAAGAATCTGCCTGCAATGCAGGAGATCCCAGTTTGACTCCTGGGTCGGAAAGTTCCCCTGGAGAAGGGATAGGCTACCCACTCCAGTATTCTTGGGCTTCCCTCATGGCTCGGATGGTAAAGAATCTGCTGGCAATGAGGGAGACCTGGGTTCGATCCCTGGGTGGGGAAGACCCCCTGGAGGAAGGCATGGCAACCCACTCTAGTATTCTTGCCTGGAGAATCCCCATGGACAGTGAAGCCTGGCGGGCTGCAGTCCATGGGGTCACAAAGAGTCAGACACAACTGAGCGACTAAGCACAGCAGAGCACAGAATACTGCACAGCAATTAAAAAATAAAGTACTGATCCACACAATAACATGGATGCATTTTATGGACATAATGCTGTAAAATACATGTGGTATGATTCCATTTATGTACGGTCAAGAACAAGCAAAACTAATCTCTGGTGACAGATGTCAGAATAGTTACCTCTGGGTGGGATATATGGACTGGCAGGGGACAAAAGAGAAGCTCCTGGGAGTGCTGACAAGGTTCTTTGTCTAGATTGGTGCAGAAGTTACACACTTGAACAGCCATGCTTTTAGGTGTTGTTACAATGCATCTGTGCAATACTGTAAAATCTGTTTCCTGAAGTCCTCTTTTTTCCATATGTTTTTCTTCTAAACAAGATGGAGCAAATTCCATGTTAAGGAAAAGCATGTGCAGACATACACACACACATGCACACCCCTCAGAACAAGACAAAGTTCAAAAACCGTGGAAAACATAGTCGACTCACTACAAGTAATTGTGCCAGACACACAATGGAGAAATCAATTTGTGGCTGCATTTTGAAAGAAAAAAAATAGATTACTTCCAAAACCCAGAGAACACAAGATGTCTCTCAGGAAACTAAGTTTCCATGGAGGCAAGGCCATGAGTCAGGAGGAGAAGAAAAAAGTCATGTCAGGGGCAGCCAAAGTTTGTCTTCTCTTCCTTAAATGTCAGTGCCCACTTACCACCAAGTCATCCCCACGGCTTGTTAAAGTAAATGTCACAAAAAGTTATGGACACCACCAGATTAATCAAATGCACTTGAAGAGCTTTCTGGGGGTGGGGGTTGTTTTTATTAAACAGACAGTTTGCATTGCAGTGAGAGCTTTCTAGCTCACACCAGCCAGAAGGTCATTCTTAACCTGGAATGGGTGGCACATGAAATGTTTTCATTCTCAGGCTGTGCTCAAAACAGGAAGAATGTGGTGTTTAAACTTTAAGGCAGCTTCCTTGCAATGCATTCACCTATCTCAGCTGGCACACATGAATCCACAAGAGTACACAGCAGTGTGTGCTAAGGAGGTCCATCCACTCTGCTCCACAGTGGAGAAGACATATTTAAAATCACATATATCACGAATGCAAAAATCATCATGCATTCTAAAGTCAAGACTTCCAAGTAATTCTGTATTTGAAAACGTGTACCTGCCATGCTATCAAGGTATTAATTCTCTTTTCTCTACCACCAAGAACACTTCAGTGGAAAAGTTTGAGAAGTACTATCTAGAACTGCACAGTCTACTCTGGTACTGAAGTTCAAATTTAAATTAAAATTGCAAATGAAATTAAAATAAAATTAAGGCAAGTTAAAAATCCAGTCTCTTAGTTGTGCTAACCACATGATCAGTGCTAAGTAGCCAGCCATAAATGGCTGGTGGCTACCATACTAGCACAGATATGGAACATTTCTGAGATCATATAAAGTTCTATTGGACAGTGCTGGACTAGATTACCAAAATCTGGTTAATCTACAGTGGTGCTTCAAGATCCTTCCCCACCTAGGTTGAGAAGAAGAGGGGAAGGTCTGAGGTATCAGATAGACTACTGAAGAAACTGACCTCAATTCCACGGTCAAATTAACTGAGAGTCTACTAGGTTTTAGGTGTTGGGAGGAAAATTAAAAGCAAACTAACAAACAGGTATAGACCTCAGGAAACATCTTCCCAAACCAAGGATTGAACCCAGGTCTCCCGCATTGCAGGTGGATTCTTTTGAGCCACCAGGGAAGCCCAAGAATACTGGAGCAGATAGCCTACCTGTTCTCCAGGGGATCTTCCCAATCTAGGAATTGAACCAGGGTCTCCTGCACTACAGGCAGATTCTTTACCAGCTGAGCTACCAGGGAAGCCCCGTCAGGAAACATAGCCATCAATTATTCTAATACAAGAACCTAGTATCAGACCTTTTGGTCAACATCACCTTCAGAATACTTCTCTCCACACTACTCAGAGAATAACCCCGAATAGCTTCGCTCTCAAATGAGGCTCACCCATTAGTAAAGCAGATAGAAAAGGAGTATTAACAACTGGCACAGAATTCATCTTGGGGGTTAGGGTTGGGGTCCTGATTTGGGTTGGGAAAATCCCTTGGAAGTTACTGGAAGTGAACTGGGAGATTCAGTGCAAAATGGTCAAGAGTAAAGTTACTAAAGATGTGGAAAGTTCTCTTCATGATACAAAAGATGGATCTTTATTCTCAAGAAAGAAGGATACAGAGGCCTGGAAGAGGCAGCAATGAGAAGCGAAGAAGGAAGCTGAGAAAGAAACACTTCATGGTGTTAAAAGGAACAAGGCCGTTACATGGAAGTGCTTTTCCAACTTGCCCACGACTCATCTTGAATCTTGAGTTGGTATATGCATACCCACTGGCAGACATGGCCACTGTGGTCTACATTCAACATGGGACATCTTTCTGGACCTTCCATTTTACTCCATTATATGAGGTGCACTGACCCAAAGATATTTTAAGAACAAGGATACTGGCAGCTCAACATGACATTGTTCGCCATGGAGGATTGTTTGTCAAAATAGTCATGGTAATTACCCTTTTTAGTTTTCACACCCCATATGAAATTACTTTGCAGCTCCTTCCATTGAGAGATGAGACTATTTCTCCTTCCCATGAATCTAGGCTTATCTTGACTTGTTTAAGCCAACAGAATGCAGCAGAAAATATGTTATGCCTCATGTGGCCTCAAGAGGTCTGTTCTGATTCTCAACTTTTATTCATGGAGTGAATATGGAGTGAAATGGAAGGTTCTGGAAGATATGCTTCCTGGTGGGCCTCCTTGCTTCCATCCACCCCTCCCCTGTCTCGGTATGTCCTCAGCACAGCCACATAAGCCAGAATAGGTCCCTTCTTTGTTAAAAAGCCTTTCAGTGGCTCTTTGTCTCATTCAAAGTAAATGGCAAAGGACCTACGATCATCCAAAGGTTCTGTGTGACCTGCAGTGTAGCCCCCACCCCATCACTTCACGCCTCATCCATTCTGCTCCTAGCACACAAGAGCAAAGCCTCCCTGCTTTTCCTTGAACATGCCAGGCACACACTCTTGCCTCACGACCTGTGCATTACTGTTTCCTCTGCTTGGAACTGTTTGCTCCCAGATCTCCACAGAATACATTCCCACCAGATTTTTACTCACATGTCAACTACTCAATGAGGCATCCCCCAACTGCTTGATTTAATATGGCACCCTCAGCAATTCATATCCTCCACCTTTATATTTTTCATAGCATTCTCAGCACCTGACAAGCTATACAATTTACATATTCTGTCTATGTTGGTCTCCTTAGAATCTAGCTTCCTGCTTCGACTGTAAGCTCTCTGTCGGCAGAGATCTGTATGTGCTTTGTTTATTGTTGTATCCTCGACACTAAGGACAGTGACAGGAACATAGGAGCAGCTCAATAAATACTTGTTCAGTGAATGAATGAATAAAACTTAGCTATTGGAGCAGATCTTGTCAGTGCTCCATACATAGCCCTCAGACCTTTCAGGTTAGTGCCAGTAGATTTTCAAGAGCCAACGTGCATCTCTGAGCCTGAGGGCCAATTTTCCTGAACCAGTACTGTAAAAGGCTACTCAGACCATGCACAAGGTGGACTGGAAATGCTGGGAAACTAACGCCCCCAGAAGCAGCCTCCAACCAATGACTCAGGAATTGAGGTGAAAGTCGCTCAGTCGTGTCCGACTCTTTGCAACCCCATAGACTATACAGTCCATGGAATTCTCCAGGCCAGAATACTGGAGTGGGTAGCCATTCCCTTCTCTAGGGGATCTTCTCAACCCAGGGATCAAACCCAGGTCTCTCACATTGCAGGCGGATTCTTTACCAGCTGAGCCACTAGGGAAGCCCTGATTCAGGAAGGCAGAGTATAAATACTCCAGCTCCCTTGCCCCATGCAAGAGATAATGCTCCTGCGGGACTCAGCTTGGCAGTACCCCTCCACGGGCTCCCCCCTTCCCTGTGTCGTATCCTCATGATGTACTAGTGTTTCCAAATCCCAAATAAACTACCTCTGTGCTTAGTCACTCAGCCGTGTCTGACTCTTTGTGACCCCATGGCCAGACTCCTCTGTCCTTGGGGATTCTCCAGGCAAGAATGCTAGAGTGGGTTGCCATGCCCTCCTCCAGGGGATCTTCCCAACCCAGAGATCGAATCCAGGTTTCCTGCATTGCAGTCGGATTCTTTACAGTCTGAGTCACCAGGGAAGCCTATACTCACTGTTCCAAGTTTATTTCCGAGAGAACCAAAATCAAGACAGCTGAGAGACCTGACTGACTGCACACTGAGTGAACATCTCCTGAGTCCCCACTATGTGCCAGACCCACAAACTGAGCCCAACAGAAGATGTCTAATTCCTGCCTGATGAGCAGGGCAGAGGGAGACTTATGAAACTGTTATGAACTATATGACCATCCTCACTACATACCACTTTCTGAGAAATGAAAGAAAAGGATTAAGAAGTTCATTATAGCTTTCCTCAACAGCTATGCCAGAGCCCCAGTGACATGTCTTCAGCCCATCTTGAAAATTAAACAAACAAAGGCTGCCTTGCTTTTCCTTTAGACTACTGATCAGATTCATCATGTGACCTAACCCAGCTAATCTCAAGCATCCTAAAGCTCTGAAAACTGTGGTCCTTCCCTGCCAATCCTCCCATACACACTCCATCCTCCCTTGAGTCATTCCCTCTGGTGGATAAATCAGAGTTCCGAATTCTCTTGTGGTGCTGTAACAAGCTGGTAATGGTCACGACATGTACCAGGGGAGGGCATAGGAGCCCCTAAATTGGAAATAATGAGATTTCTCTCTTAGAGGCAGTGTGAAATGAGAGGCAAACAGCGAGGCTGCTGGAGATAGGAAAGGGACGAGGAGGGCAGGAGGGGAAATGAGGTAGCTGGGGGCAGCTTTAACCCAGTTCATGCTAACACACTTTTAGGGGTGTGTGGGAGTTAAAAGTGTGTGCATCCCTATGTGAGCACAGACACACATGACATGCACAGCTGTTAAATTACAGATAATGAGCTGCAGAAGTAGAAGAGGCCTATGGGAAATGTACCTGTCTAGTGATCACAGACTACTGGGCATTTACAAATACGCAGGGGAAATGCTTAGGAAGAAGCAGGATCATGATGTAAACATAGCCTAGAGGACACAACTGCAAAGAGGAAACAGAACCACCAGATGGATGGACAGATAGACACACAGAGAAAAATCAGAGTCAAGCTCCCAGGGACCGATTCGGCAGTCAGTGGAGGATGAGACAGCGGTATGCAGACCTCGACCACCGTGGGACTGAGGGCACTGGAGGCTGTGGATTCACCCTTCTCTTCTCCCTCTCCATTCCTCTCTCCCTCTCTCAACCCCTCCATCTTTCTGTGTTCTAGACATTAGGGTTCATTCCAGGACAAGAAGGAGAAGAATTTGAGAGGACACATACCCTCCTCCTCACTCTCCAGGTCTAGGATGATGGCACTTGAAAGGTTTGGTGTTGCCAAGTCTGGCTGGGGGCTGATGGTTAGAGCAAGACCGAGATGTGATGGTGGATGCTGTGGCGGGTTGCCCAGACACCCTGTCCTAGATGGAGGGCTTCTTCCCCCAGCTGCTGGGAGTGCTGGCTGCTGTTTCCTGCTCTGGGAATTGCCGTCTGTGAATGGAACCACCTCCCTCGAGGTTCATTCCGTCCCCTCCCCAGGGGCAACCTGCACCCAAAGACTGGTCAACTGGTGGACACGGATGCCCAATCTCCTCACCTCAATTTGGTATGACTCCAAAGGATCAACTCGCCTCCAGAGCGGACATCTCCACTGTATGGCATGGCCATTCCAGTCCGCCCCTGCTGGTCCCCTTACTTCTCTCCAGCCTGTGTTGATCCTGCCAGCTTCCCCAGTCAGTTTCCTGAACACAAACCTCTGTCTCAGAGTCTGGCCAGGGAACTCAGATTCAGATAGTTTCTAGGAAGAAGCCCAGCATCCTGAAACCACCTACCAACTAGATCCTTCACCAAGTTTAAGGCTTAAACAGAACACACCAGAATCCAGTAAAACCTAGCTTTCTCAGCATACAGGGATTTGCATTAGGTAAATAACCTAGTGGTTGGGTTCAGGGAACCGAAGGAAAGAACAAGGCAAACTTTCAGTTCCGTGTGAGGCTGAGGGGCCACCATCATCCCGAGATTCCAATTCATTTCAATCTTCAGTGGCAAAGCTAGCCTTAACCACCAAACGTGGCACCTAAAGCACTATCCAACTGAACTGTAATGCAAGAAGACAAGCCACATATGTAACTTTATTTTTTCCAGTGGCCAGATTTTTAAAAGTGTACAGAAAAACTGCAACAGAATCAGGTGAAATCAAGCTTCATAATGGATTTTAACTCACTGTCTAAAATACTATCATTTCAAAATGTGATCAATGTAAAAAAAATACTAATGAGGTATTTTGCATTCTCTTTTCATATTAAGTCTTTGAAATTCCATGTGTTTTTCTTACACCCAAAGGACATCTCAATTTGGGTGATAAATTTTCATCAGAAATATGGATACTTGACCTATATTTTGATTTCATGAAATAGACAGCTGGAAAAGTAGATTCACAATACCAAAATTGCTCCAAAGATACTAAAACTTTTCCAAAAATGGAATCAAGTGTCAGTCTTTTAATTTACATTAATTAAAATAAAATAAATTTAAAATTTGGCTCTTTAATCACACTGGCCACATTTCAAGTACTCAATAGCTACTAGTGGCTAGTGGTTGCCATATAAGACATTACAGCCTTAGAGTTCTTGACAATTGAATATTCTGGTCAGCAGTAAACTGGTTATTAAGCTGAGAAAAAATCAGGTTACTCGCCCGATGGGAAGAGTCATCCTCAGTGAACCAACTTGCTTGTATATGTCAGAGAAATCTTCCAGTATAAATGGGCTACTGTTCAAGAACACTACACTTATTTCTACATGGGCTCTATAAAAAGAATTCTATCACCACAGATTCTTTCCCACCACTTACTAAGTTGGGTTCTCATTTTCCTTCTGGTATTTGTTAAGATTTCACTGGCACACTCATGCTTCCTTGCCTGGCTTGATATTCTTGATATTGTGTGGTAACTAAATCATCTGTGTTTATGCTGAAACTTTTCACTCTCTGCTTATCATTGGAAAATTTGAATCTTCCTTACTTGAGCTTATACTTAATACACATTGTTCTCTGACACCTTTAAAAAAGTAGAACATAACCTGTTCCTCCTGCTACATACAGCTGGCATCTGGAACTTGAATGCCGTATGCTAAGAGAGAACACTGCCTTAGTATTCCACACTGAGGGACTGACTAGTGAAAACAGCCCTGCATATAGTGGCTACACCATCCCACTGGATCATCGTACCTGGAGTCCAGAGAATCCAGACTGACTCCCACAGGACTCAACAAAGTCCCCTATCCTGGGTCTGTGACTGTCTAGACACTGGACCCAAATGCCTTTGTACACAGGACCTGCAGGGAACATTTCCTATATTCACAGTTGGATGGCACTAGGTGACAACCACTGACCTCTGACCTCTCAATGTATGTTGAAAGCTGTCCTGCCTCACAGACAAGGTGTTACTTGTATCTGGAATAAAAGGAGGTTCCAGCTGAAAGGAACATTAGGAATCAACTCATCTCTCACTGTGCAACTCAATGGTAGGAGCCCGAAAAGCTGAACTGGGTGAAATGTTCATCTTTAGGAGGGCAGTACTGGTCTACTTTTTCATTATCCTCAACAGCCCAAATGTATCTGTCTGGTGCTGTGGCTCCCACCCTTGCTCTTCATGGCTCTCTTTCCCCCTTTCACTTTCTCTTTAGTTCCTTCTCGCCCCCAATTTTCCTTCAAGTCAGAGACCACCTCTCCAAGATGTAGAATCCTCAGTGCTTTCCCTGATCACATTTCACATAGCAACTAAATGCCTTGATCTTAACACAAGTGGACATGGTGTCAGGGGACTCCTGGGGAAAGTCAAGCCTATCAGATTGCAAACCAAAGCCAGAAGGAGACGTGAGAATCTCCAAACAAATTTATGACCACATCTCCACCGCTTTTAAGGCAGGGTTCCTCAGATGACATTTCTCCTGTGAAACCATTCAGTGTTCTCTGGACTACAACTTTATCCCAGAGGTTAAGGGTTTTAAATAGATATTAGGCTGCCATCAATCCCATCCCTGCTCCCCAAGCACACACCTCCACTCATGAAGATCCATGCACAGGATTCTCCTGGTCCACATAGGTCTATTTGCTACTGGCTTCTGTGCTCACTGGGAGAAACAGGCCTTAGTGCTGTACCTTCTTACCATTTCCTTCTGACTCCACTCGTTTCCTAATTATAAAGATAGATTTCCTGTCTTATTATTCTAGTATAGTTAGATTTCACTGAGAGCCAGAGAAAAGAGCCTTGAAATGTGGTTTGAACTTTTTCATTCTAGTGTAACCTTCATCTCCCCATAGCTTTAATTACATCAGTAAAATCATATAAGCAACACTGCAATTAATAGAAGACATTTGTAGGAAGGGCATTAACAAATGATACTATAATAGCAATCATACTCACAGGTTAGAAACCAATCCAAAGGAACTGAGATGCTGTTGAAAAATAGCTTAGTTTAAATGATAACTGGATAGTCTGTTCCTTTTTAAAAATCTAAGTGTTGCTCTTTTCCACTCCAGTGGCTCATGTAAAACCAGAAGGGCAGGAGAAGGAAAGGCTTAAACCACGGACTCCCAAACATGGAGGTTCAAGGTCTAACTGAGTCAGCAAGCCTCATCACAGTTGTAGTTGGCTACAGTCTCAGCACTCAAACAATCTTTAAAGGGCGGAGATAAAACAGACATATACAAACCAAAGTAAATAAACAGAATTGGACAAGAAGAAAGGCATCAAATAAAAGTCTCGACCAAACCAAAAGCTGGTTCTTTGAAAAGCCTAATGAAAAGATAAACCTCTGACGAGAACAATCAAGAAAAAAGAAAGAATGCAAAAGTAAGATTGGAAATGTAAAAGGATATGGCGCCTAAGAATTTCCCCCATTCAATGTCAGTTCCAGCTACCTTCTTTGGGTATCAATTTTCTGAATTTTCCAGCCAGTTTTGTTAATTGATTCAGTATTTATTTGGTGTGCCCAGGATGCACAATGATCAAAAGCCTACCTTGTCTGTCAACGGATATAAAACAAAGTAGATCAATTTATCACATGCCAGGTAGCAGAAATACTTGGAAGGAAAGTGAAGCAGGTCAGGAAGTGGAAAGCAATGAAGAGTTAATTTGATACAGGGAGGTCAGAGAAGGTCTCTGTTAATTTGGTGACTTTGAGCAGAGCCCTGGAGGAAACGAGAAACTAACCCATGAGAATATGTGGGAAAGAGAATTCCAGCTGGAAGGACAGTGAGTGCAAAGGTTCTGAGGCATACTGAGTAGGCCAGTGTGGCTAGAGCGCAGTGAGGGGGGTGGGGTACCTGAGCGGGAAGAAGGACAAAATAAGGGCTAGTAATATTAATCATGCTTATCTCCCAGGTTTTGAGCAATAATCACAGAGGAATGAGCATGCAGAAGGGCTAAGACAAAGGATTACATCCTGCTCTGAAATGGGCTTAGAAAGGGGAAAAGAAGAGACTAAGGGGATCGTTTTTATTTGGGCCTGTCTCTATGACACTGTGGCTCCTTGGGCAATAGCTTTACCAGGGAAATAAAAATTTGGACCAGAAGGGTCAAACACTGTGATCATAATGTATTGCACCGGCTCTTGACAGTCTGTGAGAGATTGTGAAATGGAGTGCATGGGAGCAGAATGTTCTGGTTTGGATCATTAAGAAGAGGAGTCCTGGAGTCAGACTGCTTGGGTTCAGCTCTCTTTTAGATGTCTGTGCTTTGGAATGTCACCGAACTGCTTTGCCCTTTAGTTTCCTCAGCTGTAAAACAGGAAGAAGGACATGGTGCCTTCTTAGGACTGATGGGAGGGCTGAGTGAACAAACAGTCATAAAGAGCCAGCACCGTCCAGGTGCATTGGCCCTCCCAAGGCCGTCATGGAGGCCTGTTTTCCCCTCTCTTAACCAAAAGCATCTGTTTCCAAACTCATTTTTTAAAAACTATAGAACTTGTTCTTAAATATTGTGTGGAATTCTAGCACTGTCTCTGAGCCAGATAAAAGGGGCACTGCTCCAGTTGAAGGCAGAATCAGAAAAACACCAGCCAGGTCTATGTTCTGAGAGGCCCCATCCAGGCCTAAACTCCCATAACTTCCATCACCTACAGAAGATGGCAGGGTGGGAAGAGAGGAACCAAACAAGATTTCTGGCTAAATAACCCCTCCTGAATGATCCAGAATTTCTTCTTTGGGATATGTATCTATCCAAAAGAAATATAAACACATATTTTCCAAAAGTCATGGACAAGAATGTTCATAGAATCACTATTCGGCATAGTCTTAAAGCAGAAAAGACCCAAATGCCCATGGACAACAGGCTGGATAAATAAATGCATTGTGGCCTATTTCCATGATGGAATGCCATATAGCGATATGGATGAATGAGCCCTGCTGTATCCACAACAGGCTTGAATCTCACAAACATATGTGGAGCAGAAAAGACCAGCCACAAAAAGGCACACACTGTATGATTCCATTTATGTGAAGCACAAAAATAAGCAGAATGAGTCCACGGTGTTAGGAGTCAGAATAATGATTTTCCTGTGGGTCCCTCCCCGCACCCTGCCCCGTGCCTGTTCAATCAATCCAGAGATATTTCTAGTTAAGAAAAAAATTCCTTGTGTCAACTTTGTTTGGTTTTGTTTTCTTTTTTTGCTTTTTCTGTTAAAACTAGACTATTCAATTATTGGGTTAAGAGCCAATTAAGTAATTAATCAGTAAAATGGTAATTAATTAAACTTTTTTTAAAGTATGTCTAGGGGAATAACTTTAGGGGAGAAAATTGAGGTTCTAAAAACATGTTCAATTATAATTGGCAAAAGTATCATTTGGGAGAATGGTAAACTAAAAATCCAGTGTTAATCACTATGAAAGCTGATGTCACCACTCTATGACCCCCCCCTCAAGAAAAAGTCCTGAAGTAGCAGGAACCCATATGTCCAACTCTTATTAAAATGCAATGTTATTAAGTTCATTTGTTTAGCTTGAAATGAAACCAAGAGATGAGATGCCATGTTTGACACTGAAAAGAAAGAGTAACAGTTTGGGGAAACTAGAGCTACTCCCTGTAGTAAGTAAAAGTAACATTTCTGTGTCTTCTTTTGAATCTGAAAGGAAAAATGGCAACTTAGGTGGGATCATCTTTGTTCCTTAGGAGCATCGCGGTAATGTAGGGGACAAGAGAAACTGGGAAACGGCAGAATAGAAAGAGCAGTGGATCAGGAGTGGAGGCGGAGACCCAGGACTCTTTCGACTGTTTCCATGGTGTCTCCACAGCTAAGATGCAGAGGTCTGAAGCCCTCCCAGGCCTTCTAAGCTCTCCTGCCCTAAGACTAGGTGCTGTGTACAGGAGCCAATAGAAAGAAAGCCTTCACTCCACGTGGAGCCACTGGCCACAATCCCTTACCAGTTGGTTCATAGGAACAGCTTGGACTTATATGTAACTGCAAACATGACTTCTTCAATAGAAGCCCATGAAAGAATCCTCTGAAGAGGGCATGCTGTTGCTCCCATCATGGGATCAAACACATCAAATGAGCTTCCATCACCTCTAGAGGTACAGTCAATAAATTCAAGTTGGATGAATGCATGGTCCAGGGCATAAGGTCTACGTTTTGGGACTACATCAAAACCCCCTTCAGAGTTGATCATTAAGAATGAAGTATTAGGGGTCTGATGCTGGAAAACAACAGATCTCCTGGCACAGGCTCCTTCCCCAGCGATGCAGAGAAACCTTCTGTTCCCCCTTTCCATTTTATTGTTGACAAGATTACAGTAAGATTATTTTTAGACTTTTTTCTTTCCACTAAGAGGTGCCTGGTTACCCCAACTCTAGCCAATTCCTTCCACTCAAACTCTGCCCAATACACAGACATAGTCTTTCCACTGATCCTTCAGCCCTGAATCATTATTCAGTGGTTAGTTATATACCAATCCTACCAGGGAAGCTTTATATCATCTAATTCTAACTTGGGCTCTGAAATCCTCTCTAACACCCTAATGTCAAGACATTCCTTAAAATACCTGAGGACAACAAATTGGATTTTTCCAGACTTCCCGCATCTGTTTTCCAACTACTTCCATATGGCATCTCAAACTCCCCCTCCCCAGCCTCACCTGCCTGTCCAATCCACTGCAGCTCTCTTGTGGTCAGTGAGGTAAATATGATGTCTGTCAAGACAGGAGGGCAAAACTTTATTTGATTACCCCCATGATAAGCGTATGTGTGCTGTATGTCTTTGGAGGAAGGCACATGCATGCATATACATGTCATTTTACAGCACACGTGTGCACACCCAGTGTCACAGCTAATTCCCATATGCTAGACATTCAAATCCCATTCTATACTGAGGGCAGGCCATACATGAGAGAAGAGATGGGCAAAAGACCAGTTCTCCTGGGGGCCAAAAGGGTGCTGCTGGATAAGTACCTAGCCAGATATCAACTCTACCAGGAAATGTATATAAAGCAGCTTGGGCATGCTGGATGCTACTCATGATAAACTAGCACCGTACACTGAAGAACTTGATGCTTTCAAAATAGACAAGGCAAACAGACCAATGGAAATTTCTGCACACACAGGTCTGTAGAGGTGAAAACAAGAACACATACAAAGGTGTGTTTCCAGAGAAAGAAAATGCTCCCTAGATGCCAGCCTCCACTGTGTACGGAGTATGCTTCCCGCCCCCTGCCCCGGAAAGCAGATTCTTCTAAGATGCAGGCAACCTAGTTCTTGAGCCTCCAGCAATCAATGGCTCCAGCAATCTGAGAAATTAGCCAAAGGGAATTTCATTTTTATTCCCCTCCACAAATTCCAGTACAAAGATTAACAATGAACAACCTCAGCCCCATCGAGCCCCACACCGACAAGGGCACAAAGAGCCCTTTCCTTCCATGCTGTTTGCTGCTGTCTTGACCATATATGACACACAGAAAAGAAATTTCAGTGAAGGCCTCCTCCAAAGTGCTACTCTAATTCTTTCCATATTTTTGGCTCCAGGGCATTTATGAAGACTTTAATGAGCTGAACAGGCAATTGCATCATTTTGTCACCCTGTAGTATGATTGTATTCTCACCAAATCCATCCTAAAGCTCCTGAGTCCTGGTCAAACTCTGCACCCCAGTCACCTACAATCCACATTTGTAAATCGCTGAAACCACCTTACCTTGAAACGTGGGTCTCCTTTCTCTCCTGGCTCCACTGAAGATGCATGCGTATGTCCATGACTTAACCAGCTGAAGTGAACGCTCTCATGATCCAGCCCATCTTCTGTATCTTTCATCCCAGGAACTGAAGCACTTTGCAGCATTATACCAATGTCCAAATACTGCCAACCAGAGCATTAGACTCTATCTACCTTAAAGAATTGCCCTGAAGGGCAGGTGTAAACCCTCTCAGTGAGGAAGCAACCACCTCTGGAGGCAAAAAGCTGCTTTTGCACAGGTCTTAAATGGTCACTGGGCCACTACCTTGATCCCTGAGAGCCTAGTTAGCCCCACTAGGTACAGTGGACAACAAACTAATAAACTCCCCTGACAAATGCATGGGTTTTGTGAGGACAATTCTTGCTGCATCTCTAGATGCCTTTATTCCTTGTTATTATCAGCTACGTTTCAGAGAATTCCAAGATCCCACCCCCCACCCCCACCACCACAGTAAACTGAGACTATGAAATAAAGTCTGGGTAAGTGAAATTATGCTGCAAATTAGATAAGAGTGTAAACTCCTTGAAGAGTCGAGTATTAGCTTGCCTGTGTACAAGTCGTACAGCCTTAGACATATAACTTACTTCTTGGAGCTTGGGTTTCCTCATCTAGAAAATGGGGATGGAAGCAGTCCTTGATGGAGCAGACAGCTGTAGGAATGAAATGCCACAATATGTTAAAAGTGTTTGGAACGGAGCCAGGCATATCCTAAGTCTTCAATACATGTTAGTAAAGATTAGTCTTAGGCCTGTAGTTTGGTAGCACCTCAACTCAATTTCACTATCTGGTTAACGGGCAAGATGGCACAGTGGGTAAGAGTCCACAGGCTCTGGAGCAAGGCTGCCTGCATGAAAATCTGGGGCCACCTCTTACTAATTTAATTGTGTGGCTTTGGGCAAGTTACTTAACTTCTCAGAGTCAAGTTATTCCTCTGAAAATGGGAGAAATGGTAATACCTAGTTCTTAGGGCCACGGTGTGATTGAAACGCCTTAAGATACCTATATAAAGTACTTCTAAGAGTACCTGCAGCTCATACACATTTAGTAGATGTTGGCTAATCTTATTGCTATTTTATGCTCTGACTTGGAGAATGATTATTAAAATGGCTACAGATTCACCCTCTCCCTGCATTCACACCCTTGAAATCTGACACTGCAGATCTCCCTTGAAGTGCTGGAACTGATTTTCCCACTCCTTGAACTGCAGCTGGTCACGTGCCTTGCTTTGACCAATGGACCATTAGCGAACACCATGCAGCAGTGGCTTGCAAAAGTGCTGTGAACTGGGACTTGCCCTCTGTTGCTGCTCTTGAGAGCCCTGTGTCCACCTATAAACAAGCCCAAGCTAGCCTGCTGGAGATACGAGGCCACACAGAAGAGACGCAAGGCACCTGAGCCAAGAGCCATGCCCTAACAGCCTGCCATGAACCACTGACCTGCCTGTTGGCCATAGATACACACATGAGGCCAACAGAGGCCAGCTGAGCCAATCCAGAGAGATGAACTGCCCTTACAATCCACAATGAAGAAGTGAAGTGAAGTGAAGTCGCTCAGTCGTGTCCAACTCTTTGCGACCCCATAGACTGTAGCCTATCAGGCTCCTCTGTCCATGGGATTTTCCAGGCAGGAGTGCTGGAGTGGATTGCCATTTCCTTCTCCAGGGGATCTTCCCGACCCAGGAATCGAACCCAGGCCTCCCACATTGCAGGCAGACGCTTTACCGTCTGAGCCACCAGGGAAGCCCACAATATTATGAACCAAGTAAGTGGTGCTGTTTTAAGCCATGAAGTTTTGAGGTGGTTTGTTACATAGCACGAGCTACCTAAACCAGGCCTTCTAGAGATTTCAGTGCACTTCCATGTATTATTCTTACTTCTGAATTCTTGTCTGCCAAGGTTTAGTGGCCAACCCGAGAACTAGATGCTGTAAGGCATTTTACAATAAACACGCGCGCGCACACACACACACACACACACACACACACACACACACAGACACACATTAAGTCCTGTGCCTTGGCTAACCAGTTTTTCTAAAGAGAGCAAAACCCCCTCAAGACATTTCTATTAAAAACAGCTTAAGAGGAAAAGCTTCTTGGTATAATTATAGACACAGATGGGATCTAAAAGTTGGAACATAACAAGCAGAAAACTTTGTGGGTGGAAGGGACATTAAAACACAGGGCGGGTTCTCAACAATTACAAGCTTCCACTCATGAAACTGGGGACTGATTAGGCCAAGGGGCTAGAACTGGCTCCTGGCCACGGCCTCTGAAACGTTTTCCTCAGCTCTTCACACTGACGTCAGCCTCTTCTTGTTGATCTCCTCTACCTGGAGTACCATTTAGACTTTAGGTCATACGTGATCCTATGTGACCCTCGGAGAGCTACGTTACTATTAGCATCTGCATCTGGTCTACCAGGCAGAGTGCTAAGTTCTTGGAAAGTGTTAATAGAAATCTGTCTCCATCCCTCAGAGCACCTAGTGAAGTTCCAGGCACAAATTAGGCAGTCAAGGAAACCTTAACTGATCACACAAAACCAAGGACTGAGGTTTTAGAAACTCGGTGGTCATTCACAGAAAAGAATCATTGTGCTCCAAAGTACTGACGGCACCTCAGTTTCCGCATCTGTGAATGGTGAGACTGTTGTAAGGAGGAGCTGAGATAATGAATAAAAAGCACTGTAACTATACCACTGAATACTACCTGGCAATAAAAAGGAACCAACTTCAGATGCACTACGTTCAATGAAAGAAGCCAATCACCAAAGATCACATATTACAGGATCTCATTTATACGAGCTTTCTGGAAAAGGCCAATTCATAGGGAGAGAAAGTAGGTTAGTAGCTGCCTGGGGCTGTGGTGAGATTGGGGATTGACTGTGGCAGGGCAGGAGGGCTGAGAGCCATGTTCCACAGTCAGACCATGATGGTGGTAGCACGACTCTATCAACTTACTATAAAAATCATTGGATGGTACCCTCAAAACAGGTGAATGGTTTGATATATAAATTACACCTCAAGAAAGGTGTTTAAAAATACGCATAGTGTTTAGAGAACAGTGCCTGGCCCAGAATGAGCACCACCTAAATGTTTATCAAATCACATAAATAAGCCTTATTCTTGAGAAAACCCAGAGAGAGCAGTACTCACAGGGATGCTGAACCAGCCTAGTCTTTCTAACCCCTTGTTCACCCCACCTCCTCATTTCGAGGAGCTAAACCCAGGGATCCTCTTCCCATGAATCCAGGATGCTGTTAAGTCCACCATATGTGTCTCTGGCTGCTACTGTCCCTCCCACTGCCAAAATGCTACACAGTTTATTAAATGTCTCTTGTTTATGTAGCTCCTGATGCCAAGCTGTGTTTTATTATACTGAGCCAACTGCTCTTAGGCAAGGTTTTGCGGGTGGGGTGGGGGGAGGTGCTGGGAGGAGGGAACCATCACACTATGAAGGGAGGGAGATTCCTTAAAACCATGACTCCGAAACAGCTGCTGATTACTCACAGAAGCCCACACATCCCTGCCCTTGACAAATGTCAGGCCACAGGGTAGTTTGAATCCTGATCAAAGCCTGGACAGCAATACCCTTTGGGTGAAAAGAAGGAAGGAGCTGGGGAGGGATGTGAGTTCAAGAAAGAGAAAAGGGCAAAAGGGATGGGAGAGAAATCCCAGTTTGAAAGAGATTTACACCCAGGCTCTGCCACATAGGCAAGAACAGGGAGGGTTCCATTTGTAATATGGTCCTGGAATAGCCAAGAGCCCCAACCATACAATTCTTCTCCACTTGTGGCTTTAGCATCATGCCCTGAACCATCTGTGTGGAGTTCTCACTCCACCCTGTTTTATCTCCTGGCCTTCATTATAAACTGGCCCGGCCACTCGGTTCCCATCAGGTCACATGCTCATTGATGCTGGTGGAGCTAATCTTCCCAGCCATTAAAGTACATCTATCCAAATTTTTTTGAGAGGGAGAGAAATATGACTCCATCTCCCCACAGTCTCCTCAGACTTGGCAAAACAGATACCTGGAGTCCTGCCCAGACCTAGTAAGGCCAACCCGGTTCCTCCACTCATTGTCAATATGCATGCAATCATTCAAAGATTATTTATGGAGCACCCACACATGATGGGACCTGGGCTCCCTACCCTAGCAGTGCATCTAAACTTGAACTTGCATTGGGATCACCAGGAGAAATGGGCAAACACAAATTCCTGGGCCCTAACCCCAGAGCTCCTAAGTCAGTAGGAGTCAGCATTTCTAACCAGCTTCCAGGTGATGCTAACACCACCAGGGCATGGACCAAACTTTGAGCAGCACTGTTCTAGAGGAGATAATGGTGAGTAACACATGCAGCTGGCCTTGAGCAGCCATTAATCTATTACTGGACACACGGCATGTATGAGCACAAAACAAAATGATGTACCACCATGTAAAACATGGTAAGTCTTAGCCTAAGGAGAGACCCAGAAAGCAAATGTGGGAAATGCAGAGAAGAGGTTGGGCCAAAGACATATTTGTGCACATTACATACAGGTGCATCTACCTCCAGACACGAGCTCTTCCTGGGTGAAGACCTCATTGTATTCATTTTTCTACTTCTAATACCTAGTACAATGCCTGGTACACATGCTCAATGCAATGTCTCCGGAGCAAATGAGTGAATGAATAGAAGCATCCATCCATAAAATTGTATGTTACAAAATCACAGGTCCTGGTATTTTTCTGCTTTGTCAAAAATCAATGTGTCAACAAGTACTGAAAGAGCACAAGGACTGTGCCTAGAACATTCTGTCCTGGATCCCAGAATGAGCATGACATATGTGGTTCCTGCTCTCCTCAAAGCTGACATTCTCCACATTTGAGTCCAGAGTTCACTGGAGCCTTTTCTGAGCCCTGCCTCTGGTTGGCATGCCATGGTCCTGGGCTTTGAATCCTGGCTTGCTGGACCTGAGTCTTAGGGTAAGTTACTTAACCTCTCAGTGCTTCTCTTTCCTCATCCCTAAAATGGGAATAACAGCAGACATCCTGTGAAAGGACCAGAGTGCAGCTGGAGATGCACTGAGAACAGTGCCTGGTCCATAGAAAGTGCTTGTTAAGTGCTCGCTTATTTTTACTATCATGACTATCACCATTGCTATCTTCATCATTATCATCATCAACAAAAGCTGACACTGTCAGAAGCACAAGATGCTATCACCCTATAAAGTGCAAAACTCAGAAGTCTGGAGACAAAGAAAACAAGTCTTCTGAGCTTCCAAAACCCAGCCTAAGTCTTATTGTTTCCTTCCTCTCCCCTTACTTTTCCTGTCCACCCCCACCCCCACCCCCGCAATGTGTTCTCGCAACAGCTTCTGGAAACACCTTACCCGTCTAGAAATCAGGGCCATGGCTGTGATGGCTCGAGTCCAGGCCTGAGTTGGCAGGATTCAGGCAAGTCGGGCCTCTCTCATTCAGCCACACACAGTGTGCTTGACACCCTTTTGGAAACCAGTGACTCCAATGTAAGCCTCCTGCAAGGTGGCAGCTGGTGGGCTTTGGCAAAGCACACAAAGGGCGTGCGTCCTCTCTCCCAGCGACCCAAGGCACCCAGCAGAAGGCCTTCACGTGACTCCCATTCAGGCTTTTGCCTAATTAAAATGGCATTACCACTTGCCCTGGCAGGCTGCTGCCACCACCGGCTGCCGCGTCCAGTTCTCTCCTCTGGAGCTTTTTCTTCTTGTGTTCACTATTTTGGTCCCCAACACAGAACTGAAGATGACTGGATTAAAAGAGAACTGCTTGGCCCTCTTCCCCTCTACCTTGCCCTGAGATCCCAGGTCTGCAGACGATTATTTGCCATCTCTGTTTAGTTAAACAGAGGTTAGCTCAGAGGTCTGCCTTCGGCCTGTTTCCAAAAACCAACAGGCCAAAATCTTCTGGGTTAACAAATGGACTTCATTTTATAATTGAGCATAAGGCCTCTCAGGGCTGGGCACTCACATTTTATATGAAGCAAGCCTGCCCACCTCAAAAAGACATGATGTCCATCCTGGTGTCTGGCCAGCTGACAGGATAGGTCGCTAAATGGATCTCACATTTTCTCTGCAAATTCTAAATTCCTTCCTCTCAGGAGGGGGCTACTTGCCTGCAAGTATCGCCAGGAAATTCTGTAAGAAACTGAGTTCTTTTTTTTTTATATAAATTTATTTATTTTAATTGGAGGCTGATTACTTTACAATATTGTATTGGTTTTGCCATACATGAATCCGCCATGGGTGTACACGTATTCCCCATCCTGAACCCCCTCCCACCTCCCTCCCCATCCCATCCCTCTGGGTCATCCCAGTGTACCAGCCCCAAGCATCCTGTATCCTGCATCGAATCTGGACAGGTGATTAATTTCACATATGATATTATACATGAGCAAGTCAGTTCTGTCGGCCCTGGCACAGACTGAGTGCCACCTTGCAATCTATGGCTCAGGAGCCCTTGAGAAGCCACCTGGTGGTGCTTAGGGAGGAGTTCAACTGCCTCAAGAAGCAAAAGCAGTCAGACTCCAAGGTGAGATTCATGGGACAGCGCAACACTGTTTATACCATTCGGGATGGGAAGTGAAGAGGCAATAAAAGAATAAATGACACCTTAGTAAATCCACTACTACTACAATCTCCCATCCTTTCTGCATGCTGTGGTATTTACTCTTTTATCTATTTGCTCATGTGTTCATCAGAACTTATTCAACACCAAAGAGACTGCACAGGGCTTGCTGGTTGAGGGTAGACGCTTTGTGTTCAAGGAGACCTGCTCAATTTCCAGTTCTACCACTTGACCAGCTGTGTCCCTGGACAAGTCATGTGCCTTCTCTAAGCTTCAGGTGCCTGAGTGCCATGGAGTGTGGTTGTGGGAGCTAAATGACACTATGTATGTAAACCACTCAGCACCGTGCCCCACACCAGCATTAACTATAGAATATGTGATGGTGATGCGACGATGAAGATCATGAGAATGAAGAGGAGCAAGAAGATGAAGATGAGGAGGACTGCTCTTGGGTGTCGGGAGCCACGTTAGGCATTACTGACAAAATGGAGGCATGGTCCCAACCCCCTCTCCTCATCCCACAGGCACGGTCCCGGGATGAAGGAGTTAGTTCCTGTGATTCTGACTTGTTCTTTCCTTTCTTAGGTTGAGTTGGCTGGAAAGAATGTTAAGGTGCTTATTGTTCTTGAGAGAAGCATGAGAAAACACAAAGCCTTCTGCAGTTGTGCCCAGAAAATAATCTATAAAGTAACCATTGACATTTGTTCAAGGATCTTTACAAAGAATGTTCCAGGATGAACACTGTAGGCCACAGCTTGAGGCCATGGGAAGGATTGTTATCTGAGACCTGTTTGTGAGGAAAATGTTTATGACAAAGGAAGTTTGCTGAGTTTAGGGTTTAGAAATAATTAAAAATAGCTAGAAGCCTTTTTAGGAGATAGTGAGCTGAGGATACTAGGGGCAAACAGGATTTAAAAAGATAAAAATTAAACTGAGGAATGTGGTATGCAGCCCAGATATAAACATGAGTTACAATGTAATCACAAGTAAACACCATTCTGAGAGAATTGCTAAAGCAGGAACTCTGAAGGGCAACAATGAGACAATAAATCTGGGTGAGGGGGAGCTGAAAATGTAAAACCTCTGACCTAATGCTTTTGTCAAAGTAGAAAAGAAGACCTGATGCTTGAAATAAACATGCAGCCCCACACCTTCAGTCAGAGGCTGTATTATTCCTCACTGATACCACTCATCTCTTCAGGCTGATTCCCTGGCTGCTGGAGCTAGACTGACACTTGGGTATTGGGATGAAGCCACAGGTAGCTACTCATCTGGCTAAGGAGTCCTGGGAAACTCCTTTTCCAGCTCTAAGATCCCAGCCTTTTTTGGATGAAAAACTACATTTGTTCCTTCCCAAGACCTGAGATTCCAGCTCCCAGTTTCTGGGGAAGACAGCCCCCAACATGGGTAGTAGGTAAGGAAATCAAATGGGGGATTCTGTTCATTCTTCACTGTTACCTACAATCCTCTCTCTTCTGGGACCCTCTGAATATAAGGAAATCCACCCACTCACCAGACCCTCATCCTCAAGCTTAGTGCTCATCCTGGTAAGGGGAGAAACCAACTGGGACCTTGTTGTAATAGAGCATAAAATAAAGGCCTTTCATTGAAATCTGGCAGCTGACCACTAGAAGTATTCCAGGCATAAAACAAACCTCAGGTCTTTAGACTCTTCAATGAACATTCAGTGGAAAGACAATATTAAATCACTGAGAGGCTCTTGTGATGGAGCCCATAGGTGCCTTATGAGACTCCCTTCTGCTCTCACCAAGTTCTGCTCTTCTCCATGTGTTTTCATAACCTTTGGTGCTCATGAGAATTCTAAGCAGGGCCTTGATTGAACTCATTTAGCATATGAGGAAGCTGAAGTGGACAGAGGCAACACAGCACTCCCAAAATCATGCTGCAGTCACTAGAACAGGAAAGTTAGAACCTCAGGCTCCAAACACCAAACCTGTGTTCCTTTTCCCCAGTGGCTGTCTAGTCAATATTCAGCTGCTGAACTGAGCTTATAGACTCCTCACTAGCAGAATGAGAGGAGGGAATGCCTGTGACTAGACTAGAGGAGGAGTTAGTATCTCTGAGTGTGGATACTGGGGGCAGTTCAGAGTTCATCTGGGATTGGCAATGGCCGGGGACACCAACAAGATGGTGCCCATGCAGAGTTCTCAGTTGCCTCCAGCCCACGTCTTCTGTGGCCCCTTCTGCCCTGAATTTATCCCGTCATATCATCTACCCCATAGCTTCCTTTATGTGGCTCTGCAATGGCTAAGTCCTGCATGGTTTAGTTGCTAAGTCATGTCCGACTCTTTTGCGACACCATGGATGCAGCCTGGCAGGCTCCTCTGTCTATGGGATTTTACAGGCAAGAATACTGGAGTGGGTTGCCATTTCCTTTTCCAGGGGATCTTCCCGACCCAGGGATCGAACCCAGATCTCCTGTGTCTTCTGCATTGGCAGGTGGATTCTCTACCACTAGCACCACTTGGGAAGCCCTGGATAACCCAGCCTAAATGAGCTCTAATGACATGACTTGGCCTACAAATCAACGAAGGTCCAAAGACTCAGACTCAGGCTTCTGAACAAAAACGGGCCCAATTTACTTCCTTTTCAACCACAAAAGAGAGGCAACAACTAAAGTCTCAGTTCATCCCACTATACAAAGCATATGGGGCCAATTAATGCCAAACAGGAAGACATGCACTCCATGGTGCATGTCCATACACATACCATGGGGCGAGTGCATCGGGGTGGGGGGACTTTAATTAAAGGCTGCCTGCCACTGTCCTCTTGAAGTCATTGTTCCACCTCTTGACAGCTTTGTCCCTAGACTACAAACCACCTGACTCACTCTCCCCAGGACCACTGCAGGATTTCAGCTTCAGGCTTTCCCTCCTTCAGACTAACACACACCAGTACAGATCCCATGAATTAGAGACCCCAGGGTGAGCAGCAGCCTCCACAGTGAGTACACGCATCAGAGGATCACTTCCTTGAGCAGGGGTTCCTAATTCTTGCTGTGCCACGCGCTCTTCAGCAGGCTGGGGAAGCCCTTTTCAGAATGCTTAATGATAAAAGAAAATACATAGGCTCATAAAGCAAATCAATCATATCAAAATGCAGTTATCCAAATACTCAACAGAAAATTGGTAATAGAGTATTATGTATTCTTGTTTCTCTAACAAATAAAATAACAAGATATAGTGGTGAGTCTAATAAAGTAATGAGCCTATTTTGAGATCTCTCTAGTAGTTGTAACATGATACAGAAATGCCAATGAGTTCTATTAGCAATCAAGTCACAGGTACACTCCTGTGGTTTGTGGCTTTCTTTAGAATTGAAGGAAATGCCAAATTTTAGGTTAAGCTTAGTGAAACTGAAGATGTCATTTCTTCCCAAACTTTCTGAATTCTGTGCACAGACTACTTTTAGCTGGGTCATTTTAGGTTAGGATCAACTCTTGTCCCAGAGAAGGGCTAGCCCTGATGGACTGCTGCAAAAGACATCAATGAGCCATATATACCAATAAGAGGTATGTTAACAATAAGAGGTATGTTGTTGTTGGGGAGGGTGGAGGGATAATTTCTAAATACTGAAATAACACTCTGAGCTCCCCTTACAATGAAGAAAAAATGATGTTCTGGGCCATGACATTACAAGCATGGTGAAACCACAGCTAAAGCAATCCTAATGCAAGAGATATGGATATCTGCTCGGTAAAATCAATGTGGCAGGCTTCTGACTTACTCACTTGTTATCCATTATATTGTTTCTCTCAGTATTAAAATAACTTTCTAGATTAGTGATCATCCCTATCATGGCACATCCTTGGATAAACTATCCAACCCACCACAGCCCAGAAAAGGTATATGTGTAGGAGGGTGACTTTGATGGCCATTTTTTGTAGCTTATCCCTGCTGCACCTCATATCTTAGTTGACTGGATCAACAGTGAGCATCAGCTTCAAGAGCAGCCTAACTATTGGCTGGCCAGCAGCCAATGACATGGCTTGATTTTCAATTTTTTTTAGTGATTTAGGTCAAACAGCCTTTCTTCCTCATGCTCTGCTTGAGAGTATGAAGTGAGACACACTGTAAGGAGGCAATTCTAAGTGGAAATCCAAGTTAAAAGAAAACAAAGAAGCAAGCCAGATTTTGCCTCAGGGTCCTAAGAGGAAAGAACCCAGGAGAATCTGAGCCCAGCTAATGGTGGAGAGCTGCACTGGAGACCACGAGCAACAGTGATCTGTCTCTAGGGTGACCTCAGATTCATCCTGCCTTTCACTTCCTGTCTCCAAAGCAAAATCTATGAATGGAATTCAGAGGCTCCATGGTGGGGAGGGAATCACATTTTAAATATCACTAACCTGGAAGTGAAACTTAGTATATCCTTCCCCTTCCTCTGGGAAGCCTTCTAGAACCTCTAAGATTGGTTGAGGTGCCCCCCAAACAAGCTCCCAAGCCCCTTTCACCTCCTCTTAACAACAGAGGGACAACGTTCATTGTAACGTGTACCTATCTCTATCTCACTTCAGACTCTAAGTGTTTTTGTGAGCCAGACCCCTGTTGGTCTCCTTTGGATTTCCAGGGTGTGGCAAAGTAGATGTACTATAGTATATACTGTAGTTTCCAATGTTATGGAATCAATCAACAAATGAAGTTTCTACAGGAAGTCATAGGGACATAAAATAACAATTTAATGATGGAAGCTTAGTGACCAAACCACAGCTCTAAAGAGGAAAATAATGGAGCAGATACCAAACCTTACAGGAGAATATTAGCATTAAGGCCTCTCACACAACAGCTGTTAAGGCAATTCAGTTCAAGGAACATTTACTGTGACCTACCATAGGTCACACTCCCTTCCTATAAGGCTTTAACTATTAAATAACATGACAGAGTAAGACATAGCTTAAAACAATACATATGCAATGAGATACATATGGTCCACGATACATCATTTGAGGGGAAACTGTCATTAGCATAGAGTCAGATGACCTATATCCAAATCCTGGCCCCGCCACTTATTAGAAAAAGAAATTTAGGCAAATTGCTAGACCAAGCCTCCATTTCCCTATCTGTAAAATGGGGCTAATGATACTTACCTCACAGAAGAGTTAGGAAGATTAAATGCAACCATTATGTGAAAGCACCTAACTGGTACATAAGAGACATTCATGCAGTTTAGATCTTTTCCCTCATATACAAAATAAATCGTACACAGTCAGTAAGGTGGTGGTTGCAGGAATGTCATCTGTGGCATATTAGTACTCCTAAATCCACTCTACCCACGACTGTGATGCAACCAAATTTTACTCTATTTGGAGCAGGCCGGAAAGAAGTTTTAGCTCAGCACTCAAAAACAAAACAGAAATGCAGCTTGAGTCATATATATAATGGTAACTTTTCCAGTAGCCACATTAAAAAAAGGAAAAAGAAACTGGGGAAATTAATAATATATTTTATTTAACCTGATAAATCAAAAACATTATTTCAATATACAATCTATATAAAAATGTATTAATGGCGTATTTCACATTCTTTTCCTGATACCAACTCTTAGAAGCCAGGTGCATATTTTACATGTGGAGTGATCTTCTAGATACATTTCAGGTGCTCAATGGCCATGTGTGGCTGGAAGCTGCCACACCGGATAGCACAGGGCCACCTACCATGGTGTGTGGGGACCACTGCACTGGAAATCAGACTGTCAACATTTTATTTATACAGTGGATAAGAGCTCAGACTCTGGGACCAAACTGGGTTTGGATGTGGTCTTTGTCATTTACCAGCTGTCTGATCCTGGTCAAGTGACTTCAGCTCCCTGTGTCTAACTCCTTCATCTGTAATGGGGCCACAGCCATACCAGCATCCAGAGCTGGCGAAGATGAAATGAACACATGCAAAATGCTTAGAACTGCATCAGGCGTGTAGTAAGCTTTCCATAAATGTAATAGTGTTACTATTACAGCTCCAGCAGCGGATGGGGAGAGAGTGGCGGAGAAGTGGAAAACCTATAGAGGATTAGAGGTTTGCCACTTCCCTTTTGGTGCCACCCAAACTGATTAGGTGACTCTTGCTGTCCTCTCTTACAGCCCAATGCAAGTGAGAATCCTGGGACACGGCGTCCCAGAGAGAAACAGTCCCTTGGAGGATGGCGGGCCCTCAAGTTTATAATCTAGAGGGAAGCTGAGGAGCTATGGTTCCAATTAGGAAGGCAAAGCTGGCCCCAGTACCATTCCCCACAGCTTGGCAGGAAAAGTCATTTGCAACACACCAGACCATGTCTCCCACTTTCTGTCTTTGTTTCTCTGTTCAAACATTTGCAAATCATTCTGAATTTGGGAGAGGCGGCAGCAGCAACTGTTTTAAAAGGCAAAGCCAGGATCAAATGAAAGCAGACCAATGCACAAGTGGGCAGGGGCATTAGAGGATGGAATACAGATCATGGAAATAAAGAAGAAATTAAGAGTAATAAAATTAGTGCCTGCTGAATATAAGCACCTCTGATTCTTACAGATGAAGAGTTATCTGCATCTCTGAACTCCTGATGCTCAGATAGGTCTATGTCTCCTCCCTGGCATTCCTTGGCCAGGTTTCCACGATATGGTTACAGGTCAATTCACTTTTACTTACTTTTTTCTTGAGGTACCACTTACATAAATCTTAGGTGCATGACTCAAAACTTTTTTACATACACCTACAGTGAGGTTCACATCATTCAGGTCAAAATATGGAATACACCCAGCACTCCAGAAGACTCCATCCCAAGATAACCACTCTTCGGACCTCTTTCTCCAGAGATTAGCTCTGCCCAGTTTTGAACTTCATATAAATGATATGCCTCTTGTCTGTTTCCTGAGTCCTCAAGCAGGTACTTAAGCAAATTATAGCAGAGATTCAGAAGAAAAAGGAGCAATAGAAAGTGACCAAGGACACGAGACTGGTCTCATTTATACAACCTGATACCCAAACAGGGCACCCACAAAGCAGCCCTCTAGAGCAGGGGTCCCCAACCTCTGGGATCGAAGGCCTGATGATCTGAAGTGGGGCTGAGGTAATAAGAATAGAAATAAAGTGCACAATAAATGTAATGCACTTGAATCATCCCCAAACCATCCCCACTCTGGCTAGATCTATGGAAAAATTCTGTTCCAGAAACTGGTCACTGGTGCCAAAAAGGCTGCAGACTGCTGCTCTAGAGGATGACATCCCACACACTCCATTCAGGTCCCCTGACTGCAATGCAACTTTCACTCTCCTAGGTTCCCGGGTACTGCACAGGAGGACGTCAGGTCCACAGCCAGCAGGCGCTGAGCTGCAGCTCGACACAATGTCGCTCTATCTGGGGAAAGATAAGGAGGCCCGGCTTCTCCTGGGACCTTCTTTTCAGTCGAGCATGCAAGTTACGAGCTGGAGACAGCCAGCCTGGGTGGGTCTGAAGCCAACCTGGCCACTTCCTAGCTGTATGACCTTAGGTAAGTTTCTTCACTTCTCTGTGCCTTGGTGTGCTCATCTGAAAAATGGGGATAGCAATAGTACCTGCTTCATCAGACATTACAGGGAGTAAATGCCTAGAACAGTGCTTCATACAAATATGCACCTCCAACTCCCCTCTTATCAGGATATAGATGACAAAAAGTCTTCCAACCTTCCTGGAAAGCTCGTGTTTATTAAAGTCAGGAGGCAAAAGATTTGAGTTAAAGAAGCATAAAACAGGGAGAGAAACCTCATTCATAAAGGAAGCTCTCTGACATAAGCAGGTGTGGGGAATGCAAACATCACACTCCCTAAATGCATGCTGGGTTCACACACACTGAGGTGATACTGTGTGAGCTGGACTTCACAAAACTCCCCTAACATACTGGCAGGAGACCAGACTCTGGCCCCAAACGAGAGCGGGTGTTCACCAGAGAAAGGGAGGCGGGTTACTGTCATTCTCATGACAGCAAACACTAAATCGAAAATCCAGTTCTCCCAGAATATCATCTTAGAAATTCCATCCACCTCTAGAACTCCATACAACCTACAAAAGGTCCCAAAGCCCCAGGGCTCGAGAGATGCGGAAGTGACATTAGACAGTATCAAGGGACATTTCGTACCTCTAAAGATGTTTTTTTCTAGACAGCAATGAATTTTCAGAGATTCCATGAACACAGTAAGAACCTTTCCTACTAAACATTTTCCAGTATTATTACAAATCTCCCCTAACATACTTCTTTCAGTCATCTCACCTGGGAGGTGAGCATGGAGCAAAAATATACTGTTATATTTAGTCCCCAGGAGGGTCATAAGGAAAAGCAACTCAAAGCCCAACCTTAAAGGTCAGTTCAACAAGGGGCAAGGGTCAGAGGGTCAGGGTGATGGGACAGTGATGGAGTTTAAAGACTCCTAAAAACCCAGGAAGGCCAGTTATTTATTGCCTGAAATTTTAAAAGACCTTGCTAGGCAGAAATAGTTATATATCTTTAGGGCACACATAAGTAAGGGCCTCAGAGAATTTCAGATCTAGCAATTTCTTCTTGTTTTATGATTAATGGAGAAAGGACTAAAAAATTCTCACTCTCTCCCCCTGTTCCCCAACCGCGTACACGCATGCATGTGCATGTGTGTATGACCACAGTTCCAATTTGACTTCTGACTCAAAATCTTGCTAATACTGTCTATTCTTAAAGTGCTAGCCAGAAAATGTTGATATGAGCCAAACTGACTTGGACTTTCGCCACAGCATGTGTATAGATACAATGACATTTTATTTCCTTTTCCTCATCAGTAATGAGTTTATTGCCTCAAAGTGCTTTAAAGTTCTCCAAAGTAGTTCCATGGTTTATAAACACCCTAATAGCATCCCCAATAAAAATGGCAATGTCCACCTGTCTGTCTGACCCTCAGAAGACTGCATAAGAATTAGGGATCTGGTTACCGTTTAATCTCTTTTGGTAAAAAGGTAAAAGGTCAACCAAAAGCCCACAGGTGCTAGTTAACATAAGTGAATAACTCCATGAAATTAAAAAGGTGTGCCTTCAAACTGAGAATCCTGTGACCTTAATGTCTAACAAATGCACTTTGACTCTTTGGCAAGCAGGGATGAGAAAATTCCTAATCCCAACCTAAAGGTGAGTCAGTGAAAAATCATCCCTTCACTCTTTACTTTCTGAAAATAACCAGAGACCAGGACATTAGACACCTAATGCTGGCCTTGATTTCACAATCCCATGGAGACCTTCTCACTTTGACAACTCTGCCCACCCACCTTCTTGCCACCCAGCAGATACCAACTGGCACCCAAAAGATTGAGGCAAACACATCATTAAGACACAAATTAAATCCTGCTTTCCTTCAAAAGAGTTGGCAATGTGACTTACTGATTACATTTTTAGGACAGTAAAAGCCATTTAAGGCAGCTCATAAACCTCACACCAAAAATTTTTTTTAACAGATTAAGCCTAATTTTGCCATACAAAGAAAAATGACAGAACTATTAAAGAGGATATTAGAGAAGAATATTTGGTGACACAGAAAAATATTCTTCTTCTAATAAGTGAAAAAAATCAGTTTACAAAAAAAAATCAGTTATAAAGCAATATATAGATTATAAGCCCATTTTATTACATCTAAGGAAAAAACTGGACAATATACACCAAAACATTAAAAGTGATTCTCTTTGGGTGAAAGACGCAGAGATTACTTTTATTATTTCATTTTGTTGATCTTTATTTTTAAAATTTGGTTCATTTTACAGGTCTTAGGCTTCCATACTAAGGAAAAAAAAATTAAGCAGCTACATTTAAGTTTTACTGAAGTCCTAACTCTACCGAGGACCGAGGATCCAAGATCAATATTTGGTTGAAATGCTTCCCTACCATGATATACAATCACACACACACACACACACACACACAATGAATCTCACAAACACAATACCAAGTGGAAGAAGCCAGACACAAAAGCTTAGAAAGTGAATGATTCATTTACCTAAAACACGAAAACAACACTATGATGTCAGGACTTAGGGCGGGAGTTGCCCTGGGGCTAAGTGAGTATTCAGAGCATGATTTAGCTCTTGCAGTGTTTCTAGTTGTACTTAGTGGGGAGGAGCTGGGAGAAATGAATCTCTGCCAACTCGTGTGGGCCGCCCAGGCCAGGAGTTCTGTTTAAAAACACCCGACCTACCCCTTATAAAAGACAGATCTGGTGGCCAAATGACATGCCTGCTGGGCCCTCAGGGCGCTGACCTAACACCAGGACCAGCCAACAACACGCACATCCAGAGTTTCACAAACACAGTGTGAGTCTGGATTCCAGTGCAGGTAC
This sequence comes from Oryx dammah, assembly GCF_014754425.2. Classification (NCBI taxonomy): domain Eukaryota; kingdom Metazoa; phylum Chordata; class Mammalia; order Artiodactyla; family Bovidae; genus Oryx; species Oryx dammah. The sequence continues at coordinate 116,842,261 of NW_024070207.1, forward strand.
CAGGGAGGCAACGTTTCCCAACTCCTTCTCCCCTACACTTGGTTTCCCACTGGCTGGCCGTGTAAAATCACAATGGATAAATGAAACAGGGATGAACACACAGACAAATGAAGCTTTTGCTGTTAGGTTGCAAAAAACACAAAGATAGCCAACAAGACAGTTGTGGATGAAAATAATGCCTATGGATTCCTGAACCGTCCTCGGCACCAGTTCCCAACATCCTCACGCTCGGTGTCCAGGAGGCTGGGACGACTTGGCAAACCGCAATCTTCCCTAAACACTGGGGGACCAAGACACAGCCTTAGTGTAGCACTTCCTGGCCCAGGGCCCACTCCAGACCAATGACCTTTGGGTCTCAGGGGGGTGGGATGCACACACTAGCATTTCAAAAACCTTCTGGATGAATCCACTGGGCAGCTCAGGTTGAGAGCAATGGTTTTAGAGCAGCACATATGGAAACCTTAATGTGCATCCATTGCCCAGGACAAGTCAGACTTGAGAACAAATGTGCTGCTGGTGTTCCGGCCCTGATCCTCACTGGGACCAGTGAGTGAAGGTCCAGACCACACCCTGAAGCTACAAGCCCACTTATTGAGTGGGCATTTCAAAAAGGGGCAAGAATGCTCCTCAACAGATTTCTCAAGCCCCTGAGGCCCACATACACACGATGGGATGCCAAGTCTGTGTCCCTTTGGGCTACTGCATAGGTGCGGGCGGTTTCTGCCCTCCTCTGCTTTAGAGAGAGGCCATCAGAAGTGGAGGACCCCAAGTGTCTGGAACGTCACATGACAGAAAGGCAGCCAGCCCCCTACCAGCTCCCACCCCATTCATCACTAGAGGCTGCTCAAGAAGTGGGGGCTCCCTGCCGCTGGTGGTTTGCAAGGGCCTTCCCTGGGCTCCCCTATTTGACAAGATATTAGGCACAGGCCAGACCAGAGTCTGTATTAATGAGAGCCACATGGGACTGCTTAAGAAGAAACACTCGCTTAATCCTATGTAGCTGAACAGCCTAACAAATGAGTTAGCTGGTGGCATCCACTTAGGATATATGATCCAATTTATACTATGATTTCTTTCTAAGGGCTGAACTGATTTTGACACATATAAAAATGTGGTTTCAATCACCCACAATTGCACTGTTTCAACAAGGGGGAGAGAAAGGCTTTAAGGGGCCCAGACCTGAGGGGCGTCAATAACAAGGTGCAGTGGAGGAGCTGTGCGCTGGCGGGGGCTGAGGAGGGGCCCTCCGAGGCATGAGTACTGCCCCCGAGGAGAAGCTCGGATACTTTCATCTCTGCTGCAGGGTCCACTGATCAAACATGCAGGCACAGCCTGGAGAAAGAGCACGGAGAGCTCAGGTCCCTGGACAGGGCAGGGGCCTCTGGCTAACTGAAAGGTACTCAAGCTGTGGGGAGGCAGGCAGGTCATCCTATTGACCTGCTGGCCAAGCCAACGATGGTCATCCTAAGAGCAAACAAAAGCTAAGGGGTTTATATGCCCCTGAGAACTTGAACACTGGCTTCAGCTAATGATGTCAGGAGGGAGAAATGGCAGACGAGGCCATTCACAGATCTTTTCCCCGACTCTTCAGTAGGGTCCTTAGCTTTTTCCCATCCCACTGTCACAATATCTGTAGGAAGCAGGTAATACGATCAGCCCCTTTTGACACAGGAGGGAGCTGAGGCCCAAAGATCCCAGGCAGTTCAACTCCACAAGCTAAGTATGAAATGAATCGCTGTGGCTCAGGCCTGGGCCGCTCCCTGAGGCCTGACTCCCTGGGCTGTGTCTGAGGCACCTCACTGCAGCCTTCGGGACAGCCGCCCAGCTGCTGAGATGGGCGTGCGCCTGTGTTCTCTACAAGCAGATCCCACAGCTGTCCACATGAAGGGGCTCCCGATGCCACAACAGCTTGGCTCTGGCTGTCCATCTAAGTGCAGGAAACGCAGAAATAACTACTCCCTGTTGTTATGTGCTTGGCACTGGGCTAGTAATGTTCATATCTCTTACCCCAATTTTTATAGGAAACCCCCCCCCCAAAAAAAAAGGTACAGAGAAGTTACGTTAACAGTTTTTCAGTGAAGAGCGTCTGGACCTAAATCTGGTGATTATTTTTCCCCTTCTGTAGCTCCACTATAATGATGCTAAATAACGATCTGAACTGTCTGTAGCATATTTCCTTGGAAGAGCGTGAAACATTTACTCTCTCAACACGAATATTCCTTTCCAGTCAAATCAAGTTCCTCAAGGATCCTCAAATAGGCTGCGGCAAAGACTGCCGTATATTCCTTCTGTGTTTCCTCTTCTACCCAGGCACTTGGCTGAGACACAGTTCGCAGGCTCCTTTGCAGTTAAGCAGAACTATGTGAGTTCTGACCAAGGGCAAATGGGCAGCAATGACATGCTTCTTTCTCCTTTAGGCCTGGCACATAAAAGCCTTCTGCACAATGCTCCATTCTCTCTTCTCTCAACTGCTGGCTACATTCAGATGCTCTAAATGCAGGACTCCAAGTCCCCAGGGATTGGCAGAGCCACAGAGAGAAGGAGCCCGTGGCCCTGAAGACCTGCAGGGAGTAGAGCATTCCCTGACCAACCTACACTGGACTGTAAAAAAAAAGAAGGAAGGAAAGAAAACAAAAGCAGTAACACTTTGTGGCGTTACTGTACAGACTTTAGGGCTTGGTTGAGACTTAACCTACTCTAATACACAGATCACACTCATTTCCTATTTCTTGCACTTTTCAAAATCTTCCCTATTGCTTAAGTCAGTGATTTCCCAAGTGTGGTCCCTAAACAGCAGCAGGAGCTGGCTAGCAACGCAAATGTGCAGGCCTCACTCCCACCCTACACAATCGGCAATTTGGTTTGGGGAGGCAGGGAGTGGGGGTCCAGATGACTCTGCTGCACTCTCGAGTTGGATGCCCAGTGGTCTAAGTGGACTGAGATGTACCAGGACGTCTCCAAAGCAATCTCCATGCCTCATCCAGCTCCCCCTTCTCTGACTCCTGAGCCCTCTACTCATTTCCGCCCTTAAAGCACATGCTTGACCACACTGCTTCCCCTGTGCTTCCCCTGCCCGAAATTTCCATGGGCAGAGACCATCTCCCTTACCTATTGGTAAACGCTGGAAGAAAGGGAGAGAGGGGCATACCCATGATACAGAACAGGGCAGGACAGCCCTTGATCATCAAGTCACTGATCATCCCCATTCAACAGGTGGAAAATGTTAAGCACCAGAAGACTGGGTGATGTGTCAGGCTGTAATTTAGTAACATGCATGCTTTGGGAGGCTTGACGTCTTTCACAATGGCAGAGAGCAGACACAGTAAGGGGTTCTGTACTCGGTAATAAAGCCAGAATTTCTGAGCTCAAATCTGGGCTTTTGTACTAACTGGCTGTGCAGTTTCACCCTGATTATTTAACCTCACACTGTCTCAGTTTGCTCACCTGTAAAGTTGGGATAAAAGTGGTACCTACCCTCACTAGGCTGTGATGAGGATTTAAAGAGAAACTGTGTTCGGTGCTGAGAACAATGCCTGGTGTACAGAAAATGCTGCACCAGGCTAAGAAGTATATTCTAGGGTGACCTCAGCAAGTCACCTACACTCTGAGCCTCAGTTTCCTCATCTATAGAATGGGTTGTTGTAAGGATGAATTGAGATGGTGAATGGTAGGGACTAGTGTGGATGAGGGGCCAGGTCAAGGGCTCAGGGGTTTCCCTCTGCTCCAAATCAGCCTTCTTTGCAACTTGAATTCATGCTTGTGTAATCCTGAGTCAGGGGAGAGAATACACAGGTACACATTTCTAGGAAAATACAGTGCAAGTCAGCCAGCAATCCATTCACGGAGGGCTTGGCCTTCCCAGAAGGGTTCAGGACGGGAACTGACCAGACTCCCCAAACCCCTGCTTCATTTCTAAACAAGCAACAATGAAGGCACCACTGCCGATGACCAGAGAAATCTTTGTCCAACTGTGAAAACTGCCCAGAGCAGTTACAGTGCAAAGGTTAGACACAGCTCTCCTCAGACTTGTTATTAATGGATTCCAAAAAGGAAGGGGGCTGCTTATTTATTACCTCCTTCTAGCTCGCCTCTTCCTGAACTAAGGCGAGAGAGACAGGAAGACAAGGAATTTCCTTCCAAACATTTTTTCATATTTTAAGATGAGAAGCAAATTTACAAGGTCAAGAAAACCCACAATGTCTGCCTCGGGTGAAGAGGCAGGCAAGACAAGCGGGGACGTGGAAACTGTCAGCTTGACTCTTCTTATTCATCCTCCAGCTTCCCTCTGACCTGGGGTGGGGGGTCCATTTTTCTTGAGTTCTTTGACTTAAAAGAAGAATGGGAACACTTAGAAGAGGAATTCACCAAGCTCTCACAAAGCCAAAGATACACACAGACTTCAACCCAGCAAGCCCACGCCCAGGTTGACTGTGATCCACAGTGAATTTCATTCCACCACACTCGTTACAATGACAAGGCCATTGGGTGTCAAAGTAAGCTGAGTCACATTGTCATTGAAATAAGTTTAAAGAAACACTTAACTCCTCTTACCATGGGAAACATATTCTGATCTTTCCTAATGTGTTTCATTTTATTCCTGATTCAATTCCATTTTTTTCCCCATGCCGGTTACAACCCATTGGGAAAAACCCTGCCCTGAAAAACTGCCACATACCTGCACAAAATGACACGTATTCATCGTGGCATTGTCTAGAAGAGGAAAAACTTGAGACAAGAAGAAAAACTTGAGACGCTTTACTTGTCCATCAAGAGAACAGATAAACAAATGGAGGTACTTTCATGTGATGAATTATATACAGTAATTAAAATTGAATCAAGTAGAGCTCTCAGTAACAGCATGAATAAATCTCCATATGGAATGTTGAGCCTCGAAAAGCAAGTTGCAGAAATATACAAGCAGTATAAACAATATACACAAATTTAAAATCAGGCAAAACAATACTAAATGCTGCTTAGGAATCCATACATATACATTAAAATATAAACACATGCCAGGGAGTTATTAACATACATTTCAGGGTATGGTTGAAGAAGGTGAAGCTGCCAAGGACTCTACGCTATAACTTTATTTGTAATAGTTTATTTCTTCATCTGGATGATGTTTCTTATATCATTCCCTATCATTTTCACATATCTGAAATTTTTATAACTAAAAAATCTGTCAAGGGGATGGCAATCTTGGGACAACTTTGCTTCTTCCTTTTGGATTCAGTGAAATAAAAGTTCTCCAGTTTCAGCCTCAATTCCCATTGGAGGACAGAAGGCAAGCCCAGAACGCAGACCTGTGAGAACACGCTACTGCCTTTCTTCCCAATCAAGCCAAGGCACACCAACTTCGAAGCAAAATGGTTGTAACTGAAGCAAGTTAATGAAATAGTAACTCCTCTCACCATGGTGAACATACTCTGATCTTTTTTTCTAATGTGTTCAAGTCTATTAGGATTCAACTTCATTTTTTTCCTGTGCCAGTTACAACCCCTTGGTTTGAATTCATGACCCATCAATGGGTCACAACACACTCTGAAAAATCCTGTCCTGAAAAACTAGCACCTAGCTGGGGCTAGGTCCAGGAAAGATGGGGACACCATGCCACAGTTCACCAAGGATCTGAGAGATGTGTCGGTATGGAAGCCGTTACTCCAGGGAACATAGTCCAGAGGAGCCACAGAATCTGAACCATAGAGTCAGTTGTCGATCAAGGCCATCTCTAACAATGCATATAGCACCCAGTGCCTCATTTCTAACTCTACAGAGATTCTCGACTCTCTCCCATACTGTGTGAATTCGGGCAAATGCTGGTTCAGAATAAATTCTTTGACCTTCTCTGTATATTGCCAAGGAGAATGTTGAACTAAAAGAGGATATTTCTTGATCAACACTTATTGTGTAAATAGAGTGATTGATTTCTGAGATCTCTGTCCTCACAGCTAGAGTTAGAACCTACCAGATAAACAGAATCACTTGGCTGGAAGGAGTCTTAGAGCAGTGCTCCTCCAATGTTAACTTGCAAGTGAATCCCCTGGAGATCTTGTTAAAGTGCAGCTCTGTGTGCAGGAGGTCTGAGGCAGCCCAGTGACACTGGGCTGAGAAGCACTCTGGAAAGATCAAGAATGATATCCTAAACTGCTGTCTGCTCTAAAGCTGCCAAGGTCGAGGGATGGGAAGGACCTGATCCCTCTCTCTGAGTACTTTGCCAGGATGAGAACCTGGCTCTTCAGAACTGTGCTTCAGTACTGATCCATTCATCTACAGCACGTCTCTGCTGCTGGATACACCAAGCCAGCAAACTAGCCATGAAGTTTGTGGCTGCTCCCAACTTAAGAGGGCAACCCTGGCCCACAGTCCTCTGAACTCTTGCATCTCAGAGTGGGACCCACACACCAGAAGCATCACCATCACCGGGGAGCTCCTTCAGTCAGTCAGTCAGTTCAATTGCTCAGTCGTGTGTGACTCTTTGCAACCCCATGAATCACAGCACTCGAGGCCTCCCTGTCCATCATCAACTCCCAGAGTTTACTCAAACTCATGCCCATCGAGTCGGTGATGCCAGGGAGCTCCTGAGATATGCCCAATCTCAGGCCTTCACGCCAGATCTACTGAATCGGAATCTGCATTTTAAGTGAGATCCCAGATGACCCACACGCACATGAAGGTTTCACATGCACTAGCCTAAACGATACACAATCTCGTGTACTAGACAGCAGTCCTCCACAGTGTCACTGCCTTTATCATGGGCACAAACTGCTGGCTCTCATTCCCTCTCCCTCTCTCTTTCTCTGCCACCCCCACAATGCTCAGATGCAAAACAATGTGTGCACGACTGATCCTCCTTCCAGGGAACACTTACTGGACACATGCCGAGCACTCTCCATGCTTTAGCTAATCCTCACGACACTCTGGGATGTGGGAAGTTTTGCTATTGCTATTTCACAGATGAGGACACTGAGGCTTAGCACAGTTAGGCAACTTTCTCAAGCCTTCCAGCAAGTGCTAATGGCTAACAAGGAAAAAACTGGACTGTCAGTTGCCTCTCCCAAAAAAGTGATCCAAATGCAGCTCAGGGGATTTCCTGGGTCCAGTGGTGAGGTCTCCATGCCCTCACTGCCAAGGGTCCAGATTTGATCCCTGGTCAGGGAATTAAAATCCCATAAGCCTCATGGCTGGGCCAAAAAAACAAAAAAAATGCACCCCGGGAGCTGATGACTCTGACTCTGACAACGAACCTCCCAGGGAGAGGCCTGAGGGGTTTCATCCTTGTCCCATTTCCCAGGGACGGAAGGGAGGGTGCTTCTGACCCTAAGCCCAAGGGCCTGCCTCCCAGGGAATCGGGCTTCAAGAGAGAGAGAGCAGAGGACAGCGAGAGGGGAGTTCCAACCTGAAGTCACCCAAAGGAAAAATGCACCAGATGAGAGGCTTGCCTGGTGCTCCTGGACCACAGTGTGTGTGTCTGCATGTCTCTCTCTCTGTGTGTGTGTGTGTGTGTGTGTGTGTGTGTGTGCTTGTGTATTGACGTAAACTCCTGAAGAGATTGCCTGCTTAGACCTGAGCCAGCTACCATCAGATAAAGGAGGAAAGACAGAGGGGAAACTGCATCTGGAGGGTAGGTGAGAGCACTGTTTGATCTCATTTTCTACTCTCTGAAAGGTACATTAGAGACACTGAGTGGAACTTCCTAGGGGTAGGAGTTCTATGGGGCCTCATTCAGAAGTGTCAAGAGGAAGAGCCCCAGTAGGATGAGAACGCTCTGCTGATCTCCTCCGGGGCTTGCCTGCAGAGCCCTGTCAGATCACCCTGAAGAAGCTTGGGCTTACATTAACCAGACGAGGGGAGGCGACAAGAGCTTTAGATCCTACTTTAAAAATTAAACCACGGCATGGTATAACAGCTGGAGACACACAAAAGCGTCAGCAAATCCTCCCACCTCTACCTGACGTAGACCAAGCTTATGACTCACAGCACTTCTTTTGAGTCAGTGAATATCAAGCCTCAGAATCCTTCTCAACACAGTGCTTCCACAGGCACTATCAAATGATGAAGATAGACACACAGCTTTGAAAGCTTGCCTGCCATTGGTGTTAAGGTAACGAAACTTTCCATGAGACTCAGGAGACTAGGTTTCTATTCCTGGGTTTGCAATTAAATAGTTATATGACTGAGGACCAGGTCGTTGATGTCTCAGCAATTTTTTCCCCCCACATGTCAAGTGGGAGAACTGAGAAGTAAGAGACTTTGAGTTGCAGAAAGGGGTTGTTTCTGGCAGATAAGCTAAGTTGACTGTTGGACATATTGGATGCCAGCAAGTTTTCCTGTCTGCCACGCCTCATTCTTGCTGTATGGCAATGGTGACCCAGGCATTCAGCTGGGTGTCAGGTTCTAACAAATGAGAAAGTCCAAGCCCATACTGTATTACTGGATTGGCTGATCAGCCACACCAGAAACTGATGGGAGAGCAGGGCTTGATACTTTTAGCCTAAATGTTCCCCTGAAATCTCCTGGCCAAATGGCTTCAATATATCACTGTAATTTTAAGACAGTTTCTAGATATTCAGAAGTATTCAGATATAAATCATTTCCAAATCTTTGTTCCCACACCTAGCATCCAGGGTGCTTGGAAAAAATGTGTGCCCAAGAGGGCACTGTGAGAAGGCAGAGCTCAGATATAGAAGAGAGGTGATTTTTTTGCTTTATCTCTGAGGAAAACCAAATAGCCATTGTTTTTCTGTGAGGAAAAGACTAAAAATGGGTCTAAACTTTGCATTCAGTTTTATCTTAAACAAGCCAACCTCTATATTTGGGATGAATCCCCTCAGACCTCACAGACTTCTGAGAGACACAGTTCTGACTGGTTCCATACTTGGCCGCAACATTTTTATGCCTCCAGTTTGGTAGTTTGAATGATCAAATTATAAGGTTAAGGCTTTATGCTTTGCAAACAGGAGCACAGTTTTGCTAAGGTAATGGGAAAGCAGGTGCATATTTGCCAGCAAGCAGGTACCAGGGACTTCCAAACACATGAGAAGAATGGTGCATCCTGGGAAAGGCATGAGGCCTGAGCAAGCAGGACTGGAAGGTCTGAGAAGGGGTAGGACTCCATGCTGGCTAGGTAAATCCTAACAGGTTCTTTCTAAAGGAACCCTAGTGCAGGCTGCCAGGCTGCTGGACGGCTGGGGCTGCAGTCACACCCCTACCCCAGGAAACATAGATTCCAGCCAGAGGCGGGCATGGCCTGATGTTGGCTCTTCTCTGTTTAAGAAACCAGAGAGGGAGGCTGGGTTTTAGATATTCCATCCTGCCTCTGGCCCCAAACCACCAAATGCAATCAGCTCATGAGGCCCTGCAGGAGTCGGGGTGGGGGTCTCGGCAACGGTGGAGCCCCACCAGGCTGAGAGCTCTGGGGAGAAGTGAGTCCTCCCTACCACATCCTGGGAAGTAGCTTCTCCTCCACTAAGCATGTTCCCCTCTGCCCTCCGCCAACCCCAAAGCTCAGGATGGAAGCAACTTCATTCTGAAAAGCTTTCAGTGTCTCTCTCCTCACACACACACGCATGCGTGCACACACACACACACACACACACACACACAGGGAGGACAGGCAGGCGCTCTCCTCCTGGCCTTTCTTTGAAGCTGCTGTTCTAGCAATTCTTGACCTTGGCTGTGCAGCAGACTCACTAGGGAGCTTCTTTTTAAGAAAATGCTTCGACCTACCCCCCAAGATTCAGAGTTAATTGGCCAAATCTACCCCAAGTAGCTCCAAAGTGCAGTCAAGGCAGAGACCTCTGAGCTGTTTCCTCTGCCTGGCACACCCTCACCACACACCTGTGCTGCCTCCTTTCTGCTGGCTAAGTCTTGGTCCCCCTGCTTTGGGTCTCAGCGTAAATGTCTTTTCCTGGAAGCTTCTCTAGCTCTCCCAGGCTAGCCTAGGTCTCTAGCTATGTGCTCCCATAGCACCCTGCCTTCCCCCCATACAGTCCTCATACCTGCCTGCCATGTGACAGGTACCAGCTCCAAGAAGACAGGGACCGGTTGTGCTACTGTTCACCACCACAGCCCCTGGGCCCAACAGAGGCCTGACCCAGTGGAGATGCTTAACAGAAAACTGAACAAATGAATACCCTTGGGACACACTGGGAGCAACTTTTGAATCAAGCATTTTCCAAACCACAGTAGGATACCCTGACCTTCGATAGGGCAACTGAGAGGGGAAGTTTCCAGTTTGGTTTTTGTGGCACAGATTGACTAGTTTTTCACCGAACTGTCTCCCTTCCCTCTGGGCTCAGTGCTAGACCACACATCCCAGCCTCCCTACTGGGGCGTGGGGGGAGTGAGCAATGCGATTCCACACCTAGCCCATCAAGGCACTTCCTTCACTCTCCCCACATTGCTCTCTCTTGTCCCTTGACTGCTGGCTGAATTTGGCAATCCATTGGAGAACTCTGAGGCCCTAAAGGAGGGTGGTGCCACAAGACAGAAGGAGCCTGGGGCCTTGAACGACCACAGGGAGCGCTGCACCTTCCCCCACTCCCTGGCAGCCCATGCTGGATGGTGGTGTGGGGGACAAACATCTACTGGGATAAATCACTGAGGTTCGAGGGTGTTACAGCAGGTAGCTGACCGTGGGAAGCACACAGTTGACCACTGAACAGTGCCAGGATTAGGGGCATTGACCCTCTCAGTGATCAAAAGTCCACATAGAACTGACACTCGGCCCTTCCTGCCTGCGGTTCCTCTGTATCCAAGGTTCCTCATCTGCAGATTCCACCGAAAAACATTCATGTGAAAGCGCACTTCAAACTCGTGTTCTTAAAGGATGACTGAATTTAATACATTTTTTTCACCAGTTTACCAAAACTTCAGGGTACATGGAATCCATAAATTCAAAGGTCAAAGTACAGAAAAATCACCTTGATTTACCTGGGACTGCTGTTTTGATAAACAGGCTTCTTTCTGCAAAAGATGTGGGAACTGGTTCAAGATAACTCATTCTCTACCTCCAGCCTGGCCAAGTGTTACTAAATCAAGTGGAGAGGTGTCCTCAGGTGCCACTGGCATCCATCTCCTCTTGACCTGTCACCTGTTCTCTGGAATCCAGGAAGGATCCTGGCTTGAATGGGGACCATATCTGCCCAATTCTTCACCACTGGTGTTCTCTCTAACCAGCCATGCCCAAGAAGAGAGACCCCGGCTCCCAAGCAGACAACCAGAGCATTCCAACCATGAACTAAAGAAGCAACTGTGATTATTTTCAAAGTCCAGAACCCAATGCAAATAATTCACTGTTTTTCAGACAGAACCAAAGGATTTTCATGTGCTTTTATTTTTTTAAACATTACAGTTGCAGGAGTTCAAAGCAGAATGAAACCTATATATTTTCTAAAATTGCCAAAGTCTAATAAAACTTTAACACCAACCTGTTCTTTGAACTGAACTCACAGTTTTATTTATTATGAGTCTCTGGTACCCACTGTCACTCACCTCTTTAACTTTTACCTTTATCACTTCTTTTAGCAAAAAAGAAAGCAAAGCCACATGCCAAGAAATTATTTGAGAGAGATCTTCTCTGTATGCCTATGTTTCTGTGTTTGCATTCAGTTAAAAAAAAACCACCCAGAAATTTCATGGTTTAAGACCATCATTTCCAAAAGGGATTAACTATTTACCAAATACTTATTGCCCTCCAAGCAAAGCCTCACAGGAAATACCAAAACGGCTGACCCAGGCTCCACACTCCAACGGGTGACCATCTGGATAAGGAAACTACATTTAAAGCACAATTAACTCCAATAAAGGTTAAACGTGGAAACACCATAAAAGGAGGTAGAGACAAAGTGGTAGCCAAGGAGCAGTGGATGGCTCCCAGATAGGAAAATGTATGCACTCATTCATTCAACAAATATTTTTTGAGCATTTGTTATACGCCAGGCACCATGCTTGCTGCTGCCTGCACAGCAGTAAGCCAGCCAGACAAATGCACAGGCGCAGCTTCACAAACGAGGTGGTACCTGAGCTGGGCCAGCAGCCATCAGTGGATGGAACACAGGATAACAACAACAACAAAGACAACTAAGCACTCCCTAAGCCCCTAAGTGTCTTACGTCTGTCAGCCTATTTAACCTACCCAACAACCAGAGGTAGGTATTTTTATCTGCATTTTACAGATGAGGAAATTGGGCTTCAAGAGGTTAAATTACTTGCTCAGGGTCACCCAGAGCCGGATTAGCCCCAGGCAGTCCTCACCATGGCCTTCATTGTTCGACACCACACCCTAAATCATGAATGGTCTGGAATTCTCCCGGGCAGAGAATTTCAAGCCCAGTCTTTGCCATGATCTGAGCCCAGGTGACGACACGTGGGATGAAGACACAGGAAAGAACTTGTGCAAACCTGCTAGTGGCGCATGTCAGGGAAGGCATTCCACCCCAAATTCAGGACAATTCAACAAAGCCCAAGAAAAGGGTGCTACGTGCCCAGAGTGTAAGTGATGAAGGACTTGCTTTTCTCGGTCAGTGCCATGGAAATTCACACCAGCGGCCACTGCACAGTGAAACTATGCTACCATATGCTTTCACTCTTTAGTAATGAAAGCCCCTGGGGAGAAGAAGGTCCTGAATGGAAAGCAGAGGTGTTTTTCTAGCCTGACCTGACTGTTTTAAAGGTGACTTCTCCTTGGTCCACCATGCACCTCCTCACCACTAGACACACACACACACACACTCTCTCTCTCTCTCTTTTTCTCCTCCCATTCTTATGGAATAGATTCATCACTGGATTCCATCAAATATCTTACTAAACTGTTGAGTTTAAGACAAAGAGTAGCCCTCCAGTCGCGACCCAGACACAACGCAAATAACAGGCTGTGAAATGAAGGACCCAATTAAAGGAGACCAGCAACTGCAAGGCTCTAACTTGGGCCACTGTTTGGGGGGAAGACCTAAAAAAGGCATTTGGAGATAAGACAGAGCTAAGGGAGCTGAACAGCTGGTTTGTGTTCCCTGAAGATAGGGGCTGACAGTCCATCAAGCTCTCCAGGAGGTCGTGTTTCATAGGCATCCCTCAAGAGAGGTTAAAAATAAAAAACTCCCTAGTTCTGGGCAAGGTCACAGACCCGGGAGGGTTGTTAGTCTCTGGAAAACAAGGTCACGAGGGCCTGAGGAGGATGAGCACAGCCAGGCTGGGCATGGCCGAGATCCAATGACTACCCTGTAATGACTGGCCTGTCCCTTTCCTACCTTCAAGCCTCAGTGGACAAAAACAGGTCAAAACTGCACAACGTGTTCCTCCAAAAGTCACATGGTGTGACCATACGAGCCAGCAAGTAAGTCCACTTGTAGACATATACCAAAAAGAAACGAAAATACGTGCTCACACAAAACCTTGTACACAAATGATTATAGTAGCATTATTCAAAATGGTCAAAAAGTACAAACAACACAACACAGCAGATGATTGGATAACCGAAATGTGGTGGATCCATGCAATGGAATATTATTCAGCTATAAAAAGGAATGAAATACTGACATATGCTACAACATGGATGAACTTTGAAAACATCATGCTAAGTCAAAGAAGTCAGACATAAAAGGTCATGTATTAGCATTCTGTGACTCCATCTATGTGAAATGTTCACAATAGGCAAATCGATAGGGACAGAGAGAGAGATTAGTGATTGCCAGGGGCTGGGGGGAGGGGCAAGTGAGGAATGACTTCGAATGGGTACAGGGTTTCTTTTGGGGGTGATGAAAACTGCTTCAACTAGATTGTAGGGGTGACTGCACAACTCTGAATCTAGCACCGAAGTATATGCTTTCAATGAGTGAATTGTATTTCACACAAAAATATCAGGCAAACCCAAAATAAGGAAAATTCTGTAACGTAACTGGTTCTTCAGAAATGTCCATGTTCTAAAAGGCAGTGTCAGGAAAGGCCCCTTTGTATTAGTCTGGCAACTGTTCTGTAAGTTTGAAATGATACAAAAATGCTAAACTATCATATTAAAAACAAAGAGACCTGGTGGTGACCGCTTCTGATATCTGGGTACACTCCCTTATAGACCTAAGCCTCTCTCATAAGCTCCCCAGCCTTCAACCAAGTTAACCAAAGGGAATGGGGGCAGAAGGCGGTGAGTGCTGCTCACTGGGCTGCACTGGCAGGCCTGAAGGGGAGGCGTCTGGGGCCATGGGGCCCCCTAACAGCCCTGGTGAGAAGTCCTGTGTTGCCACCCAGAGAACATTCTTCCCACCAGCACCCAAAATGACCTTACCTTAGGTACCAAAATGACAGTGCTATGTTACAATCATTAACGCTAATGACTGCCATAGTGCTCAGCCATAACCTGACCCCTTGACCAGACTGCAGCTCCAGGAGAGCTCTAGAGCCTCTAGATCAGGGGTCCCCAACCTCTGGGATCTAATGCCTGACGATCTGAGGTGGAGCTGATGTAATAATAATAGAAATAAAGTGCACAATAAAAGGAACGTGCTTGAATTGTCCTGAAATCATCCCCCCTCCCCACCCCTGGTCTGTGCAAAAACTGTCTTCCATGAAACCCATCCCTGGTGGGGGACTGCTGCTCTAGAGCATTTCTTTTCTGATGCCCGGATCCTGGGCTTGTCTGACTGCCCAGTGTGCGTACAGCCCCAGGGCCTTATTGGCCTAGCTTTCATCCCAATCAAACATTTGCTTATTTTTCTCATCTTAAGTCTTATGATTGGTAGGATACATGCCTAACAGGTGAGGAAGATTCTGTGCATGCTTGTCTCAGACGGAAAACAGAATGAACATATAAGACTGACCTAAAAAAACCAATCAAGTTCCCCTTCTCCAATTTCTCCAAAAGTCTTACTGGATTTTGATTCCCAGCAAGGCTCCTCGATGCCTTGGAACTGCCCACAGAAATACTTGATGTTACTGTGGACTAAATCAAAGGGAATTAAACATTAAAGCACTCAGATAATACTGCAGGTTTGTGATGGTCTGAGCTACAAGACATATGCGTGTGCACACGTGCATGTGCACACACAGAGGAGGTGCAGCTTTTCTCTAAGATACTTCATCATCATCTCTTAAGGAATCTCTCCCCTACTAAGGAAGGTGAAATGCTAGGTTAACAATGGGAGTTTCTTGCCATCCCTCTTCTTTCTGATTCCTATGCAAAACTCTATTTGAGTCCCACAAGTGTTTCCTTACTAGTTACTAAAGGGTGACATTCCCTGTGCACACATGGGTCACCTCTACATCCCCAACTTGGAATGCAAGAGCAGATGAGACAAAAGGTAGAAGTTTTGGTCGTGGTGAACTGGGGCTAAATATCTTTTGTTTAAAATACTTGCATGTGTGTGCATGTGCATACACACACACACACAAACACCTGAATTCAAGGGCAGAAGGCAGATGAAAAGATTTGCATCTAGGAAATTCCAAAAGGGTATCGATATTCTCCAACTGAACATTCTTAAACTGAGGTTCACCTACCACAGGCATCCCCAAAGACTTTCTGGCAGTATATTGGGTATCCAGATCTTCAGCTTCCATGTGTTTGCCTCCCTAAAGCTGACCTGCCAGATCTGTGGTCTCCTGCTTCTCCTTACCCCTCCTCCAATGCTTCACCTCCCCTCTTCCTAAAATAATGTATGAAAAATACTAGTGTCAGTTGCTCAGTCATGTCCAGCTCTTTGCAACACTATGCGCTGTAGCCTACCAGGCTTCTCTGTCCATGGAGTTCTCCAGGCAAGTATACTGGAATGGGTTGCCATTCCCTTCTACAGAGAATCTTTGTGACACAGGGATCAAACCTGGGTCTCCCACATTGCAGGCAGATTCTTGACCACCTCTGAGCCACCAGGGAAGCCCAAAGTAATGTATATTGCCCACCTATCCTCAAGCTCACCAGGGTGCATAATCCCAGGGAATAAGGATCTCCTGGCAGCCAAAGGGATAATTTAAGATAACATCGGTTTAGAGGGGCAATTCCAAGAGCAGAGCAAAGGAAGCTTCCATAAGAAATATTGAAGGCTATGGCACTGTATTTTATTCAGGTGACAAATTCACAGAGGAGCTTTATGTCTTATATATTTATTTAGCTATGCAGCCACCCATCCATCTCAGAATCAGAACTCAGAAGGGAGATGGGCCAACACCACCTATTAACACATTCACTTGAGTCAACAAAGAAGTCAGTTCTTTTTACTGACTGAAAGCAAGTCTAGTTGGGCTGACTGGTTTGACAAAAAGAAAAGGCTTCTGCAATTAGGGCATATAGCAGAACTTTTTTCATAAATTGAAAGGTTTTGATGAAGACAGGCTTAAAGCACATATATACACATGTGTGTCTTTAATATGCACAGAAATCTTCCAGGAATCTTTTTAAAATGCTGGTTCTGATTTGGTGGAAGGCCTCCCGACTCTGCATTTCTAACAAGTTCCCAAGGGCTGCTGATGTTGCTGGTCCATAAATCACACTCTGAACTGTGAGAATATACAATGTGCTGGGAGATGTACTTTTTGCAATGAATTAAAGTTATTTAAAAATTCAGATATCAAATATAAAATGTACAAGGGGGTGCTGAATTTTTTTAAATATATTTAGGAAATATTCCAATAAGAAAAGTTCAAGCAACTCTGATTTGGGCCACGGTTGGCAGCCTGAGGATAAGAGGCTTGCATCCTGCCCCTGTTATGTGTGCAGAGCTGAGCTCTGCTTTTCCTCTGAAGCCGAGTCCCAGAGGAATTTACTGCTTTGCTAGCCCTTCATGCAGCTTATGTTTCTGGTGGCAGACTCCATGGCCCAAACCTTCAGATGTGGGAATCGTGGCTGCAGCCATCGAACGTAAACAGCCTCACTGGGATGGCAGGGTGGGCAACCAACCCTGTCAACAGTCAGCAAAGCAGTCGGGATTCCTGATTCAAGAGTAAATGGCCTCCTGGGCACATATGCACAAAAGATGAAAACTCTAATTCAAAAAGAAACATGCACCCTGGTGTTCAAAGTAGCATGATTCACAATAGCCAAGACACGGAAACAACCTAAGTGCCCATTGACCAATGACTGGATAAAGAAGATGTGGTGCGTCTATACAATGGAATACTACTCAGCCATAAAAAGAATGAAATCATGCCATGTGCAGCAGCATGGATGGACCCAGATATAATCATACTAAGTGAAGTAAGTCAGACAGAGACAAATATTATATGATATCACTTATTCGTGGATGCAAAAAAATTATACAAATGAACTTATTTGCAAAACAGAAATAGACTCACAAACATAGGAAACAAATTTATGGTTACCAGAGGGGAAAGGGAATAGGGAGGGGTAAGTCAGGAGTTTGGAATTAGCTGATATGCACTCCTGTATGTAAAATACAGGGACCTAGTGTATAGCACAGGGAATTATATTCAATATTTTATAATAACCTATAATGGGAAAGAATCTGAAAATATATATAAATATATATTTGTGTGTGTGTAACTGAATCACTTTGCTATACACATGAAACTAACACAATATTGTAAACCAACTATACTTCAAGAAAAAAATTTTTTAAGAGTAAATGGCCTCATTAACAAAATCACAATAAGAGCTGGTATGAATTGGCATGTGTCAATGTGCACATTTGAGCAGAGAAGGCTCATCTCATGGACATGTATTTCTGCAGGTGTTGAAATATGGGCTTACATATCTTGACAAGATTCTAAGCAAAATCACCAAGTTGCCCAAGTCTGCAGTCAGTCTCAACTTATCCATCAGTCACCCTTCTCCTTCCAGACACACCCCACATGGTGGACTGGATCTGTTCTATATTCTAGTAAGTCTACTCTCAACTCCCCCAGACAAGCCTCTACCATCCCTCTTTTAAAGAAATTTGAAGAGAAAGCTTTATTTAAACATGTGTTCCCAAACCTTCTGGACTAGCAGAAACCTATTTGAGCCTATTTCCACTTCAGAGAGATGGAAAATATAAAGAGCTCTGTGGCAAAGCAGAAAGGCCACATAATCCGGGTTCATGGACAGCTGATTAATCTCAAAACTGAAACTTCTTTAAGAGCAGGAAGTGGGCTCTTTTCTGATTAAGAGCAGAGAAGCCACTGATTCCAGACCCTCAGCTCACTACCATGGTAGACCCCTTGTAAAGCTGGCACACTCACGCAGCCTTCCTCTGAGAAGGCTGCTATCTTGAAAGTGCTTTGTCACCTCTAGAGAAAAGGAACTAATTACTGATGTTTGCACCTGGAGGGGCCCCATTCATTCAGGCTGGAGGCAGAAGTTTAGATAGAACTGAAATGACTGGGAACCCAAGATCTGGAGAGAAAACGAGAGCGCTTTGAAGGGTCCTGAGCCTTTAAAAGACATGCCATCCCCTAGCAGCTAAGCTCTCGCCGAACTGCCAAATGTCAGAGCTAAAAGGAAACTGAGCAATCATCTAATGATTCAAATTATTTTTATTATAGTGAAGAGGAAGCTGAGGACTAGAGAGGTAAAATGACCTGTCATACAGCTTCTTAGTGAAAGGAGCAGAAGCGTCACCCCAGTGATCTTCTGCCATACAGCCCAGCCCTGCCACACTCTGTCTCAGGCTGACTATTGTAGATGAGAGAACAAGGGTTAGTCTGCCTGGACACAGCAGGTACACTCAATGAAACCACAGCAAAGGGAATCTCTTCCCTATAAGCTAACCAGTCCCATAACTGAGGCTGAGGGGATGTCAAGAGTGAGGATAACTTCCTGTTTGTGCAGACAGACATTTAACAACCAGCTTGGGTGGTGGGTAGCCCTGACTTGCAGCCTTTGCTGATTTCTGTGATGTAAACACCCCCAGTGTGGCAGATTTCAACCTCCCAGCATATTGTCACTGAGCACCAGTTGGGGAGAGACATTCTGCAATCATCTCTTGAAGGCTGGACTAGTGATGCCAGCAAGCACACTACTACAATTTCTAAGAAGTCCAAATGACTTGCATCACAAGATGGAATGACCTGTTGTATCATTCGGGAAAAAAAAATCCAGGTTTGTAAGAAAAATTCTAGCAGCATACCCTTCTCACTCATTTAACCCTAAAGCCTCTACTGCCAATGTCCATGGGACCCAGGGAGAACCAAAGTTTTGAAAAAGTCATTTGGTGCATCCTGCCTGTATCTCTGATGACTCCAGGCGGGGTGTTGAGAGGTGGAATCAACATCACGTATGTTAACGTCTGGGCAACCAAGCATTCCTTTCCCAGCAGCAGTGGGATCCAGTTTCCAAGGTGAATCATGAGCTCAGACCTCCATCTTTGCCAATGTCAATGGAAGTGCCTGGATTCAGCTTTGGGCAGCCCTCCACAGGTCTCATAAGCAGGGAGGAAAACATGAAAAACCAAATTCCTCCTCAATTTCCTTTCTCTGAGAGGAGTTCCAAGGCTGAGGGGAGCAACTCATCAGGCAAAGTTCTTAGCCTGTGCTTTCCCTGTGCCAAACATTGATTGGCTAATGGAGAAAAAAACGTGGTGTATAAACAAAGGTGGCTGATGACATCCGAGGGTCTGGAGCAATTCCTTTACATCGTTCTGACAGCTAACAAATGGAAATAGCTCTCAGGGAGCGTGTTTAAGGAACAGCTGGAATATGTAACGGACATTTTTCTGTGAGTTTGACAGGTTGAGCTCTCTAACGGTTGAGCTACACTCACCGGACACCGATCAGAATGAACTCTGCCATTCCTTGGAAGGTTGCCAAGAGGCCTTTGAAGAGAAGGGAATCTGGGGCCTCAGTTTCAGAAACGGAGGAGAATAAATACCGACAGATCATAAGCAGACCTGATTTAAAGAGAAAGACCTATAAATGCCAGTCTCTCGGCTTTCTCCCTGGTTTCCTGACCCTGTGACCCATCCCACGTAAGTGACACACATGCAACCCTTCCCAGAGGGTCACCTGTGGGGAGATCCTGCTGTGTGTTGCCTAGTGGTCTTTAGTCTTATCTCCCCACACACTCATGATAAAGTCAACAGATGTAAGTTCCTGATAGATACACAAGACATAAGATACTATGCCTTATACAAGGACTCCCTCTAAGCATCATTTAAATGACAAACTCTCACAAGACCCCTAAGATAACCTGATTAACCAAAATCTGGTTTGCCTTCAATGTTTCAGGAGCACACTCATTCTCCAAAGCGAGGTGGTTTTCAAAATCAACAACCAGAGAAACTTCTCAGAAGCATGATTGAATTTTAAAGATGCCAAGATTCAAACCAAGTATGCTGGTACTATCATTTGTCTTCTTTCAGGCTCAAAGGAGTTACCATAAACAATAACATGCCTAGAAAAGAGCCTGGGAAAGTCACAAGACCTAAAGAAGCCAGCAGTCCAAGAGTAGGAGACATACTTCTCAACAGAGCAGCCCTGCCTCCAGCCCTGTGACCACGAGGTCCATCCAGATACATAAACCTTACGGCAGCAAAGGATGACTTGATCAGCTGCAAGGGGCATGACCAATCAATCCTCCTCACGGTCTGGACGCCGTGTGGAAGCTAGGAAGGAGAAATTGACCTCTTGAAAGACATCATCAGAAGTTATGACAGCCTGGAAGGGCAAGCTGCTGCTACAACAGTGGAAATCCTACTGCCATTGGTAAAAGTGAGGAGGAGAACACTGAGCGTTTTCTTTACACCTTCTCTCCCTGGCAGTCTTCTCGCTTTTCATAACTCTAAAACTGACTTACATTTTGAGAGTTCCAAGTCAAGGCCATCTGGCTTGACCTCTTCTAATCCACTTCCTCCCTCCACCCTAAAAGAGATCAAGCTCATCTTGGATAACCACCAGAACTTGATGATTACAAGTCAAAGATCTTCAGAAGGCATGCCAACTGATAAGCCAAATTAGTACGAAGGCATAAAATTGAGCGGGAACTGTCTTTGTTCTCTAGTGATCAGTGCCCCATCCTGCCCACCGTGTGGCCCTTTGTGCCATGAGACACACTTAAAAGTCAAGAGAGACACAACTGCTGAAAAAAGAATGAGGCAAACAAGGGCACTCCCAACAGGCACTCTCTGACTTTCCTTAAGACTACTTAGCACTTCCACAAGCCTTTTCATCTTCAAAGCATTTGAGGAACATCAGCTAATTAATCCTCCCAACAGCCCTGCAAGGTGAGGAAGGATTATCTCCATTTCACAGATGGGGAAAAGGAATATTTTGAACACCAGCATAAAACCCAGGGACAGACCAAATTGCCAGAAACTGGGCTGGGCTCCCTCCCGGTGTCTTTGATGCCCATCCAGGCCTGCCACGGTATCTCATCCCTGACCTGAGCGCTGCTGAGGGCTCCAAACCAGGAGGGAGCCGAGCAGATGGAGAGCCAGAGGCAAGAGAGACAAGACTCTCAAGCTAACACTTTCAAGTCTGTAATTAATTCATGATTTCACCTGACTGTCTGGTTAGAGGAGGTCCTTTTTGAAGGTTAGATGGAGGATGAGAAGGATGTGGAAGGAGGAGGAGATAGCTTCTCCACTCACCTCCTGAGCAATGCCTCTGATGTCCTCACTCTACAGTTCCACTCCAGTGGGGATTTTCAACCAACGCTGAAGATGGTGTAAGCACGGAGGGACAGCCACCTTAAATCCTTCCTGGACCCAAGGCAGGTTCTTAAATATGTGAAAAGCCTTCGGCATTGTGCTTGTATTATCCAAGTTTTCTCATATTTTAGGACCAGACTTTTTCTGACCAAACCTCAGTTGCAAAAGCCAGTTGGAACCCTGGTCAAAACCTCATAATTAAATGCAGTATAGGAACTCTATGTCTACCCAGGCTTATTACTCAAGGCAGAATTCCAAACTGTGGCAGTCTCAGAAGTTCTTAAATTTTCAAAAGCTTTAAAAGCTCTTAGAGATTCAGGCTGCCAGTACAGACTTCAGAATTGCCACTTTTAACTCTGACCATCTGCCCTGTCGGCAGCTACAATCCAAGCTTATCCATTCTAACCCTCATGCTCTCTCTCAAACTACTCTCCACTCTAGAAGTGAACTCTGTGTTCTTTGCACATCCAGGCACACAGCAAATGGAGAACTCGGAGACCACCCTCCCCATTTCTCCAAAACCTCTCATTGGTTCTTCCTATTAGAAGCCCAGTTACCCTCTGAGCCATCAGGGAAGCTCCTTAGAAGCCCACAGTAAGTATTTAAAAAGGCATATGAACTAAAATGGAGGAAGCAACAGTATGTTGAGGTCAGTGATTTTCAGCTGAGGGAAAAGACCCTGATGCTGGGAAAGATAGAAGGCAGGAGGAGAAGGGGATGACAGAGAATGAGATGGTTGGATGGCATCACTGACTGGATGGACGTGAGTTTGAGTAGGCTCTGGTGGCTCAGACAGTAAAGCGTCTGTCTACAATGCGGGAGACCCGGTTTCGATCCCTGGGTCAGGAAGATCCGCTCCAATACTACTGCCTGGAAAATCCCATGGACAGAGGAGCCTGGTAGGCTACAGTCCATGGGGCCGTAAAGAGTCAGACACGACTGAGCGACGTTCCTTCCTTCCAGGAGTTGGTGATGGACAGTGAGGCCTGGCGTGCTGCAGTCCATGGGGTCACCAAGAGTTGGACACGACTGAGCGAATGGGGTGAACTGAGATTATTACCCCAAGGGGCATCTGGCAATGTCTAGAGACATCTTTGGTTGTCAAAGCTGGCATGAGAGGTGGCATGGGCAAGGGGCATCTAGTGGGCGGAGGTCAGGGATGCTGCTGAGTAGCCTGCAGTGCACAGGACAGCCCCGACCACAAAGAATGACCCCACCTCTGATGCCGACAGTGCTGAGGGTGGGAAGCTGGGTTAGATGACGACCATCTCGGTGACGTGCATGCTGAACACATTGTAAGTGGGTTTTCAATAAAAACTGACAGCTTGATGGACTGAACCATTAGCTGCCTCTATCCCTGGGACCAACCTCTGTTACCACAAGAAGAAAAAGAAATCAGACAAACTCAATGAAGAGCAATGCAAGTAGCAATTCTACTTTCTTAGAACAGAGGCAGGAATCTTGACTGTTTGGCCTGTGAATGAAAGCTGATGGTTTCTCTACTTTAAGTCACCAATGAGATGTTTTATGTCAGGGATCACATCATATACTTCTTTTATCCCCAATGATGCTGGATACAAGGTACGTGTGAAAAAAATTTGTTAACTGATGGATGATCATGGACTTCAATTACATCATAGGGAGGGGACAGACAACCAAATACAAAGGAAAAAAGAACATTTTAGCTCTATCTTATTATAGTTTTAAGATAACACACCCAGGGCAATGGTCAAAAATCAGTCATTATATAAAAATACAACACAGCAATCCCCCCTCAAAAAAAGAACAGCTCTTCAAATACAACAACATAGATGAGTTACATAGACATAAGATCCGTCAGAGGAAGCCCTGACACAAAAGATACATACTGTGTGACTCTATTTTCATGAGGTTCAAAAATAAGCAAAATGAATCTATGATAGTGGTCAGAATAGCAGTTATTATTGCAGGAGGTGGGATATGACTAGTGACTGAAATGGGCATGAGGGAACTTTCTGGAACACTTAAAATGTTCTATATATGGATCCGGTTGGTGATCTGACATCTGCAAACACACAAAAATTTATCAAGCTGTATACTTAAAGGGAAAACAATGAAAAATGCAAAGTACAAAAGAGGAAAAACTCAGCCACAGTATAAAGTTTAAAACTAGCTTTTAAACAGGTAGACTTATGTTAACAAGGCTCTTTCCAATGATAAATATCCACGGCTTTCATCCAAATTTCAGCCACAAGAGTTGTCTTCTTAATTAAAATGCAAATATAGACTCGATGGCTAGACAACAAGGCAGGAAAAAAAAAAAGACTCAGCCAAAAAGAACACACTAACTTATTTCCCATTCAAACAGTGAAATTAAATCCAAGTCTGACAGACCAGGTCTGTCTCCAAGATTCAGGCCAGCATCACACACACACACACACTCTTCCACAGTTTCCTCATGGGACCGACTCATTCATTCAATATTTAATGAATACCCACTGGATGTCAGGTACTATGCTGGGCCCCAAGAATACAAAGCAGATGAAGATTTGGCCCGCACACTCATCAGGCTGTCAATGAACTGCAACAGGCATGTCACAAATAATTATGGACCCACGTGGTAAGTACTGTCCAGAGGAATATCTGTAAAATATGAGACTATTTTGGTAGCAAAATGGGGGGAGCAAGCAGATACAGAAATTATGGAAGGCTTCAGAGAGGAAGTGACATTTCGCTTGGGGTTTGAAGTCTGAGTAGGAGTTGTTTCCAGTGAAGATGAGAACAAAGGGCATGGAAGCAGGGGAACAGCTGAGGCAGTGAAGTAAAACATACATGGCGGGGCAGGGATGTACAGCGCATGTGCGGCAGGGAGCTCCAGGGCGGTGGTGGAGCCCCAAGGGATGAGCTGGAAAAGTGGGCCAGGGTCAGGCCTATGCCCTGCTAAGGAGTCTCGCTTTTCTCTTTAAAAGTGGGGGCTATAGCAGGTGTCTCTTAAGCAGAGGAATAACAAGGTCTGATTTCTGTCTTAAGGTAACATTGGAGATAGGATGGAGGAAGGATGAGAGGTGAGAGACACACAGAGACACCTTCCCAGATTTATCAGTGTGTGTCCAGCCACAGGCCCTCCCCAGCACACCCAGGGAAAAGGCCTCCATAAATGCAAGATGTCCTACTGCCTGGGTGAACCGAAGAGAGAGTTCACACAATCTGTTCATAATGTGCCAATTTTCCTTCATGAGAGGCAAAAAACCCTTCTCCTCCATATTGCTTATGTGTCTAAAAATCCACAGTATCCCCAGCAGAGCCCTGCAAATGGCAACAAAAGTAGACAAAAATGCCACAGTTACCAGCTTTTGTGCTCCTGGTCAAAAAAGAATGAAGACTCTGTTTCCAAGGCCAGAAACATCGATTAGTACAATATCCCAATCGCGGCCCAGACATCTCCAACTTGTGGAATGTTTGCTCCACACTTTCCCTTCAGAAATGCCTCCTCATTACAGAATTCTTGCAAAAGTGAAATAATTCCAGCTACTGTTTTTCCCATAAAAGGGACCACTGTGCTTCTGCTACTTTCCCCCAGCATGTTTCTGTAGGTGGTCATTTCAACAATAAAGGAAGTTCAAGGGTTCAAACAGATTTCCACTGTTACAGTCCAAAAATTTGAGGTTTTTTCAAGGAAGTCCCCCCTACCGAGCAATTATGCCTGAATTCAAGGCTGGCTCTTTCTTACCGACTGCTGTGGGGAGAGGAGGGCAGAGGGGACCGGGTGAGGAATGGGGTGGGGGAGGAGAAGATAAGAGACTAAAGAAATCAGAGCACTCAATCAGAAGTAAATGGTTGCAACCAGCCATCCGACACCATGGAGACTCAGGAAGGGGGAGGAGAGAGGAGTCTGGGGGATTGTTTCATTCCTCACTCTTATTTTTGGCCAGGTTTTACTTTGATGAATTGATACACTGAAAGGGGGGAGTCCTACAGGGGCCATATGGGCACTATCGCTGCCCTAGAGATCATATTCAGAAGGTGCTAGAAGGAGCCAGGTAGAGCTGCAGTGTCTAGCAGGGAAGGTTTGCTTGTTCCCAGTGCAGTCTTGTGATTACCACGCTGCTTAGCCCTCCCCAGCGAGGTCTCCACCCCTATGTGATGCCCCTTAACCCCAAAACAGGGCAGGCCTGCTCCCAAGATGCCAGCCCCCACCACCTCCCTGCAGTGTTGCCAAGGGCAACAGAGAATTGCTGCGGGGCCAATTTCTTTTCTTTTTTCAATAATCATTTTTAATCAAAGTATAGTTAATTTACAATGTTGTGTTCGGTTCAGGTATACAGCAAAGTGACTCAGTCATACATCTACATACAAATATATCTTTTCAGATTCTTTTCCATTATAGATTATTATAAGATATTGAACATCATTCCCTGTGCTTTACACAGTAGATCCTTGCTTTTTATCTCTTATATATATATATATTAGTGTGTATATGCTAATCCCAAACTGCTAATTTATCCCTCTTCCCCTCATTCCCTTTGGTAACTGCAGTCTGGGTTCTATGTCTGTGAGTCTATTTCTGTTTTGTAAATAAGTTCATTTGTATCATTTTAGATTCCACATGTAAGTGATATTATGTATTTGTGTTTCTCTGTCTGGCCTATTTCACTAAGTGTAATAATCTTTAAATCCATCCATGTTGCTGCAAATGGCAATATTTCATTCTTTTTATTGCTGAGAGATAATCTCCATTTTCTTCTGCCTTTCTGCCACCCCATTCTGAGAAGGACCAAAACTAAAGGTGACTCTAGACACATATGACTGAGGGCCCTGTTGCTCCACTCTGAGTCCCTCATCTCTTTCTTCGGGCTCAGTGTGCCTGTGTGCGTCTCTTTCTGTGTTGTGCATCTCAAAGCGGAATTCATTATCCTCACCTGCTTCACAGAGAGCATGCGTGAAAACATCATAGGCTAGGAAGTCCTTATCTCCCTTTTTCCCTTCTGCTAAAACTGCTGAGGCCCTAGCCACCCAGTTGCCCACCCCCCAGGTCCCAGTGGATCCCGTTCTCAAAAGCTGCTAGGGTACCATTTCCTTGCTACTGCTGCTGCTGAGCACAGAGCCAGGAACCACTTGGAGCCAACAGGCACTGCTAGGAACAGGCACTCTTTTCCACGTATTGCCCGATCATTTCACCACCAAGAGAAAATGTTATGAAATAAAAGTCCTGACAGCAGCCATATTTTCAGAACCGACAGCACAGGAAAGCACAGTGCTGCCAATGATGAGAATGACTGAACTGTCACACTGACATCCGTGAACACACGCTCCCAGGGGAGTTATGGAGGCACCACTGCACCCTGAGCCACACGGATTCATTCCTGCCCTTCCTCACCGCAGGTGACTTTCACATCTCTGCTTGCTGCCGCCTTGTGCTCATTTTACGAGGAAGTGGACTGAGGTGAAGCGAACGTAGGTGCTTTGGCATAGCAGGCCGTGAGGGAAAACAAACTCTCATCTGGACACTGTCTGGGCCAGTCCCCCTAATAAAACCTGGGAGAGAAAATGCCCAGAAGTAGTAGCCCGGGCCCCAAGTGGTGGTAATATTTTAAAATGATGGGCCAATGTCATTCAGTGTGGTTTTCCAGGCCTGCGGTGGAGATGTAGGGTGTGTCAAAGGAAATGAGATCAGTAAAAAAAAAAAAAAAAAATTACGAGAATGTTTCCTCAGGCTTGCCCACGTTAAGAAGTGTCTGACTGGATTTCCTTTAGATTTACTTCAAATGAGCTCCCTCCCATGATGAAGGGGTTATTCTGTTTCCAGATGCCTTTTGAGGGTTTTTTTAATGGGTGCCTCAAAAAAGGCTACATTAACTCTTCTCTTTTTATTTTTTAACTCTTCTCTTTGTTTATTTTTTTATTTTGACAATTTGGGTCTGCTTTGTGTTGTTACCTTAGAAAACTCAGATGGCATCTGTTATGGCTGAAGGTGGGAGTGAGGGCAAAATACCCCTTCCTGTAGGGAGGTGATCTCAAGAAAATACTTCAGGAAAATAAAAAGTCATTTCCTAGAAATGAAACATAAATGATATCTGCATCTTTTTATTTGAACTTCTAAATTTATCTTCCCTTGTCATTTCATGGGAATGAAAGTGATATTCATCCTTTTAACTTAAATTCTTCCTATTTAGGAAAGATCAGTCATTTCTTTGGACAAAAAAAAAATGTTGAGTCCAACAGTTAAAAAGTAAGACTCACAGCCTGAATCTCTTTAGAGACAGAGCTTCTCAAATACAAGGCAGAACCTAGTTACAAAAAGCCACAGGTCTTGTCTGACGGCCTATCTCTTGTAAGGAGATGCTCCAGGACGCTAATCCAACACGTATTCAAAGTAGAAAAAATTTTTTTCAATGCTTATCAGCTTTTTTGGTCCAACTTTTGAGACTGTCTATCATTTCAACCTTTCCAGTGTAGAAGGATTAATAAAGAGTGATAGTTCCCCTGAGGACAAACAGGTGAGCAGATAGTACAAGCCAGATTTATCATCCCAATAAATCCACTTCTCAAAATAAACAGCCTTATCATTTAGAAAAGCATTGTCCTCTCCCATTTCTGGGAAAATGACTGCATTTTTTTTTCTGGGAAGGAAAAAGAGTATTTTGCACAGAGTCTGGAAAGATTGATCAATCTGACCAAACCTGTGGTTTCATTTCAATTAATGCCTCAGTGAAAACTGTATCATGACATCAATAGAGAATGACTCATAACAAAAGCAACTTGCATAGCCCACATTAAAAAAAAGAGTCCATGTGAATAGCACTGCCACCACTAAAGGGTATTAATTAAGCAGCCCCTATGATCATGATGCAATGAACTTGAGAGGAGAAAAGACAACAATGACAACACAGCGTAAACTTTAGATGGATAAGGTAGCCACAATCCCAGACAGAATCAGAATATTTATTTAGAAAATGGGGCATATTTATTTACTGTAAGAGAAAATTATATATACAGGAATTCTTCTAGACTGATCTGAAAAATTCCTCTAAATACTCTGTCTCATTCTTGTGTGTTTGCATTTGAACACACACACACATTTGGGTGCACATGTATGCATTAAATATAAGTATTCTCATATTCAACTACGTGCCATCTATAAATTGCTTTGCAATTAAGCTTTTGTTAAAACGCTTCCTAGTTAAAGATTGAGGACTGACAAACTTCAGCCCATGAGCCAAACCAACCCATCATCTGTTTTTATAAATAAAGTTTTATTGGGACACAGTTGTGTTCACACACATACTGCCTACAGCTGCTTTTGAGTTACAGTGACAAAGCTGAGAAGTTGCAACAGACGTTGCAAAGCCTGCAAACTTAAACAATTTACTATGTGAATCTTCACAGAGAAAGTGTCAATCTCTGATGAAGAACAATGTATACCTTCTCACTCACACATAAGTCAGACTGTACTCATTGTTCAGGTTTTATTCAAAAAGCTCTAGACATTTCCCCCCAAATTACTGAAAACTGTTAAGTATTAGGACACACTAAGAAATCAGATAAGACAAACTTCTGAAACTTAGTAAAATTACTACCTTCATTTTGAACCTTAATTCCTTTGGAAATGTTTTTGAGCTATGCTCTTGATAATGATGCTATAACAGATACCTATCACTTTACTATATAATATATACTATAAATACATTATTTAAGTGTATAGATATCATTGAAATGGAGCGACATAAACTCAAGTGTGTTTTAAGAGCTTAATACATGCACAGGATTTTGCCATTATATCATATGGACTGACACATACAACTCTGTAACTATGTTTATGATCATTAACTATCACTTCATTCTATCTCATTGCAAAATTCAGGAAGATAGATAACAATCAGAGGCTGCTGAACAGCCAACTGAAATCCCCTGGTAGCCAAAAAGTATGATACTACATGTAATTCTAATACCATCATGAAATACATTTCTCACATACATCTTTTCTGAATATAACAACCACTCACCCTTTACAAGATGAGATTATCCTATTTCTTAAAAAAAAAAAAAGTACTTGTTCTTATCTCTCACGTTCTTTTTTCTCATGCACTGTGTTTAAAAGAGCATTTGGGGCAAATATGAACATGGAGCAAGCAACTGTTGAGGGGGGGTTGCAAAACTGTTACAGAATCTGGTCATGAGTTACTCTATACTATTAGAGTCTATTTCAAGGAATATTTCATATTTCTATCTCTAAATATAATAAATCTGATTTCATTTCTCACACAGAACCTATTAATTATCCCTAGGTGATACAAAATTCTCTTTTTTAAAAATCTAAAGGTAAGGCTCTCACCGTTTGAGGCTAAGGGCTGAGCATAATACACATCATTACCGTCATCCTCTGTCACGCCCATGCCCCACAGATGACAGAGGCAGTGATGGAGTGTGGTAGAGTAGCAATGATTGGGTTATTCTGTATGTAGATGCAGCCTGTCACATTCATGATGTGGATCTAGGGTACATGACCTCATTCCATAGCCAGTCAACCTAGAGCAAATGTAATTTATTGGAGCCAGGAGGCCTCATTATGATCTGGCATTCAACATAGCCCATTCCTCTTACTGAAGCAACTCCTCTTACAAAGAAAAATGATAGCCATGTAAGAAATCTGTATTACCAGTCTTCATTTTACTGACAAGGTTTCTAAGGTAGTGGAGAGAAAATATATTGCCCAGGGTTTGCCAATCCATTACAGAACATATTAAAATGAGTGCATATTAAAACGATTATGCAAAATGAATAAGGGAAAATCATTCACTTGAAATCTCATCGGAATTTTTGGCTTTGGCGTAACACTTTTATGACACTTAGCCAAAAGCACCATCTCCTGTGAAAAGTTTAAGCTGCTATTGCTTAATTTAGGATTCCAAAATATCCTTAATGTCTCGAAAGCCACTTGGAACTATCATTTCTCTTCCTCAGTGGAAGTACCCCACCCACACCACAATGCTTGCTAAGTTTCACACAAAGACAATATGGCAAGCTGGCTCCTTCCAAATGAACCATAACAGGCTCTTTGAAGGACAATTGGAAGATCCAGGCCAAGAAGCCTAAGTTTCCTTTGACTAAGTGACAGCAATTTTGGCTTTGGATATAAAGACTAAATGTAGGAGTGAGGAAGACATGTGAAAGAGAGTGTAAAAATGGGGGAAATGTAAGCTAGCAACATTTATTCACGGGTTTATTTGAGGTTTTTCCAGGAATTTTCCATTATATCACAAAGTAAATTCAACAAAGACAGCCACTCAAAAATCAATGGGAGTAAAGACCTATGTATTGAGGAGGCTAGGGAAGCGGAATGAAGGGTGTCAGAAGGAACACTAATCTCCTTACTCACTGGTTTTCTAAGGTCTGTTTTTTTCTTTTTAACAAAAAAATTGAAGCAGAGAGTTGCTGTCAGAAAGGTCAGTCTAGTCTCCCTTCGATGCTGTTGCTGAAAGTCTGTGCGACCTTTATCTGGGTAGATAATGAACTAGTTATTATCTCCACGGAAGGTCTTGACTCTTTCTATGCTCCCCATCATCAACTCGCCATGCTTAATTCAACCTGTGTTTATGCAGCTCAAATGTAATCCCACCAGATTCAGCCATCCCCTTCCAGACAGCGATACTCTGCTAACATCACGCTGGTATCACTTTCAGGAAGGATGGAGAAAAAGCTTTATCATTACAAGGAGACCACCCTCAGACATAGCCACTTTTTTTTTTAATGTTTTGGCATGTTTGGGGGTTTTCATTTCTCAGTGGATCTGAGATAAGCCACCTGGAGAGCTTTTAATTGTTTCTTTGAGGCTATTGTTATTTATACTCTATGGACACTTGAAAGGCAACTCTCATGATCTCAATGAAAAATGGTTTCATTCGCTGGATCTCATTCCAGGCACAGAAACACTCAGCTAGGCAAGAAATTCCGGACACAGGAGCTCTTTTGCAAACAGATTTTTTTTTTTTTACAGAATTTTAAAACTTCTTATTTGTGCCACCAATTCTGCTCAAGTTCTGTCCACGTTTACCTAAGCCTCATTATTACCCCATCATAATAATAAGCAGTAGTGTTTGCCAAATACTTTAGCTTTTCCTCCTTTGTTTTATCAACCTCTTTGGGATTGGGTGTGGCCATGTGACTTACTTTAGCCAATCAAGGATAAGCATGAAGGGAAACCTTTAAAAGCCAGTAGGCAAAGTTACTACATCCCCCTTCACAACACACGTCTCAAAATGGAACCTCCATCAGACTGGATCCCAGAACAATTAAAACTAGCAGAGCACCCCTGTTGACACTCCTTAGACATGGAGTGGGAAAGGAGAATTAGACATTTGTTACAGTGAGCTCCTGGGACTTGGGGGATGTTTATCATCACAGCATAATCCAGCTTATCCTGACTTTCCTATTTCATTTCCTTTGACTACTGCTGCCCTATCTCCAAAACACAAATATCTTTCTGCAACAGACATGCTCAGGAAAATTCCCAAGGATTCAAAAAAATCATAATGAAAAGACAAGGGCATGGTAAAATTAAGTTCAATCAACCACAGACTTCATTAACTGCTCCTACCTGATTCCTTTTAGGCTCCTCATGCATGGTATTAAGGCAATGGCACCCCACTCCAGTATTCTTGCCTGGAAAATTCCATGGACGGAGGAGCCCGGTAGGCTGCAGTTCATGTGGTCGCGAAGAGTCGGACACAACTGAGTGACTTCACTTTCACTTTTCACTTTCATGCATTGGAGAAGGCAATGGCAACCCACTCCAGTGTTCTTGCCTGGAGAATCCCAGGGACGGGGGAGCCTGGTGGGCTTCTGTCTATGGGGTCGCACAGAGTCGGACACAACTGAAGCAACTTAGCAGCAGCAGCAGCATGGTATTATGCTTATTTATATCAATAGTGTAGTACTGTGTTTATTTTTCATCACCCTTTTCTTGACCAGGAAACTCCAGATGTTATGGTATGCAATAAGTACACTGTGCTATGGAATGAATGTTTATGTTCCCCCCAAAATTCATACTGTAAAGTCTTAATCCCTCAGGGGCTGTATTTGGAGATGGATCCTCTAAGCAACTAATTCAAGTTAAAACAGGTCATAAGAATGGGGTCCTGATCCAACAGAATTAGGGTCCTTAGGAGAAGCAATACCAGAGAACTCTCTCTCTCTCTCTACCATGTGAAGACACAGTGAGAAAGGGGCCATCTGCAAGCCAGGAGGAGAACTCTCACCAGATACTGAATTGACCAGAACCCTGACCTTGGACTTCCAGCCTCATTACTGTGAGAAATAAATTTCTGTTGTTTAGGCCACCCAGTCAATAGTGTTTTGTTCTGGCATGCTGATACACATTGGGACTAGTCACATGGGCATACAATGAGATGAGGTGGTGATCACATGAAAGGAATTTCTCTCAGGACTAAGACACTAGGATAAAAAGACCTCATCCTAAGGAAGGACAGATTTGAACAATCCATGACAGATAGGTGTTAGGCACTGGGCATGGAGCTGGGGACATAAAGGCCAATGACATGAACACATTGGCCCTGATGCCAAAGAACTCACAATCTAATAGAAAATATACTGAGTAAACACATTACTTCAATCCCACCAACACTTGCTGAGCACCTACCACAAGCTATATTAAATATCGTGTTGGGATTTGGACTAGGTAATACATAATTATTAACTCATTTCTTTCATAGAAGTATATATGCTGCTCAATCATGACAAACACTCCATGGCCTTCTCACCACGTGGTACTATTATCTTCAGAACGTTGCCATCTTCTCCTTGAGTTGGTCTCAGACTGACTGACTTACCCTGGAAGATCATGAAAGAAGTCTGACCACTATGGTGCCTTGTAAATAGCTTGTTGTTGTTTAGTCGCTAAGTTGTGTCCGATCCTTCCCCAACCCCATTGACTGTAGCCGGCCAGGCTCCACTGTCCGTAGGATTTCCCAGGCAAGAATAGCTGGAGTGGGTTGCCATTTCCTTCTACAGGGGATCTTCCTGACCCAGGGATCGAACCCACATCTCCTGCACTGGCAAGTGGGTTCTTTACCACTGAACCACTAGGGAAGGCCTTGTATTAATAAATAGCATGGGCTCCCAAAAGATGAACTGGTAACAGCCTCATCTTGAGCTCCACTAGGCAAATGCTTGGCTCACAGAAAAGGTTCTATGATAACATGTCTTCATATACAATTCAAAGCAAGTGGTCATTGTGTAGCACACAGCACAGTATCTGAAGTAAGCATACCATTAGACTCTCGTGAAGGGTAAGAGAAGCAGGTTTGACTTCTTACCTGAATCCTGGCAAAACAATGCCTCCAAAAAGCAACATCAGTATTCCTTAGAGAGAGCCTGCTGTCCAGAGCCTTTCCTCAAATCTCTCGGATCAGGCATCACTTCATGCCAGTCTCTCACAAGGGACCTTAGGCCAGATCACAGGAGACTGATAACTTCTTTGTTAGAGAAAAACTGGGTTATCTTCCCTAGGAGATGAAGCACAGATGTCATCCAAATTGGGTTTTTTATTACTATCAGGAAAAGTGAGAAATTGGAGGAAGGCTTCAAAATATGATTTATAGGGATGAGTAGACAGCAAAATGGGAGAAGGCAATGGTACCCCACTCCAGTACTCTTGCCTGGAAAATCCCATGGATGGAGGAGCCTGGTAGGCTGTAGTCCATGGGGTCACTAAGAGTCAGACACGACTGAGCGACTTCCCTTTCATGCATTGGAGAAGGAAATGGCAACCCACTCCAGTGTTCTTGCCTGGAGAATCCCAGGGATGGGGGAGCCTGGTGGGCTGCCATCTATGGGGTCGCACAGA
Organism: Oryx dammah; assembly: GCF_014754425.2. NCBI lineage: Eukaryota > Metazoa > Chordata > Mammalia > Artiodactyla > Bovidae > Oryx > Oryx dammah. The sequence goes on from NW_024070207.1 coordinate 116,876,668, forward strand.
GTCGGACACAACTGAAGCGACTTAGCAGCAGCAGCAGCTGAGAGCAAAATAAAGGAAAACAGGAAAAACCCGGAAATAAATAAGTCTCTGATGGCAGAAGACTAAACACCACAATCTCCCCCAACTCCGGATTTACTACATTAATGTTTCAATATGGGAAGAGATTTGCTGAGAGTCTATTAGATGGAGATCATGCTCTGCTCTGGGGAAAACAAGGCAAGGGAGACCACGGCAGAAGACGCAGGTTTCCCAGTGTACCAGAGCCAGTGGGATGGAGGGAGAAGGTTTAGGGACTGACATCAGACATCCTTTCCTCCAGCCAGAAGCCTTCTTTGCACTGTGAAGGTCTGGATGCTGGAAACTCTACTCTGGGTTCTGTGGGTAAGGACCCCATCCTGACCCTTCTGCCCCTTCCGGCATCCTCCCACATTACAGACAACCTGCAGTGTTTCCCTCCTCCTCCATGCTGGCAACGCCCAGAAACCAGATTATGATAGACCTGGGCAAACTACAGGCTTTGCCTTTAATTAGACAGGATAGCAAGGTTAATGTCAGCTTTCCATCTGAGTGAGGTCGGAAGAGAGTGTTCACAGGTCCTGGGAATATGACACTCATGCTTGCCAGCAAGTGTGCACATGGACAGTTATGCAGACATCCTGGCCCTGGGCATTCTGGGCTTTTATTTTCTTTTAATCAGAAAGAGCCCCATGACACAACCCTCCTAGACCCTGCTATAACTAACTGGGGTGCAACTTGAAAATGGTTTTCACTGTCTCTTGTCTTCTCCACCAACACTTGGGGGAGGCCACGATCCACAAGGCACAGGATCTGAACACAGGAGAGGACCTTGTGGCAGCTCCCAGCAGACCTGCTGTTTATAGACAGGAAAGTACATGGGCAGTGCTGACAGGGAAGGGTGGCCATCAGACATATTTGCAGCCTCATGAATTGCAAGCTAAGGGGGAATCTTCTGGAATGCAGTCTGCCGATTTGAGCAATGGGGCCCGCGGTGGAAATAGCCAGCATGGAAGAGCAGCCACGTGGGCTTGGGAAAGTCAGCAGAGTGGTGCGAGCCTCGGTTCGCTCATCTGTAAAGCAGACATAATCACCCTTGGCTTTTCTGACCTCACCGTGCTGTGATGAGGGTGAAATGAGATAAGGTATGGGAAAGTGCTTCGGAAGATTCTGGAGCCACCCACAGTCAAGGAGCTATTATATCCCAGCCCGTCCAGAAGGTGAGTCTTTGGAGGCAATTTGCAAGCTAAATTGCTGGTCACCAGTAGCTCTCGCCAAGTGGTTCTCTTGCACCTTCCTATCCATTTGGAGAATGAGGTGTTGCACCCATAGGGGGCTGGGGTGTAGGGGAGCATGGCCTCTGGGATGCTCTGACCGCACAAGGAAGAATGGATACGTCACGTGTGTTACATATCTGCTCCCTCCCAGGCAGGAGAGTAAGAGGCAGCTGGGCACATGCATGGGCATGCCACGCGCTGCCCCCACACATCTAGGAGCAACGTGTAGAGAAAGATGACACTATTACCTTCTAAAATTAAAGAAGCAGTCCTCACTCCTCCTTTCTATTATCTCCTCCTTTGTGCCCTCTGAGAAAATAAATTTTGGTATAAAAATCTCTTGCCCTGGAGGACTGGGAAGGGTAGCACCTCACTGTCTGGGGGCCAGATTCTCCGACAACATTGCCCTTTCTTCTACCACTGTCTCAAACACTTCCATGGTGCTCAGGCCCCCGGAACCCACTGGGCACTTTCTCTGTGATCTGTCCCTCTTGATGAGTAAATTGAATTGCCTAAGAATCAAGATAGAGTCTAGCATATAATGTTGACTCATTCAACAAATTCAACAATGATTTACTCAGTTCCTACCATGTGCGAGGTAAGCACTTGGATATCAGAGACCAGCTACTTGCTCACCCAGCCTGCTCACCACTGAATGACATTTCCCAGCATCCCTTGAAATTGTATGCAGTCACATGACTGTGTTCTGGCCAAAGAAATATGGGTAGAAGTACCCAACTTCCGGGCATGACTGTAAAAACCCTCCTATATGATCTCCATGTGCCTTCTCCCATTTGCTTGTCAGGGGCAGACTTGAAAAGAGAGAACAGCCCTAGGGGATAAGACAGCTGCCACAAGAAAGGGACCTAGATTTCTGAATAACCTGTGGAAGACCATCTACTGAACACCCACAACGAAGTATTATCTGGGCAAGAAATAAAACTTGTGTTTTATTTAGTGACTTAGATGTTTGGAGTTCTTTGTTTCAGAAATTCGTCTGCCCTCACTAACGCAGTTGGGAGCATGATGGGGAACGAGACATGGCCCCTGAGCCTATGAAGTTTTTGGTTTTGTGAAAGAGCCCAAAAACAAACAGGAAATTACAACAGAGCAAAACAACTGGTGTGGAGAGGGAGACACAGAGTATAGTGGCAGTTGGCTCAGTGAAGGGTTTAGTCAATAAGGCAACTCAGAGAAAGGGGCATGAAGGCCAGGACCAGACGAAGCTGGAGGAGCTATAGAGCTTGGCATGCAAGAGGACTCTGAGCAATCTTAGACCTGGGCCCAGAGCCATAAGTCTAGGGAAATGAATGAAGAGGTGAGGCTGGTGAGAGGCTGGGACCAGTCATGTGGTCTCGAAACCAATTCATTTAGATGCTACCAGGAAAAGCAGTAAGAGACCATGGAAGAATGTCAACTGGGGAGTTATGTGACTGGATTTGTGCCTTGTCAGATGCACTCTGCAGGAGTGTAGGCAATGGATTAGGAGAGAGGAAGACAGGCAAGCACAAGGACCAACCAGAAATCTCTTCTGTGCACCAGATCCTTAGGCACTGATGTCAGCCCAGACCCCACCCACAATGACCCCAATCCTCGGCCATCATGATTTGGACAGTTGGCCATCTTCTCTAAGGGCCTAATCTCAGCAGAATCACTTCTCCCTGGCCCCGGTGCTTCCCTTCCTCTCTTCCTGGTCCTCAAGGTCCCAGCAGGACTTTAAGCAGAGCCCACAGGGGCTGATGCCACAAAGGAAGAGGCACTCCTATCCCATCTTTCACTCTCCATAAACAAAGCTCATTAAGCACCCACCCCAAGATGAGTGCCACCGTAAACAAGGGCAGGATGATGAGGTGGTTTCCACTATGGCCTCAGCAGCCAGACACAACCAAACAGGCTGTCAGAAAGATAGGCAGTGCTTGCCTAGAAGGGCAGGGACAATTGCTACAGAAACGTCACTAAAATAGCTAGACCTGTCCAGGCAGCCCTGAAAACAGAGGCACTCGGAGGAGGAAGGGATCCACTCAGGCCACCTGGTCCCCAAGCAGAGCTCAAGCCCCTCGGCCACAAAGGAGCAGATGTGTCTGGGAGTGAAGGACACTCCAAGGGAGGCAAGAAGAAAAGATCAGGAAGGGCCTGGGGCAGATTTCTATTTAAAGCACAATCTTAAAAGGGGACAGATCCTTATTTTTATTCATCCCATGTCCGAGCACAAAGAAACGGCAATTTATTTCCCACATTCATCTCTGGCTCCCCTCTGAAGGACAACATGGCTCTATCATTCCATCGGCGAGATGCTCAAATGCTCCAGGTTGCCCTGGCTCTTCATTTCCCTCCCCAGGCATTACTAAGAGAAGCAGGCGACAGGCATCACAGGAATGTGCCCTGTAGCAGTACTGTGGACCTGGGACCGTTCCACCCAGAACAGAGGGAAGAAACGAAGCTGGGCCTGTCTCAGTAATGGGCCATCCTTGTCCCTGCCCTTGGTCTGCCCGCGTGGCAGAGGCTGGCTAGCTGGTTGGCATACCTGTTTCCTTTCTTCTCAGAAGCACAGGCAGACTGCACGCACCAACCTCCCCCGCATCACAGTGTGGCCATGGGACCGAGGTCTGGCCACTGGAATGTGAGTGCAAGAGAACTTGCAGGTCCTCAGCTGGGCCTGGATCACAAACTCAATCCTCCACTCTCTCTTTCCCACCCGGCAGCTGAAAGGAGAGGACATCCAAGTTCTCAACAAGGGCACAGACCAAAGATGGAAAGAACCTAGGTCCCTGAGTCAGCATTTGGGGAAGAAACGATTGCTGAGGATGGTGACCTGACCAGGGTCACACGACTGATTGAAAGAAACCTTTCTTGTGCTCCACCACCCAAAGTTGGGGGCAGCTGGTTGCGGGAGCTAGCCAAGCATAACTCACACAGCTCCTCCCCCTATTCATTTGAGTGAAGACTCCGAACTGTTAACGTTTCTCTCAAGTTTCCTAACACCCTCTATACCTCACACACACAAAAAAACCTTACAATGTTGAAACAAACACTGATTCAGTTATACATATATAATATATATTTTTCTTATTCTTTTCCACTATCATTTATTACAGGATGTTGAATATAGTTCCCTATACAATAGTTTATTTTATATACAGTAGTTTGTATCTGCTAACCACAAACTCCTAACTTTGCACTACAAAGTGTGATGTCTGCTGTCACTTTTTCACAGATGGCCTTTATCAGGTTGAGGAAGTCCTCTTCTATTCCTAGTGTGTTCAATGTTTTTGCCATGAAAGTGTGCTGAATTTTCTTGAATTCTTTCTCTGCATCTACTTAGATGACTGTGTGCCTGTACCTTCTAATAACAAAGTAAATAAAGACCACTAAAAAGAAATTCAACATGCAGCCCACTTCCCCATTGTATTTCCACTATAGCAATCCATTTACCTTTCCTCCTTCCCTTCCAGACTGTGAGTTACCTGAGGTTAGGGGCCCACTTTAGATGTATTTGTATCCTCAATATCTAGTGATATGTCTAATACATAGGAGTCACTCAATACATGTTTATGGAAATGATGAGAATCAGGGTAAACAAGAGCTGAAGGGCCCTTTCCATGGAAAAGGGCTACTGATGCAAAGATTGTGACTGGGATTAAGGCAGGGATATTCTTAAGGTACAGTGTCCCTTACCATAAGCAATAAATACCACCTGTCTAAAACACAAAGAATTAAAAAAATCAGGTACACAAGAGGCTTCATAGTCTATAGACAGAGTAATAGCTATAGTCTTCTTATAAAGATGGCTTTGGAACTTTTTCCAGTGCCCAAGTTAAGGAGACAAGATACAGTAATAACTCAGTATTCTTGTGGCAGATAGCCAAAAGGGCAATGATTCTTCCCTTCCTGTATCTACACCCCTTACTACTCTCCAGTGAAGAAGTAGAGTCTCTTTCTCCACCACCTGAGTTTGAGTTGGTCTTGTGATTTCCTCTGACCAGCCCTAAGCCCAGGCCTCAAGAGGTTATGCATGTTTCCCTGCTCTGCTGGAATCCTGCTGATGAAGACAGATTCCAAGTTCAGGGACCTCCTTACCCCAGCCAATAGCCAGCCATCCCTCAAATGGAAGGCCATCTTAGACTGGCCTGTTCTAAGGTGACTTGACAGCTAATCTGCAACTCGTCACCAACTGGAGGGAGCTCAGCTAAGACCAGAAGAATGACCCAATTGCCAACTCATAGAATTATGGGCTAAATAGATGGTGGTAGTTTTGAGCCACAAAGTTTGGGGGTTATCTGTTACAAAATAAAAGCTAACTGATACAGAGGTAATGTCTGCCTGAATCAGAAGACCAGGGCTATTCCTAGATCGCTAACTAACCAATTTGAGAACCTTGGATAAACCACTCAACCTTTTTGGACTTCAGTGTTGAAAGCAGAGAAACAAGGAAAGATGGTGGACTGGTCCAGTGTTTTGTAAACATCATTAAGTAGACAAGGCCCTTCCTCAGAAGATATTCTACAAGGAACGTCAATATATGAAACAGATGAAAAAGGACCTGCTCTGGTTCTCGAAGAAGCCAAACCTCATCTGTTCAGCTTTCCTCTAACTCCGCCATCTTTCTCCCACCTGTACTCCCTGAAATGGTACCCCACCATTCAGTTTCTCTAAGGCTTCTTCTGGGTTAACATCCCATGATTCCAAGCCTGGAGGGGAGACTTAGTTTTGCACAATCAAGCCAGGTTGGCCCCTCTAGTAGCACTGCCCACACTATGTAGTAAGTACTTGTTTACTTATCTGTCTGTGCTGCCAGACTATGAGCAACTCAACTACACAGACTGCTCTTCCTCCCTTTAGAGTTCCTTCCCTGCTTCCATGCTTGCCACGTGCCCCACAATACAAAGCATCTAGCCAAGAATATCAAATAAGCAGATGCTTAAATGGATGGGTGCATGGGTGGATGGATGAATAAATGAATGAACAAACAACCACATGAATGGATAATTCATCAGATAATAAATGAATAAGTAAATGAGCACATGAGTAACTGTGACATGTTATTCACAATGTTTCAAAGACAGAATGAATCCAGCCTTCTCCCTTAGCGGAAGGCCATGGCTCCAAATAACATTTTTAGCATTGTCAGATTACTCTCGGCAGAATGTCTGAAACAACAGTAACTAAATTAGTACCTCTTGGAAAGCAACCCCAGTTATTTTCTCAGATTTCCTATCATTAATTCCCTCCAAGGACAGGAAGCATCTCTCCTCAGGCCCAACCTTGAAAATGCCAGGCAGCCTCTTCTCAAACCCAACCCTATGGATCATCCTCCCCCACTTGACAGCTGGCATGCATGCCCAAAGATTTGCTTATGCCCTACATAAACACAACTGTCTGCAGAAATCTCTGCCCCATTTGTCCACTGTTTTCCCAGAGAAAGCTCACTTCATATGCCACCCACTTTGGCTTGGTGGGGTTCTGGGGTGGGCTCTGCAGATTTCCAGCTGTGTGCTGAGAGCAGGGACTGTTCCTGTCCTCTGTTAAAGCCTCTGCTTCTTGCTCTAAGTTCTTAATGACTACTTTCCATTTAAAATCATCTTTAGCTTTAAAGGAGGTTAAGTTTGACAGGGCTATAAGCCAAGATAATGTGGCCAGAAAGTAGTCTGATAAATTTAATATCTGTTTCTTTTAAGGTGGGGAATGAGCATGACAAAGTGCAACCTAGAACAGAAATAGAAATAAATCCCAGAGAACTAATGCAGTATCACTGGGGTAAAGCAGGAAGTAGGCATGCTTTAAAGAGATGGGAGTACCAGACCACCTTACCTGTCTCCTGAGAAACCTGCATGCAGGTCAAGAAGCAACAGTTCAACAACAGACACAGAACAACAGATTGGTTCAAAATTGGGAAAGGAGTACGACAAGACTGTATACTGTCACCCGGCTTGCTTAACTTAGATGCAGAGTACATCATGTGAAATGCTGGGCTGGATGAATCATAAGCTAGAATCAAGATTGCTGGGGGAAATATCAACAACCTTAGATATGCAGATGATACCACTCTAATGGCAGAAAGTAAAGAGGAACTAAAGAGCCTCTTGATGAGGGTGAAAGAGCAGAGCGACGAAGCTGGCTTGAAACTCAGCATTCAAAAAACTAAGATCATGGCATTCAGTTCCATCGCTTCATGGCAAACAGAAGGGGAAAAAGTGGGACAGTGACAGACATTATTTTCTTGGGCTCCGAAATCACTGCAGATGGTGACTGCAGCCATGAAATTAAAAGATGCTTGCTCCTTGGAAAGAAAGCTATGACAAACCCAGACAGTATATTAAACAGCAGAGACATCACTTTGCTGACAGGTCCATACAGTCAAAGCTATGGTTTTTCCAGTAGTCATGTACGGATGTGAGAGTTGTACCTTAAAGAAGGCTGAGCACCAAAGAATTGATACTTTAGGATTGTGGTGCTGGAGAAGACTCGAGATTCCCTTGGACAGCAAGGAGATAAAAACCAGTCAACCCTAAAGGAAATCAGGGTTGATTCATTGAAAGGTGAAGCTCCAATACTGTGGCCAGCTGATGAGAAGAGCCAACTCATTGGAAAAGACTCTGATGGTGGGAAAGATGAAGGGCAGGAGGAGAAGGGGATGGCAGAGGAAGAGGTGGTGAGATAATATCACCCACTCAATGGATATGAATTTGAGCAAACTCTGGGAGGACAGGGAAGCCTGGTGTGCTGCAGTCCATAGGGGTGCAGAGCATCGGACATGACTTAGCAACTGAACAACAACAAATGGATGCCTGGTGACCTTTTGAGTTTGAAGAGATCTTTGTGACTCCATGGACTATACATTCCATGGAATTCTCCAGGCCAGAATACTGGCTGAGCCACAAGTATACTGGAGTGGGTAGCCTTTCCCTTCTCCAGTGGATCTTCCCGATCCAGGAATTGAACTGGGGTCTCCTACACTACAGGCAGATTCTTTACCAACTGAGCTATCAGGGAATCCCTGATACATACATATTTTATGCAATCAATATTTATATTCCTTAAAAGTTGTTTTTCAATGGAATCATTATGTACTTTTAAAACTTTCATTAGCCCTTATATTATACTAGTAACATGGAAAAGCAAAAAGGACCTTTCTCAAAAAAAAATGATCTAGTATAATCCCACCTGCTAGAGATAACCACTCTACTTTTCTATGTATTCTAGAGCAGTGCTTTTCAAACTATGGCTTGTAGTCCATTAGGAAATCATGAAATCATCTTAGTGGGTCATGACCAGCATCTTAAAAAAGGAGAAGAGAAGAAAATGGAATTTGAATAAAGTAGAATACAAGAGGGAAAGATAGAATAAGATAGTAAAAAAGAAAAAAAAAAACACATCAGAATGAATTAGAGAAAAATAAATATTGTTGATAAAACTATTGTTCCAGCCACGTGCATCTACTGGGTCACAAATGTAAAATGTGTTTTTCACTGTGGATCATGATAAAACATTTTGTACAAAGTACTGATTTGGTATATATCCTTCCAGACATTTTTTTCCCAATATTCCTACATCCTCTTAATAGACATGCAATAATCTGCATACTATTTAGTGGTAAGTGTTTTTACCTTTTGAATATATCATAAACATAATTTTGAGTTAATAAATATCTATTTGTATTATTTTAATGGCAATAGATTGTTTCACTGTTACAATATGTAGTAATGTTGTTTGCTGTGCCAATATACAGTAATGCTGTTTGTTCGGTCAATTTTCTATTGCTAATCACTTAGTGTATATCCAGTAAGTCTTAATTCTAAGCAACACCAAAGCATCTATACATTCTTTTGTTCAACTTATATACTTATTTTCTTAGGTTAAATTTTGAAACAACATCTCTGGCACACAGCTTTTTGATGTATTAATTTCATACAGGCCAACTGCCTACCAGAAAATTTATACCAGTTCCACACTTCTATCAGCAATGTCCAAAGATTATACCAACTCACACTTCCATCAGCAATGTCTGAACATACCCTTATATCCACCTCATTTTCATTCCCACCCCAAACCTGGTCGTTATCAGTGTTTCATTTTGGCCGATTTGAATAAATTTTAAAATGGCAATTTATTTCTATCTGAGTTGATTAATTATCTGAATTGAGGTCACTCACAGTTAATTTACACCTGCCTTCAAGCAACACTACAGCATACAAATAGGCAACCACTGAACTAGAAGAGAATCCTGTGTATCCAGGAGGTGAATCTTTTAGGTCGACTTCACTTTCACTTTTCACTTTCATGCATTGGAGAAGGAAATGGCAACCCACTCCAGTGTTCTTGCTTGGAGAATCCCAGGGACGGAGGAGCCTGGTGGGCTGCCGTCTATGAGGTCGCACAGAGTCAGACACGACTGAAGCGACTTAGCAGCAGCAGCAGCAGTAAAGGCCTTAGTATCGAAAATGATTGCTGCTACAGCCACTGCTTTCACCTTATCCAATCTACTAAGTTACAACAGAACAACCAATGAGTTATAGCCAGATGTGCAGCCACTGCCTCTTGTCATCACACATCAGAAACAGCTGGGACTCCTTGACTCGGGAACCCTTCTGTCCAGAGGCACAATCCCAGCCCTTCTGAGCATCCAAGGTCCTACCTGTACACCGTGTGTATGTTTTTGGTTTGTTTCTTGTTTTTTTCTTGGGCCTCTGTTTCCCCATCATAACCTGGAGGCAGAAGGCTATGGCAGTAGCAATCGGGTGGTAGAGGAAGGAGACAGCAGGCCCACACACACAGGAGCTGGGCAGGGTAAATGGAAGACCAAAGCTAACATCACATGTGGATCCTGGTTGAAGCCTTTTTAAGCAGTGTGCCCTTCCAGCCACCAGCAGAGCCTCCATTTCCTCAACTACCAAAAAAAAATTTCACATTTGCATCACAGCAATTTGAGGAGCTTGTGAAGTAATGTACCAGCAGAAAGCGGTCACACAACAGATGTTAAGGGAATGTGTGTGTGCCCATGAATTTGCTTGATGTCCACCTGAACACATCTAGAAGAATCCCCCTGATGACAGTCGTCTTGGACAAAAATGTAGCCATTTTCTAGAAACTCAGGAGGGGTCAGGCTACAGAAAAAATTCAAAGGTGAAGAACAAGAAACTGTAGCCCCTCATCCTGACTGTGCACCCTATCCCCAAGAGAAGGGTAGCTGGTGAGCAGTGGGTTTAAGCAGGAGGTACCCAGGTCCTCAAGAGTAAATCTGCGTTCTTAAAGGCCTCTTATTCTGCATAAAGCTCTCTGCACTTTCCATCTGGTAAGTAGAGAAGAGTACATCCCACCCACCTGCCACAACCCCACCTGCCACTTCTGACCTTACAGAGTGTTTGCACCAGGGCTCCAGGGCTTAAAAGCCAAAAAGTCAGTTACAGTCTCCTCTACATTTGAAGAAAATCTAGGTTCATGTTCCAAAGCAGTTCCCTCATGGAAAAACTCAGCTCACTTATCCTCTAGCTGGGAAAAGGAACATAGCGAAGTATAGTCAAGTTGAAAACCATGTTCAAATTTATTATAAAAACCCACTTTCAAAGGCCCAGCTGTGTGTCACTCAGCATCAGGGTCCCCTGGGGTCATCACACACCTTTACAGCCAAAGGAACCAAAGGCTCCATCAAAACACCCAGCACCTCAGGGGGCTGCCTGGGTCTCCAGTAGGTCCCACATATTCTCAGGAGGCTTGAAGGAGACAGCTCAGACTCAAACAGTCAGGCCTGAATTCTCCCATCAGCTCATTTCAAGCCAAAGAATGAGGAAACCTGGGAGGCTGGTGGGATTAGGGGGATCATACTACTCATGGAGTCCAGGACCACCAGTCTTGGCAGTGGAGTCTGGAAAGCTAGCTTGTGTCAGGGGTTTAAAAGAAAGTCTGGTGGGCAGTTTTTAAGAGTTTGCTTGAAGTGAAGTGAAGTGAAACTTGGTCAGTTGTGTCCAACTCTTTGTGACCCCATGGACTGTATAGTCCATGGAATTCTCCAGGCCAGAATACTGGAGTGGGTTGCCATTCCCTCCTCCAGGAGATCTTCCCAACCCAGGGATCGAACCCAGGTCTCCCACATTGCAGGCCGATTCTTTACCAGCTGAGCCACCAGGGAAGCCCCCCTGCCATTTGCTTGAGGGCTTTTCAACCCCCAGAAGCCACAAAGTTCTATCTAGTCCGGGTTGCCACTTTGTGGATCAGAAATCCAAGATCTTGAAAGCAGAGCCATAAGAATAAACCCTGTTTGGGGGACAGAAAGGCTTTCCCCTCTTTGTCTCTTGCCCTTCTGAGGAAATGTTCTGCTTTGCCTAAACTCTGCATAAAATCTTCATGGTCCAGGTAACTCCCACCAGCTCTAAAGCTAATCCCTTCAAGGGATTAGAGGATCTGCACTCTTCCTCCTCCAGTCCCTCCCCAAGGAAAGGAAGCAATCTGAAAACCCACAAGAATCCTCCTCCTCACAAACGAAGAGCTGAAGCAGCACCAATAAAGATTCCAACATCAAACTCTGATGACACAGATTTTGCCAATAACTTGAAACCTAGCTTTGTGAAGAGGCCTCATCTGAGAATCAAAATGCCCTATAGCTGTGCTTTAATAGAAAGAGAGGCAGAAAAACAGGTCCTTTGGAGCAAATCACATTTCCTTCATTTTAGACACCAAACTTGGCCATTAAGGATCAGTCATCATCTTGACACTCCAGAAAAACAGAACAAGACTTTTGCTTAGTCCAGAAGCCAAGAGACAGAAAGGAATAAGAACAGCTACTGTCACAGTCACTGTCACAGCCTTGAAATATCTTACCAGGGAAGAGTTTTGTACAACTACAAGGCAGGGAGTTTTCACCCAAAAGAAATGTGTAGGTTCCGTACATTCACCGAAAGATAGGAAACAGAATGTTCCTAGCAGTATCACTCAGCTCAAAAAGGAAGTTATCCAAATGCCCATCAATAATAGAATGAACAAATAAACTATGGTACAGCCATACAGAGGAATACTATATAGCAATGAAAATAAATGAACTACACCTATGTAAAACATAAATAAAAATTTGACCCCAAAAAATACATGTATCAAAAAGCACATACTGGATGATTCCACAACATTAGAAGTCAAGATAATGGCCACCCGGGGAGGTGTGACAGGAAAGGAAGTTTCAGGATTTCCAGAGGGCTGTGAATGCTGTTTCTCATTCCAGGTTCTAGTTAAAGAGGTGTGTCCAATGTGTAAAAGTTCACTGAGCTGCAAACTTATAACTTGGGCATGTTGCTTTACAAGTAGCTCTTAAAAGTGTTACAAATATATGTATATCATTTTTATATGTGGGGAGAGAAAGAGAATGAATGAATGAATGAATATGAATGCATTCTTTTGGTTCCAGGTAGCAACATTTCTCTAGAAACTACAATTCTGTTAACAAGTTTTTATTTCCATTTGCTTATTTGAGGAAAGCTGTTACACTGCTCTGGTCCCACACAGAAGCTCTTTATGTCTCTCAGGGCAAAAAAAAAAAACTATACAGTTTAAAGTCTCTTTTATTTCATGAAATGATGCCAAGTACTTTGGAGTACTTTTGTCATCTGTTCATTTTCAGGAAAACCAGACCTTTTTTCTCCCTGTGCTGTACCTCTATGTCAGTTAGGGTCAGTTAACTGCTGTAACAAATGTCCCCTAAATCTCACAAGAAGAGTTTACTTCTCCTTCATGTGAAAGCCGATCAGGTGGTGGCAGACAGCCTTCTATGCAGTAACTCTAGGACTCGGGGCTCCTTCTGTCTGATGGCTCTACCATCCCTGAGGGCCTTGGAGTCTTCTGCTAAATCCTCTGCATGCCGCCAGCACAGTGGGGAAGAAATAAACTTCAGAGGGCCATGCAGGAGCTTTTACAAGCCCATCCCAGAGTAGAGTAATTACCCCTTCCACCTTCCACTGGACAGAACTCAGTCACATGGTTCCACCTAACTGCAAGGTGAGCTGGGAAATACAGTAGAGCTGTGTTGCCCAGGGGAAAGGTAAAGAGCTGGTGAGCACCCTAGGTATTCTCTGTCACAGTCTGCTCAGATCGGTCCTCTTCTTTCTTCTGCTAGATGTTCCACACCTGGTGTCTGACTGCAGGGAGCAGAACACAAAGCCCTGGGCAAGTCATTACAGGACACGATACAGACCGGCCCAGAGAGTGAGGGCCTGGGCGTCCACACTCAGCACCACTTCCACAATGGCACACGTCCTCAGCCAGGCCATCAGTGGAAGTCCACTCTCACTTTCACCATGCATCCAGCTGGCTGGAATATTTATGCTGGTTGAGGAGCCATAGAGGCTGACTTCTACCCATTGTTTCATCTGTTTCCTTTACCTAAGCCCCCTGATAATGATAAAACAACAACAAAAACAGTAGCATGGATGGCACCCAGGTATTCATTAGCCTTACTATGTATTCTGTGTATACGGCACATGCTGCTGGAACTGTCCATGGACTGATGTACTCAATCTTGACTCAAGAAGATTGTTGTGAAAATTCTCTGTGGTTAGTCCTAAAAGTATTCCCATTTCACAGATGAGGAAACTAAGACCAAAAAGACTACAAATTTGCCCAAAGCCGCACAGCTGGCAAGTGTCAGAACTGAGAGAATCAGAGGCCAACATGCCCTTTTATGAGAAAGGCAGCTGGGGTCAGGGAATGCAGCCTGTGATCAGGACAAAAATCCCAACCTTCCAGGTATAAACCCTGAACTCAAGCTTCCTCAAGAGGGATTGACCCAACCACAGTGAACAGGCCACAGAAAGGAGTACAAAGCAATTTAGAAAGAAAACCAAGTCCATCCTGAGAAGTCAAAGAGGGTTTAGGTTTTGGTGTTTTTGTTGTTTTTTTTTTTTTTTAATTTTCCTTCTCACTCAATGTGCTAAGTGCTTCATTCGTGTCTGACTCTGCAACCCCATGGACTGTAGCCCCCCAGGCTCCTATGTCCAGGCATGCCTGGTTCTCCATGCATGAATACTGGAGTGGGCTGCTATTCCTTCTCACTCAATAGCTGTTTAAAAACTCAGAATTGACAAATCCATCAAGAAAACCCAAAAGAAAACCCTGACCAGCCAACACTCTTTTATAGCCTACACCATTCACTGTCTTTATGCAGATGTGTTTGGAAGTGAATCTCATTTCTCACTATCACCTCTCACCCTATCACGAGGCTGAGATTCGCTGGGTTTAGGCTATGGGGAAAGGGTTCAAATAAAGCCACACAAGCAGCAACCTTATGCAACATATGTTCCTTCGTGCAATTGGATTAGTTTTAATTAGTGAAGGCTCAAACTTTGCCAGATGAGCCCTAGTGGCATCTGATACCTGAGGAGCGTTCCCAAATCTCTTCTCTCACACTAAAGGCATTTAACCCAAGTGAAACTCTCCATAAACTTTCCATGACATCCTTCCCGGTGTCTTTCCTCAGTTTGCCCACTCTCCCCCAACACTGCCCCAAACTTTGAAGCAACCTTCTCTCCTGTTTACAAGGCAGAAAGCCCTATGGCTGTCAAATGGAGAAGGATTTTTGCGGTATTTATTCATGCTGCACTCCCCACACCACACACAAAGTTCATCTCCAGAATCAAAGTCTTGAGAAACATGTGCCATCTTGCAAATGGAAGAACTTCAGGGGTGAGGAGGGGGCTAGCTGAGGCAGCTGAACTCTGATGTGAAATTCAAATGGAAAACACAGCTATAATCGCATTATTAAAATACAGATCCAGGCTAAAGGAATGGAGTCCAGATGCACACTGGAGAGAAACATAAATATTGATATTATATTCTAATGAGCATTATGTCTCACTGGCTGTCATCCTTCCCCCTAGCTCCTAGTTCTTTCCTCCCTCAGATGTCTCGTAGTGAAAATCAAGAGTAGCTGAACTCCAGAGTACAGGTCCTTTTCCCACACATCTAAATGCACTTCGATGTAGTAATAATAAATCATCTTTTAAACAACTTTCTTCATCCTCCAGCCAGGCTTCAAGCATCAGCTGAAAACAGTTGCAAATCAGCATTCTCTGCTACTTAAAAATTTGCCTAAAAGTAACAAGTTCTTTTTTTCCCATCTCTTTTTAAATGCTACTTTAGCTCTATCTTAGAAAATTCCTACTTCTAAGTTACCCCTGGGGCCTCTGAGGCCAGATTCTTAGCCTTGTGTCAAATGGAACTCTCCCTAACGCCTGCCACCAAGACATCGTAAAGAGCCAGCACCCTCAGAATGAAGTGAGGAAACGCCACTATTTTCAATCTGTGTTAGAAATCTTTTTTTGGCGTTCAATCTTGTTTCTTAATTGGGGTACAACTGCCATACATTATATTAGTTTCAGGTATACAACATAATGGTTCAATATTTGCACATATCGTGAAGTGATTGCTCCGATAAACCTAGCTAACATCCACCACACCTTACATAATTACAATTTTTTTTCTAGTGATGAGAACTTTTAAGATTTACTGTCTTAGCAACTTTCAGATATACATCACTACTGATCATAGTCATCATGCTAGAACTGGAAGTTTGCTCCTTTGCAAATCCTACACATGGAATCCTCAGCTCTTAGTAGGATCCCACCGGATACTCCACAAGTTTCTGTGGAATCATTATCTTCCATGGCTGTATTCATACAACAGCCCTGGCAGGGGCTGGGATAAGGGCACCAGAGTTAACGTGCTGCTTTCTTACCTTAAAGGAGTGCTTACTCTATCTGAAGTGAGGGAACAGTTTCTATCTTAACCAGAGTATGGGTTACACAGTGGGTCCATTTATGAAAACTCACCAAGCTACACATATGAGGGCTGAACATTTCACTGGATGGAAACTGTACACTGACTTTTTAAAAAAGACTATCCATTAGGATGCCTTTTCCATTTTTCCAAGACAGCAAAATAAGATTAATCAAGATCCAGGAGAAGTGCCTGCCTTCTCAACAAACAGAAATGGCTTTGCAAAACGCATTAGACATGTGAGATTCTGCTTTTGCTCCTCCTAAAAAGAGCAAGGCATACTGTAGCCTGGTTTCTTTTGGAGCAAGTCTGGCAGAGTAAGAGGGGAGGGGTCTTTCCTCTCATTTTCAGTTTTAGGCCCATCTGTATAAGCTGAGTTGCCTAGCCCTGAACATGAAACAAAAGATGCCAACAGCTCTAAGTTGGATCCAGCTGCTTCTCGTGACTTCCACCAAACCACTACTGCTTCTCACCAGGATGGCCTCCAACTCGGACTGTCTGTTTCTACCTCTGCCTCTCTCAACAGTCTCTTCACGGCCCAGTAGCCAAAGTGATGCTTTTAAACTCTAAGTCAATCATGTTACCGCTAGGCTCGGAACCCTCCAGCACGTCCCCATTTCACTCAGCACAAAAGGGAAAGTCCTCACTCACAACGGCCTGCTTGACGATGCCGAGCCGCCTTCCAGCCCCCCTCCCTGGCCTCCTCTCCTGCCACTCTCCTCCTTGCTCGCTTGACCACATGGGCTGTCCCTCCATCACACAAGGCATGCTGCCACTTCAGCGCCTGGCAGGAGCTCTGGTTTCTCTGCTGAAATGCGTCCTCTCCGCTCGCGAACTCATTAATTCCCTCACATGTCCCCAGTCTTCACTTAAATGTTGTTTCCTTAATGAGGCTCACCTGACCACCCCATCAAAAATGGCAACCCCATTCCAATCCTATGGATGGCCCTCATCCTGCACTAGTGGCTTTTCTGCCCGTGCCACTGATCACCTACTAACATGCTTTGTAATCTCCTTAAAAGTGTCGGGTTTGTTGTTTATGGATTGTCTCTCTCCTCTGTAAACACCTTGTAACTTCTTGTTCACTGATGAAACCCAAGGGCCTAAAAGGGTGTCTGGCCTATAATAAATGAGTGAATCTGGATAAGGTCACTGGTCAATGTTTTTTTTATTCTGATACTTCTCTGCATGACAAAAAGAAGCCACAAAGGACACAGAAATCTCAAGAGCCATCTGAACGCGAAGAGGGACAGAGCATTGCTTGGTCAGCTGTCTCCTTCTCCCTGAGCCAGCAATTCAAAGATTCAGGCACACGTTTATACTTACTTGGAAAAAATGAACACGGGCCTCCCACTCTGCATGATCCAATTATACTTCCAACAAAATAACAGCCAATAATTACCAGGGGCTCACAGGGACAGTTCTAAGTGCCTGAGCATCTGACTCCTCGGTCCTGTCAACAACTGGATGCAGCAGGCACTGGGTTTATCTCCATCCCATAATAGATGAACAGTGAGGACCCAGGATTTGAACCACGTGATCAGACTTCAGCATCCATTTTCTTAACCACATGTTCGCTTCCTCGCAACAATGAGATAAACCAGATACCTGACAACTTGCTCAAACTAAGCCCAAGCACACTCCAAACGTCATGAATTCCAAACCTTTCTTGAAGGTACAGAGCACAGGGACATAAGGTTCTCACCAGGTATCCTCCAAGAAAGGCAGGGAAAAGCACTTGAATTCTCTGCTTTTGACAAACCAGGCACTTGGGAGGCAGAGAGATGGACTCTAGGACCCAGAGATTCCCCTTGCTGTCCAACTTTATAGTCATTCGATGGCTACAACACCAAAGCAGATTCCCCCAAATAAACTCTTTATGCATTATACACAAAAACATTTAAATAGCCCCTCTGATGGCTGTAAGTGAGTCCAGTTTGAGCCAGACTAACCTCATTTCCCTTTTGAGTAGGGTTATTAGACTGGGAGATCAAAGGAATGCTACAGACATATGGTATCTTGATTTCAGCAAACCATTTGACAATCACTCATGATGATAGATCTTGTGGGCAACGTGGAGAAATGTGGTTTGAATGGGAAGGTGGGGGGAGCATTCAGGGCTGCTGCAACAATGGTACCCAAGGAACAGTGATTAACAGACGTCAACTTGGAGGGATGCTGTTAGTACTGCCTGCCAGTGGGCTCTGGCCTTGAGTCCATCTGAACATTAATTTTATCAAAGATGTGGGTGATGGGCTAGAATCATGTTTATGATGTCTGCAGAGAGCAGACTGCTGTGGGCAGTAGCTGACACATTGAATCAAGATTTTAAACCATCACCACTGATTGGAAATGAAAGAGCAAAGCAAGCAAGATTCAATTTAACAGAGACAATGGGGGAGTCTTGTGAAATTTAAGTTCAAAAATACCAACTACACAAACGGAACAGAGGAAGCCATGGGTAAAAGAACTGCCACCATAAAGGATAGGGGTTTGTTGGGCCATAAGAGCAATCATGCACCAGCAGTGTCCTGCAAATGGTTAACGCAACAAGGGCCACCTTAGTCCTAGGGGGATATCAGACAGAGAAAGAAACAGGTACACGCCTGCTCTCCACCTGTGGCAGGGGCCAACCAGAGTGGAGGGGACAGGAAACTTGGCATCAAGAGTCCTGGTTGAAGGAACTAAAGTTCTTTCACCTGGGATGAAGAAAATTTAGAAGTGACAATAATAGTCACCTCTAGACACTTAATGATGTCCTGGAAAAGAGATGATAAGCAGATTCCATATGGCTCCAGACAACAGATCAGGACTAAAAGGCAGGCACTGCCAAAAGACAGATTTAGTCTCAGTGTAGGTAATGACTGGTTTAGAGTGGTAGCTCTCCAGTAACAAAGTTGGGATGTGGGTGGCCTTTCCTAGGAATCTTGGAGGGCACAGAAAGTCAATGGGCTTCCACTTGGGACATCTTTAAAAAGGGACCCACCTTGGGTAGGCAGTTGGATGTGATGGATGCTAAGGTCTTTCCCAACTCTAAGATCCCAAGACTCTCCAACTCTTATTAACTTCATTTTATTCTTGGTTAACTTTGAGAGTCACTTGGACTGCAAGGAGATCAAACCAGTCAATCCTAAAA
This sequence comes from Oryx dammah, assembly GCF_014754425.2. Taxonomy (NCBI): domain Eukaryota; kingdom Metazoa; phylum Chordata; class Mammalia; order Artiodactyla; family Bovidae; genus Oryx; species Oryx dammah. Next base: position 116,895,847 of record NW_024070207.1, read on the forward strand.
GAAATCAACCCTGAATATTCATTGGAATGCTGAAGCTGATGCTCCAATACTTTGGCCACCTGATGCAAAGAGCCAACTCATCGGAAAAGTCCCTGATGCTTAGAAAGATTGAGAGCAGGACGAGAAGGGGACGACACAGGATGAGATGGTTGGATGGCATCACTGACTCAATGGACATGAATTTGAGCAAGCTCCAGGAGTTGGTGATGGACAGGGAAGGCTGGTGTGCTGCAGTCCATGGGGTTGCAAAGAGTCGGACACAATGAGCAACTGAATGACAACAGCTTTGAAGGACTTAGATGTTTCATAATTAAGTGACTTTTCATCATATGGATGATCAGGTCTTCAGAGTTCTATTTCAGTACACTCAAACCTTCTCATGTTCTCACGCCTATGTTGTCATTTACAAAGATGAGCTAGACAGGGTCTCTGCCCTTTGTGGGCTTACAGTCTGCTTAGGAGGGTTCACCAAAACCTTATTCCAAAAACTTAGACCTTAGAATGGGAGCCTTACATTCAGAAACCATTCTCACCTCATTATCTTCTCTTTTCACTTGCTATCAAGATGTGATTCATGAGGAACTCTTGATGCAAAAAGAACTTTCAGGAAGTTTTGTGACTGAGGGTTTGTTCTGGGGATACTCTGCCCATGATTGTTTTTGACAGAGTGTCTCACAAACTTGTGGTTCATGGTTTTTATTAGAGTAAAAAGAAATTCAACTGAACTATCGAAACAAATTCCAACTACATTTAAAATTGTCTTTGTTCTAAAATTTCAAAATATTGGGAATTCCCTGGTGGTCCAGTGGTTAGGACTCAGCACTTCCACTGCCGTGGGCCTGGGTTCAATCCCTGGTCAGAAAACTAAGATCCTGAAACCCACAAGAGTGGCAAAAAAAAAAATTCAAAATTAGTGGATCTTTAAGATGTTTGGGCTAACATGGGACAACAAGAAAGATGTCATGTATAATTGGAACTTAAAAGTGATGACCATTGTAGACAAGAAGCCCTGAGACTGAAGATGTGTATGAGTGCTTCTGTGGAATTTACACTTTCCTGATGGCATTGTATGGAAAACACTTCCACAAACACAAAGAGAGAAATCTTTACTGTTACCATCTTAGAAATATCAGCCCAACAGAATTGCAATTATTTCCTAGGTAAAATAGTTTGGTAGTTTTGATTTAAAAGCCCAATCCAGTACAACAAGAAAAGTCTAAAAAGAAATGTGTTGCTGGCACTGGTTATGAGGAAGTTATACCCATGGATTATTAACCTTTGAAAGATTGTTTTCTTCTCAGTTGCTCCACGAGAGGTTTTAAAGCAGCTTTCAGTAGAGCTGTTCGGATTTCATAATGTCTCAGAAAAACTTGCTGAGTAGAGCCAGTAGGAAAAGACACCTAATCACATCAACGAAAACATCCGCCCCCCCCGACCAAATAAATAAATAAACACATTAACCAGACTGTAAAGGGGTTTTGTAAGTGATAGAATGAACAGAACGGGGAGGAAAGGGATCATCCTTCCAAAAGGACGCTGAACCCATGATGAGCATTGCCATACCAAACCCAAATGAACGATTCACCCAAAGTGTTACTTCTTAGACTACTTCTGGCTTTAGCAGTTTGGGGCTCAGCTGTGGCTGAGATTATGCATTCCAAATAGGGAGCATGGATCTCTTGGGGCCATCACTGGCCCAATTCCACAGGAAGACAAATGGTACTCTCAAAGGCTGGCTGACAGAGCACTGAGGAAATTACGGAGTACATCTTCATCATTGTAGGCCTGAGTTTGCTTTGTGCCCCTTCTCACCTTCGAAGCACTGAAGACCTCCTCCCACCCCAATAAGAGGTTCAAACTGTGAGTCCACTTAAGGGTGGTAAGTTATATCCAGACCCACCACCGAGCGTCTGGAAGGGCGTGCCCATGTGTTAAATGTAATAATCCTCAGGAAAGTTTAGGGAAAAAGACAGAGAAGCATGACCTCTACCATGCTCTCGGTCCCAGGTCTTCACCTTCACAGTTCAAAGATTAAACAGACTGTTCTGGCATGGGCTCTCCCAGACCTTATGAGCACAAGTGCAAGCTCAAGGGCAAGGTTTTATGGGAGTTGACCCCAGGGAGCACCCATAGGTAAGAGATGGGGAAAGGAAGGCAGAGAATACACAGTGTGTCTGAAGACAGGTCACCACGGTGAGCAACTACGGCTCAGTCCTCTGGTGAACTCTGAGAGATAGTACAGAACGTGCCTTGGAGCTCTGTCATCCATGGGCAAGGAAGCAGGTCCATGGTCCCCCAGTGTCGTATCCATAACTGGTTAGTACTGCTTCAGGGGCATTAACTCACTGGCACTTCTGGATTGCCCTCTGTGCAGGGCCTAGCATGGTCCATCAGGCAGAGAGAGAAAAAAAAAAGGAAGCCCTAGGCACAGTCACTGGAGTTAACAGTAAGCAGCCTTCAGAACGAGAGGTGAGGGCTGAAGGAATCTAGCAGAGCATCCACACAGTCTGATGTCCAGAAGGAGAAAAGCTAAGATAAAGGTTAGCACACAGTTCTAGAAAATTCGCAGGTGGAAGGCAGCAGGCAAGGGATCAGGTTTCACTGTACTGAGAAGATGACAACTCCACAGATTAGCAAAGAAAGCACAGAATGAGCCAGTGAAATGTTCCAAAGAGAAGAGCAGTATACATATTGGCTTGAAGAACAAGAAAGCCTGGTGACTTAGGGAATAGCTAGTAGAGCTCAGTGTGACTGGACTGGGGTGGAAGGTGGGGAAGGCAGGGAGGGACATGACAAGTGGACAGAAGAATATTGATTTAAACATTGGAACTGCTCTAGATTTGTGCAGCCACTCATGGGAGAAAAGTCTAATGTCTGCAAATATAATTTGTGCACTCAGACCTGGACCCTAATTCTAGGCTCCAGCACTTTCCAGCTGTTACTACCCAGAGTAAGTTTTTAACTCTCATTAAAGTAGGAAAATAACAGGACAATAACTCTCATAGAGTCATTGTGAAGATTCAATACGATGATTCATACAATGATCTTAGCACAGGGCTTGACATAGAGCAGAACTCAATGAATGTTAACTAAAAAAATAAAATCAATCTACTTATTAGATAACAAACATGTCACTGCAGTAAAATGGGGAAATGATGGTCTTTTCAGTATGTGGCAATGGATTAATTGTGCATCCACAGGGAAAAATGCATCTTGCCCCTTCTTCCCACCATGTGTAAATATCAATTCCATGTGAATCATGGATCTAAATGACAAAGTCCAAACAAAAAAACTTCTAGAACATAGAAGAATATCTTCATGACCCTGGGGTTAGTGAAGAATTTAAAAACAAATAAAACTGAGCACAAAGAACACTAACCATAAAGAAAAGGATCCATAAAGTGGATTACACACAAACAAGAACTTCTGCTCACCAAGAGAGTGAGAAGGCACATGACAGAGGGAGGCTAATTGCAATATCTACAGCTCACAAAGAACGTATGCCCACAATGCACAACAACTCCTTCAAGAGAAGGAAAAACACACAAAGAACCTTATGGAAAAATGAAGAACAAATGAGGAAAGGAGAATATTCAAGTGGTCAAAAATACATATGAAAAGGTCCTCAATCTCATAAGCCATCAGTGAAGTGCAAATGAAAACCACAATGAGATTTTTATTAGCTACCCACAGAGTAGCTACAATTAAAAAGACCATACCAGTGTTGGTAAGGACACGGAGCAACTGGAACTTGCATATACTTCTGGGAGTATAAATTGGTACCACCAGTTTAGAAAACTGTTAGGCAGTAGCTACTAAAGCCAAATGTATATATCCCCTTTGATCTAGCAATTCCACTTTTAGACATATTCCAAACAACTGTGTACATATATGTGTGTGTGTGTATATGTGTGTGTGTGTATATATATATATAATATTCCAAACATAGGCCCACCAGAAAGCATATAGAAAAACATCTGTGGTGATAACCCTACCATGGAAATAACCCAAATATTCATCATTAGAACAGACCAACAAATGGTGGTATATGTACACAATGGAATTTTATTCAGCAATGAGAAGGGACAATCTACTGTATATACAACAACATGGAAGACTCTTACAAATATAATATTGGGTGAGGAACACTAGACATTAAAGGTATATACTATGTGACTCCACTTACACAAAGTTCAAAAACAGGAAAACCTAATTGATGGAAGAAGTCTGCCCTTGGGGAAGAGGGTAGTGACTGATAAAATGGGCCTTGGGAGGGTGGTTCAAGATACAGTTTCTTTCTTGATCTTGGTGATGGTTATGTGAGATGCTCACTTTGTGAAAGTTAACCAAGCTATACATTTATGGTCTGTGCCCTTTTCTGTCGATTTCCCCGATGGCTCAGCAGTAAAGAATTTGCTTGCAAAGCAGGAGCCACGGGAGATGAGGGTTCGATCCTTGGGTCGAGAGGATCCTCTGGGGGAGGGCATGGCAACACACTCCAGTATTCTTCCCTGGAGAATCCCATGGACAGAGAAGCCTGGTGGGCTACAGTCCACAGGGTCGCAAAGAGTTGGACACAACTGAGTGACTTAGCATGAATTTTCAACTTCAATATAAAAACTACTTTAAGACTCAGAAACTAAATACAATCAACAGCAACCCAAAAGCCAATGTCATTCAAATGTCTCAGGATGAACAGTTTGGGGTTGAGGCCCATGAAATAATTCCAAAATCTCCAGTTTTAGTGACCGAAAAGCTGGACTCAGTCCATGTTTATGACCGTAAGTCTCAGAAGGCTCTCCATACAGCCAGGGAACCCTTCCATACTTCTTTCCTGCATCCACCTTCCCTTCCTGAGACAGCACTAATGCCTTGTCCTCTCTCCTCACATTACCAACACCCTCTCAACTGATGATCTCTCCAAGAAAGTCAAAGAGATGGAACTGGGTAATAACACCCATCCCACTGCTACCAGTCCACCAGTCCACCTGTCCCTCTGCCCGTATCTGTCATCTTCCCTCCAGTTCCTATGGGCGACGGTGCTCTGATCCCTTTCCCTCTCAGCCTCTCAAGGACTTCCATGATTATCCAGTTCCTTCTCCAGCATCATTAATTCTTCCCTCTCCATGGAATCTAAACATGCCTCAATATCAACGCCTTTTATGAAAATCTCCCTGGGCTCTGCATTCCCCTCCAGCCACGGCTCCATTCCTCCCCTACCTTCAGAGCAATACTCCTTACAAGAGCTGTCTGTGCTTGCTCTCTCCTCTTTCACTTCTGTTCTCTTCATCCCCTCTTATGTGGCCTTCCTCTCTACCCCTCCACTGAAATGGCACTTAGTAGGGCCACTCATTGCTAACAAGGTAACAGACTCAATGGTCTTACATCAGCACTTGTCTTCCTCTCAGAAGCATTTGAGCAAAACAACTCCCCTTCCATTCCTGAGACACCTCCTCCTGGCTTCCATCATACCACTCTCCTGATTTTCCTTCTAGCTTGCTCACTGCTCTTTCTTCTCTACTAAACTTTCAAAGTTGGACTGCCCTAGGATGAGTCTTGGCCCCCTTTTCTTTACTCTCTACCTGGTCCTGAGCTCCAGGGTTTCACATATCATCTCTGCCCTTACATCTTGCATCTGCATCTCCAGCCTGGACCTCTCTCTTGAGTTCTGAATTCACACATCTAATTGTCTTAGACACAAGCATCTCACATTAACATAGCACAAACAGAAAAGTATCAGTTCCATTCCCCCCTACCCCAACCATAAAAGATCTACTCTTCCACAAACCTTACCCATTTTTGGAAATGGACCTTCTATAAGCTATTTAAGGAAAAAAACCCACTAGGAGTCATCCATAATAATAATAATATTTTTCTGCTCTTATACCCTGTAACCAATCCAACTGGTAATCCAATTGGTCAATTCTATTTGCAAAAAGAATTTACAATCTGAGCCTTCCTCACTGTCTACTCAGTCCTAACCATGGTCACCACTCGCACCGTCTAACTTGTCTACCAGCCTCCAGACTTGCTTCCAGAGTGACTTTGCTGAAGTGTGTGTCAGATGACATCACCCCTGCAAAAACCACCCCAGCTTGTCTCAGGGCAATAGGAAGCAGCTATCCCAGGATGAAGCAGCATGGAGAATGGGGTATGGAGGAACCCAGACACATTCAAGGGGGGAGAAAAGGGAAGTCCGATCACTTTTAGGCTTCCTCTCCCTTTGAAACTCCCTTAGGCTTTGAGCAATGCTAAAGGGAGATGCATAACATAGCAAATGCCACTGGTTCTCCACCCACAAACAGCCCCTTTCCCCTTCCCAGGCGACCCCTGCAGACATTCCCAAACACGACACAGACATTTTATTTTAAATATTTATTTACTTGGCTACACGAAGTCTAAGTTGTGGCATGCAGGATCTTCACATCTAAAAGGTCCCGCATGCCACACCACAGACTTTTGACACCTCTCTGCATGGCCCAGGAGCCTGCTGAGCCCGCACCTGGGGTGGGTCTCAGGAGCCAGGGAGTTCAGGCTCCAAGTGCTCTCCATCAGTGAGTGCTAGAAGTTGATAGAGAAATACTCCAGCTTCCTCATTCTTCAGCAGAACACTTTCAGGGGTGTGCTGGATTGAATCCCAGTTGCCCACTCCCCCAACTCCTTCCCTGTGCTTCATGGGATCCCCTCTCAAAGAAACTCCTTGCACGGAAATCCTTTTCTCCACCTCTGCACACCGAGAAATCCAAATTAAGACACAATACTGTGCTTTTCCTCCCAAAGGTAATGCCTTTATGACATCAAACAGGAACAATGTCATCCTAAATGTATGTGGACAAGAGAAGAGAGGGGTATGGGTACAAAGCATGGAGATCACGTTTTAGAAAAATGTAAAAATAATAGGAGATTTTAAGTCTGTCCCTTTTATTATATGAGCCCCATCTTTATTTATTCATGTATAAATACTCATAAACAGTATGAAAGAAAGTGAAAAGTGAAAGTAGGCAGTCGTGTCTGACTCTTTGCGACCCCATGGAATGTAGCCCACCTGGCTCCTCTGTTCATGGGATTCTCTAGGCAAGAATACTGGAGTGGGTTGCCATGCCCTTCTCCAGGGGGTCTTCCCAAGCCAGGGACTGAACCTGGGTCTCCCGCATTGTGGGCAAATTCTTTACCATCCAGGCCACCAGGGAACTGCCTAAACAGAGTATATGTTCATCATATGTTCATCACTTGTAAGCACACACCAAAAAATCCCCTTTTCTTTTCATTAACCATTAGTCTGTACGCCAAACAGTGTAAAGGATTGTATTAAATTCTGAGTACATAACTACCCCCCCTAAAGAAAAAAGGGAGAAAACTCATTCTCTCCAGTGTTGAGTTTCACTTATGAGAAATGTCATTTAAAGGGCAGTGTGCATCACACACACACACACACACACACACACACACACACACACATGGTAAATGTATGCACCACTCAACAGTCTGCAAAACTTCCTCATTTAAGGGGCAGTGTGCATCACACACACACACACACACACACACACACACGGTAAATGTATGCACCACTCAACAGTCTGCAAAACTTCCCTCCACTCCTTTTGAAGTAAAATCACCACTCCCCCGACCGCACTCCCTAGATATCAGCGCTGTTGAAAGTGAAGGGCCTGTCCCTGCTGTGTGGTTTGGGGTAAAAAAGGAGGTAGGATTAAAGCGCTCATTTCAAGTCCCAAAAGTAAAATACGACTTGGTCCACGGCAGTCCTAATTCTTTCCAGAACTCATCCCCGGAATTGCCCTTTAAACAACCAGTCATTAACCCAACTCCGGGTCTTTTATAGCTGCGAAAACCGATCGCGCACATCATTTATTCATTACGCTTATTATTATTGTTATTGCAGAAAGCAGCGAATTCCCGGGCCGGGTTTCAAAGGGGTTTTACTTTATTTTATTTTGGGGAAGGAGGGCAGTGCTCGAGCGGGAAGGGTTGGTTAGAAGGCTGGGCCAGTTTGCAGGGCAGAGGTGCCCGGAAGTCCCCGGGGAAGAATGCCTAGAGCGCCCCCGCCCCGCGCGCTCAGCGGCCACCGCGCACCGGCGCAGCTGCTGCAGCAACCAGGGAAGCTTCTTATGTAAGTCGGAGGCGCTGACATCACCTTCGCTGTGAGCGTCGCAGCCGCTGAACTAGGCGCCAAAGGACCAGCATGCTAGCCTAGGGCCCCCGCCCACCGTCCGCTCGGTTCTAAATGACTCTGACACCTCCTGATTTGGCCAACGGTGCGCCAGGGGACCCTCCTGAGCGCCAGAATTACATTTATTGGGAGCCCTGGGATGTCGCAAGAGTGAAGTTAACAGGCAGCAAAGGTGCTCAGGGGCCTTGCACACGCGGGTGAAATTGGATGATGGTACACGTTGGGGTGGGGGGTGGGAGGGGGGCGCGGAACACCTCCAAGATTCTTGGAGGGCAGATGGCATAGTCATTCAGTAGGAAGCCTGTTGTGGTCAGGCCAGGAGAGATGCCCAAGGGTCTCCCCGACCTCCCCAGGGTCCGGGACACTTCTCCCTCCACGCCCCTCCCAGGCCACAAGGCTGGAGCAGAGCGCTTCGGAGTTCACTCTGGGAGGCGTGCGGCGCCGCGCTATGGCACACACCAGCACAGGGCACAAGTCCGGAGCTCGGTGCAGCCCCTGAGGTCACAAGAGGGCCCAAGCTGCCACGGCGTAGCAGAAACCCTAAAAAGGCCACATCTCGAGCCCCCCACCGCCCCAAGCACGCACTTGGATGGGGGTGGGAAGACTACACAGGGCTCAGGACAGGCTGCTGGAAACCACAGAAGTAGCACCAACCCTCTGCCTCCGGGGGAGGGACGGAGAAATCGAGCCCCAGAAGTCAATGACAGACCCCTCTGCCTCCTCTGTCCCCATAAATGCTCCCTCAGTCCACCGCTGCCTTTGAGGTCAGAGAACGCCCCCTTTAACTTTCTCCCCTGGCGTCTGCATCCCTCACCCGAACTCCGGGAGGACTGGGGTGAGTCTCAGGGGAGGGGAGGGATGAGGAAGCAAGAGTAAGGTGTAAACTGCAGCAGGCGCGGCGCCGCGGGGCTGAGATTGCGGCGACCGCGGAGGGCGCGAGGGTGCGGCGCCAGAGCGAGCGCTAGGCGGGCGGACCGCGCGGGTACTCACGCACTGCCTCCTGCTTGGGGTCCAGCGTGCCGAGCACGCGCTGCACGCCGCCGAGCTTGCCCTGCAGCGCCCAGACGCGACGGTGGGTGAGCTGGATGTCGCTCTCGAGCTCCTGGAAGAGACTGCACGCGTGCCGGGCCACGTCCGAGAGCTGCCGGAGGACGCGGGCCAGCGCCGCGTTGCTGACCGCGCACAGGTCCAGCATGAGCAACACCGCGGTGGCTGCCGCTGAGGACGCCTCGCCAGCCACGGACGCCGCCTCTAGGACCCCTGCCACGCTCTCCTCACCCGCCGCGGGCGCCTCTCCGTGCGGTGGCGGCGCCTGGTCGGTTGGCGCGGGCAGCGGCGGCCCGGGAGGCGCGGGGGGTGCGCGGGGAGGATCCTCTGGCCCCGGCGCCACGGCCTCGTCCCGTCGGCCAGGCAGCTGCAGGGGCGGCGGCGGCGGCGGTTCTGCGCTGCCTCCGATCGAGTCCTCCGCCGGGTCAGGCGCCGGGCGTCGCTGCCGGCACAGCCACTGCGGCTCCACGATCCGCTTGGCGAAAGGCATCCCGCGCAGCCGGGCCGCGACTTTCTGGTCTCCTCAAAGTGCCCCTGGCGAGTGGGGAAGCGGACGCGCCCACCTGGGTGGAGAGGCGACTGGAGTCCGGCGAAGGTGCGTTCGGGCAGTCCAGATACGCAGGGGGCTCCTCGCTCACCTGGCTTCCTCCTCTTCCCCGCCCTCCCTCTAGCAAATCAGTCCAGCCGGCCCGTGCACCGTTCCCTGAGTAGGATGACATGCACGGGGCGCAGAAATCCCGGGGCGCGCCTAGGCTCTCCTCACTTGCTTCCAACCCGGGTCGGCTGGCTCAGCTCCATCATTCCTGCGCTCGCCGCCGCCGCCGCCGCCGCCGCCCCGGCCGCTACCGCCGCCACCGCCTATATAAATGGGCGTGTGTGTATGTGTGTGTGTGTGTGTGTATGCGCGCGCGAGCACGCGCACGCGCGTGTGTCTGAGTGGGTGGGTGGGTGTGAGTGTATGCGCGCGCCTCAGTTTGAAAGTACCCCGGCACAGGCCTCTCCCCGCGCGCCCGTCGGCCGCTCCGGGGAGCAATTGCGCCCGGGATCTCTCGCCCTCTCTGGGCGGGGAGGTGGTTTCGGAAAGGCGCTTTGAAAACCCGGAGAGAGGAATCTGCCTCCAGCCCAGGCGCAGGAGGCGGCGCGGGGGCGGCGGGGCGGACGCAGGGCAGGGGAGGGGAGGGGGGAGAGGCCGGGGCGAGGGGGCGCAGCGCCCTGTGCGGCCGCTGGGAGTCACTGGTGGCCTCACCTCTCCAGACTTGTTCTGATGCAAAGATACTTCCTCGCCTCGGTGGGGTTAGGATTGAGACTGTCAGCGTGGTGGGGGCAGGGAGTCCTCAAGTTGGGGTTGGGGGTGTAAGCGCGGAAGAAGGAGGGTGGGGTATTGGGGACGCAGCAGCTTTGACGTGTTGGAGCAAGTTGCTTCGCCAAATTCCAGCTCTGAGCAAGTCCTTTGCGTTCCTAGCAGGGAAAACTGGGCTGCCCCTCAGAGTGCATCCTGGTGTGGCCAGACTGGCAAACGTGCTGGCTTATACCCCTTCCTGGGTATTCGTCTGCCCCTGGGCTGGACCAGGACTCTATAGAACATCATGAATGAGACCCAAACCACCCATGAGCAAAACCCCAGAAAACTGCTTGCAGAACTCATTGACACGTCAGGTGGGATAAACCAGATTACCTCCCTGTCACCCTACTCTGCTGATCACACACAGGGATGTTAAAGCTCTCCATCACAGAGCTGATGATTCATAGAAGAAACTAAAGTTTCCTCCTCTGGTTAACTGAAAGGTGTAATTTCTAAAAAGGCATGTACAGTATTTCGATTGCACCAGTCTAAGGCTGGATGCTGTCAGCCTAAAAGCTAAAAAGGAGTTTGAGAAATGTTAATAAAATGCATGCCTTCATCTCTCCAAGAAGAATACTGTAAAAATATTTTTTTTATTTTAAAGCCACAAGCCAGATCTTGGGAATGCAGACTTCATTTCATGTGTCTAAAGAGAACATGGAAAAAATATGTTTTATGGCAACAATAAAGCCCTCCAGACCTGTGGTGCGGTCTCCTCTCCACTCTCCCTGCCTTTAGCAGCAGCCTGCATAAGGCCCCACACTCGGCACTCTGGATGGGCTCACACTTCAGTTATAAAGGCTTCAACAGACATCCCTCTCCTACCTCAAAAAATAACACTTTTGTCGAGAGAGTGTCCTTGTTTATAAAAGATCCAGGCTGAGGATGGGGGGGTAAAAGAACATGATGTCTTCAAGGTATACATGGAAGTGGTTCAGTAGCAACAAGAAGAATGATAGTGATAATGTATATGAACAAAGAAGGAAAACAAGAAAACAGGACAATACGTGCAAAATAGTGAGTCTAGATAAACGGCATATTGGGATTCATGGTACATTTCCTGAAACTTTGAGTTTGTTTCCAAATAAAAAGTGAAAAAAGAATATTCTGGAAAAGCATCTTTTGGGAGTTTGTGGTGTTTTTTTTTTTTTTAATCTCACAAATCTAAACAGCTTAGAGCTGGCTGTTTTCAAATTCAGCTTGACTTTTTAAATATGTTCACAATTCTGAACATGAGTTCTTCTAGGTAGCCAAGCCACCCGCTCCTCCCTAAACACTGAGGCAGAAAGAATAATGAGGGTATGTAAAAGCATCCAGTTAGGGGGCCTTGCAATGGGTCTGCCCCACATCTCACCGCTCCTCCCCTGGCACCGCCCTAGTCCTAGCCTTCAGGGGCCAGTGCTTCAAGGCCAGCAGGACATGACCAGGGTGATGAGCAGGGTGGGGTCTCATTCCTAAGGGGAGCTTTGGATTATTGGGGAATTCCTTCCTTGGCCCTGACCACCAAACAGAGGGGATTGAAGGGGAGGACAGAAAAGTCCCATGGGGAGGGGAAGCTGTCCTCCAGGCCCAGGAAGGGTAGAATTCCAGGAAGTAATTAAGTTCTAGAGCAGGCTAGCTACCTTGTGTCTGCCCCAAAGTGGTCAGCAGAGAGTCAGGACTTCAAAACAATTCAAAGTACAGTTCGGCTGTGTGAAAAGGGAAACTTTTTGTCATCTCCTGGACTCCTGCTCATGTGCTAAATAAAGCCATGTGGACAAAATAAAAAGCTTTGCTTGTGGCTATTGATCTCCTTCATTCTCAGTGACCCACCCCCTACCCTTGCCAAAACCTCCTCTGGTAGCCTGCAGGGACCTCTCAAGGTCACTTCAGCATTTTCTTCTTGATAAGTCTGAAGGATAGCTTTCCTTTCAAAGTCACCAAAAATAAAACTAATACAAATTAAAATATGCATTCATACCGGTGGGCTGATGTCTTTCTCAGTCCACTGGAAGGTGTGAATAAAGGCACTTTTAGAGAAGTGATTGTTAGGCTTCCCAGACACTGTCTAAATAAAAACTGTGTGCTAGCTTTGCAAGGGCAGCTTCAGACCACCTCGGGCCTCACTGTATCCCTCTCACTTCAAGCTTCACCCCCGCCCCCATCCCACCCCTCAACCACGGTTTCAGTTTGGTTCCTACTTCATAGAACGGAAACACTGAAATCATGTCATCATGAGGGGGTGCATAACTATTCTTTGTGCCAATGAATTTTCCATACACTGAGGAGCTGTCAAATCTCAGATTGCCCCATTTGACTCCAAGCTTTCCCACAAAAATCTCTGATGAAAACAAGATTGACATCTGAAGCCAGACTGTTACATCTACTTATGTGCGTGTTCATCTCTCTGGATCACGATCCCCTCCCCCCATGCCCATGTACACATATTTATCACCAAGAGCTTGCAGCCAAAAGGGAAAGAAAGGAGGCATTTCAAAATGACCCCACTGCTGAAGTCCCAGCAGTCATTCATGCAGCTCAAAGGCCAGAACAATCCGCACATAAACTTAAATGTTTGGTCAGTATAAACCTTATGCCATTATAAAATGAACGAAGCACAATGTGTCAGCACACCGTGTCAGCACACCCCCCAGTTACACTCGTGCCTGTGGCAGTCCAGGGGGGTGCGGGCTTTGCTGAAGGAAAGGACTGGCATGGAGGGGCCACCCAGCCCCTTGGCCTCTAGCCTGGCTAGCTTCGCACTCCACAGAGCCATCAGCAAGTGGCCCCTGGAACCTCACAAGCAACCAAGCAGAAATTCCCAAAAAATTCTTCACCGAAAACGTCTGTTCTGTTTCAAACACCCCAGCATAGATGCTGCACCGCCATTATTTATAGTTGAAAAATATTTCTTTTGTCCAAGAAAGTCCAGGAGACACAAGGGCTTGTTAGAATAACCATGTAATTATAGTGACTGGAGTCTCCCTCCCTCCCTCCACTCAGTAGCACCTATTCCTCACAGAATCACTTTCATTCACTCCTGAAAGTCCTACCACTAAGTAAAAAGCTATTAAATAAAAAATATTTGCAGTCAGTTTACTGGTCGAAATTATGAGCCTCCCATCTCAAGCCAAGTTACCTAAACCATTTTGCAGTAGGAACATCTATCAAATTTACATAAGGAAAAAGCAACAATTGAAAAGTAAATGAATGTGGTTTGTCCATAAAACATAATGTGAAGATATCTTGTAGTTGGGGTGCCTTCCACTTGCCAAAGGTGGAAGCACAGATTTCAGAGTCTGGAGCACGGGCTGGAGAATAAAGGGAAAGCTGCCATTCTTGGGAAACTACTGGAGAGTCATATGGTTCACATTCAGGCAGAACACTTTTTGGGGCTCATGGTTATCCTATACTCAAACTGCACCCACAAATAAAGTTAGAGCACAGAAGAACACCTTGAGGGCAAAAGAAAAGCTGAAGATGAGAGAGCCGTGAAACACATGGGAAGAAGGCAACCACACGGCCACAGGGAAGGCTGCAGAAGATATTACTGGCCTCTCTCTCCACATCAGGGCTCCCAGGAATCTTCTCCCCAGTGCTGCTGAGCTCTGAGATTCCCTGGTTCCCGCTCTCCTTTAGCTGTGCTGGGGCACGGGAGGAAGCCAGCAGCCTGTGCTTATACACCATCCCATTGGAACCAGCACGCTTTCTCCCAGATCTGTGGTTCACAGCATGGACTTTATGTCCAAAGCCTTCTTGAATTAGTTTATGAGACTCAAAAGTTCAAGTTCTTCTAGTTCAAGAACCTTAAATTTGGTCTTATGTACCCATGTTCCCAGGGCTTCCCCGGTGGCTCAGTGGTAAAGAATCCGCCTGGTCAATGCAGGAGACACGAGTTTGATTCCTGGGTCAGGAAGATCCGGGAGAAGGAAAGGACAACCCACTCCAGTATTCTTGCCTGGGAAATCCCATGGACAGAGGAGCCTGGGCTACAGTCCATGGTGTGGCAAAAGAGACATGACTTAGTGCCTAAACAACAACAACAATCCATGTTCCCAGGAAATACCAGGGGAAAAAACCATTAAATATCAAAATGTGAATCCACCATACATATAGTTAGGTACCTGACTATTGACAACTATCATGTGTATAATTTCCAGGGCGGTGGTGGAGGGCAGGGGGTGGTGAAACTATATACCACAACAGAGGATTTCCTTTGTTTTCGTTTGTACTTTTCTTCCTCAAAATCTTCATCTAGTTTATGAAGTATGCAGGACAGGTTTTTGTTTTTGTTTTGTTTTTCCCTGCATTACTGGCAGGGAAACATGGGCAGGAAAAAAATCATGCTATTAAATGGTTTTCCCAAAATGCCAAAGACAGCAAATCCAAAGACTGTTGCAACCAGCCTTTTTATCTTCCCTGCAAAGAGCTGTTGATTACTCATATTGTTTCCAATAGGAGAGATTTCAACTTCTTTCTTATCTTCAAAAATCCTAGCCTCACATTTTAAAACTGAATATAATTTTAAACATGCTAAATCTGGATCTAGTCAGAACTGCAAATACATCAAAATAACGGACAGAGTTAAAGCAGATGGTGATAGCAAACAACGAGGGAGTTTCATTCACTTATTCGTCCCTCTGGTTATGCAACAAACATTTACCGGAAGCTTTATTTACTGAGTGCAAACATTTATCGGGTGCTCAGGCCTCTCTTTGCTGCCAGGGATATAAAAGGAAAGAAGACACAAACATCGCTCTCCAAGGGTAGAATCTAGTAGGGTAGATAGACACGTAAACAAACAATGGTAGGGCAATGCGGGCAAGCTGTAATAGAGAGAGGAATTAAGTGCTGCCCAGAATCCCAGGGCGATTACCACTGTCTGGGGGGAATCCAGACTGGAGCAGGGATGCTAAAAGCAACTCGGGTTTCAGTGCTGCTTCTTACAGCTTAGAAACAGAAAGATTGAAGCTGAGACGAAGCATCACCACATGGTTAAAAGCAAAACACAGGGGCCCAAACTGAGATCCTCCAACCAGCTGAGAGAGAAGATGAGCTTCTGACTAGTATCATTAAAGGGCATTTGCAACAAATCTTTTCAAAATCCTACAAACCAGTTGGTAGGAGAAAGAATGTGGAAATTATGTTGCTTTTCTTTTGAAAGCTGACTTTAAAAGTTCACTCTTTGGCAGGGTTCGCTTTAGAAAGAGGAAGTGGATTTTTAATATATTTACTATAAAGCAAAGTCTTCGACTGGGTAAAGTGAACCACCATCTCTGGAGCACATGGCCCTAATAAAGCGAAACAGCCATTCCCCAAGGGTTCACAAGCTCCCCGCCGGCACAGCCCCCTTTTTTTTTTTAAAAAAAAAAAACTGTTCAGAGTTTGCTCTCCAAGCACCCATCTGTGAGGAAAACACCCAGCGCTGGCCTTGACCCAGAGGAAGTGCTTTGGACTGTGGTGGTCCTGAAATAAATCAGCTCCAAGAGAGGAACTTGACAGAGTGAAATCTATGACTTGCATTATCAGTCTGGGATGGAGTCCTTGTGAACGGCGGAGGCAGCAAACTTCAAACTTTATCAAGATCGTTGTGCTCATTAAGGAAGTGAAATTAAGCCAGATTTGAAGGAAAGCACTGGAGTAATTACAGAGTTATGAAGATTTAAAAGCTATGCGCCTGGGCACGCAGAGCGCAACGTGTTTCCTTTGGGTTCAGAGACACCGCAATTACAGGGCTTAAGGGTAGCAGAGCACCGAATTAGAACTCCCCATTAGTTTGATTAATCACTGATGTAAGTGCAGGCACTGCAAATGGCTATAGCTCAGCTTGATTTGTGTCTCTTCCTCGCCTCTCTCTCCCCCTTTCTCCCTCTATTTCCTTTACAAGATGAGGGGGTCAGGGAAGAATAGGAACCTTGTATTAATGATAAGACACTGGGTGCAAGAAAAGTTAAAACTTCCTGAAGCTTAATGACTTCCCTGCATTGGTGCTGGCTTTGCCAAGACTTGTATAATAGTGTGTTCTTTCTGCCTCCCAGGCTGTTAAATGGTAATGGTACAGCAGTGACATGTTAGTAAATCTAATAAGAAAACCGGAGAATAAAGTATTTTATGTGGGTGTAGAACAAGTTAACATCCCCATAGAAAGCTCACCAAGATAATAATATATGGTATTGCATTCGACGGGCTATAACAAAAAAAAACAGACAGGAACCCCCAATATCTAGCCAATTAGCAACAATGGGTGAGAGCCTGGCTCTTTTGAAGGAATTGTTACACCCTTCAGATAAAATTGACTTATAAATCTACTTACAGAAATGCTGTCTTTCCTGGGCAAATGATGCTGCTGGTGTGAGGTAAGTATTTTGGGGCCAGGATATTTGACTCCGTGCCTTCATGTCAATATAACCAAAGTATGGCCAATTTTTTATGAATGGGGAAGACAAAGGCTCAAAAAGTCAGTGCACTAATTCAAACCTAGCACAACCACTCAGAGGAAGAATGCTGTAAAGGAAAATCCAGAATTCTTGGCACAAAGGCACTTTACTGGACAGGCCAGCCTTTGAATTGTGTGCTGAGATGACCCTTGATGGGAAAGGTGGTTTTTTCAGCAGGAGAATTTTAAATAAAAAATGTCACTGAAATTTACTTCTGTGGCCCTTTTCATATTTGCATGTGAACTACAGGGCTCCTGGGATCAAATGGGAGACAACTGACCAGCCATGCCTCTTAAATTATTTTTCCGGAGGTGTTTTCTTTCTCCACCTCAATTGTAAAGATCCAGGAATAACAGCCCAGTGAACAAAGTAGACATTTTTATTTCTCATCCTGTCTCAATGGTCTCATAATGGGTTCAATAAGAGTCTGGAAATAATGAAAGCTTCTCCATGGAGAAACACAAGACTCACTATACGAAAACAGCAGCACCTTGGAGTCTCCTATAGTAACGGCAACACCAGAAGAAACATTGCAGCAGTCCGATTTTCCCTCTTAAAAGAAAAAGAATTTTAAAGGTGATCATCGTCCACACTCACTAGGGTACAGATGGAACATCAGGCCACTAAGTGAAAAATAAAACAGTTATACAAGAATTCTGTTGGAAAAAAAAAAAGTGGTAAGCAAGTGCCTGGGTTACAGGCTCATTTTGATTTGTTTTGAAACACGTCTCAAGTATTTCCTGGGCTTCCCTTGTGGCTCAGCTGATAAAGAATGTGCCTAAAATGCGGGAGAGCTGGGTTGGATCCCTGGGTTGGGAAGATCCCCTGGAAGAAGGAAAGGCTACCCACTCCAGCATTCTGGCTTGGAGAATTACATGGACTGTACAGTCCATGGGGTCGCAAAGAATCTGACACCACTGAGCGACATTCACTTTCAAGCATTTCCCGTGGGCTTTGGGAAGAAGTTCAACCCTGGTTGCTATGAAAGTCATAAGAAAATGGATGGGGAAGGAGAAAAAGAGAAAAAAGGATTTGAGAGTTTTAAATCATTTTCCATTTTTCTTTGAATTTTGCCCTTAGGAGAGACAGTGTTCATATTTAACCACCCATAGCCTTGCTCGGGTTTGCTACTGTAACAGACACAGTCATCTGCCTCCCCACTAACCCCTTCTCCTTTTCTAACAGCATCTCCATTGTGTTCTGGGCGGCAATGGCAGCAGCCAATCTGCTCCCCATCCTAGACTCCCTTGCATTCAGGATGGTCCAGATGACGCAGTTTTGGATAAAGACTTCCCTTCTCGTCTTTGGCCCTGGGGAGTAGACTGGAGACTGAGAGGGAAGGGCTGTCCTGCCACTGGGACGGTCGCAAGGATGAAAGCAAAGGCGTAAGCCTCTTGGAGTGTAAATAACGGAGCAGAGTGATGCCCCAGGCCTGGCTTCCCCCACTCCAGATTTCTTGCATTGTGAGAGAAATAACCCTCTATACAAGCCAATTACTACACGTGGTCAGATGTAGCTCTGATTAACAGGAGTCCCAGTTCCTTACAAAAGCATTGCTCCAACACCAGCACCAGAGCTCTGGATCTTTCTCATTCATTCATTCCACAGATGTCATGCCACAAACAAATACCTACTATGTGTTTGTGACTATTCTGGGAACCAAGGAATCGCCTTTGAATTAAACAAAACAAAGGCATTCCCTCAAGGTGTTTCCTTTCCAGTTAAACAGCATTAACATCATTGTCCAATAACAAACAGTTTACATATTCAAAACATGGTACTAGTCCAGTTCTAAGATAAAGAAGTACTACAGATATCATGCAGACCATGACAAATATAATTAACATTGCTGTATGTTATATATGAAAGTTGTCAGAGTAAATCCCAAGAGTTCTCATCACAAGAAAAACACTCTGCTTTTCTATTTCTTTAATTTTGTATCTATATGAGATGACAGATGTTCACTAAACTTATTGCGATAATCATTTCATGATGGCTGTAAATCAAATTATGATGCAGTACATCTTAAACATATAAGATTCTACATGTCAATTATACCTCAATAAAAGTGGAAGGAAAAAAGGTGATTCTACTGGGTTCATATACTTAAAATAATAAAAAAGAAATGATGTCTGTAGCAGGTGATGCTGAGTCCCTTGCAGAACACCTTCACCTGGCTGGAGCACTCAGCTTCACACGGCTGTAGATGTGGGCTGCTCACAGTTGCCACCTGCTCCGAAGGATTTCCTGTGTCCCACTCGAGCTACCCGGGAGGTTACATCCCTCTGGAAGGGCAGGCAGGGCCAACGACTCAGTGGTACAGGGTGGAATACCCTCTGTGCTGCTATCCACACCCCAGAGCTCTTTGTGGCATCAGGCTGAGGCTGCCTTGTCCTGAATCTACATCTTCGCTCAGCTCCTTCCCCTGCCAGCCCTGCTTCCCTCACCCACTAATCCCCGAGAGCTCTCTTTCATGACATCATCTACACCAAACGTTCCCTTCCTCAGGCTCTGCTGCTGAGAACGCCACGTATGACAGGATCTGCCTCCATTTTTCTTTCATTGATAAAGAGTATAATTTTTTCATTTCCCCTGCTTGAACAAACCATCTGACCACTTTCTAATTTTAATTAAGGTTCCTAGAAATTAGAAGGGCTGACTTATAACTCAGAGCTTATTATCATTCAACTAAATACAGCTAGCTACCATGTTGGTTCTGACCAGTACAACACCCTAATTGTTCTAATAAATTGTTGCTGTTGTTCAGTTGCTAAGGCATGTCTGACTCTTTGTGACCCCATGGACTGCAGCATACCAGGCCCCCCAGTCCCCCACCATCTCTAATAACAAGTCATTAATCTTTCACCTTCAACTGATCAGCAGATAAGAAAAGATGCATAAAGCTTCTGAATACTGAAGAAGAATGTCATGAAAAGTATAAAAACAAGAAAAGTTATGAAAATATCCTCTAGATCAGTATTCAACTGATTTCATATTTTAGGTACACATTAGTATGTGGCTGATACCTCAGAAATTAATGTTAAAAGTATCATGATGATTATACCCATTTTGCATTTGTTGGGAACAAATACTATCCATACTGTGATTTGTTATAAACAATAGCACCAAAATTTTCATATTTTGTCTTGGTCTGCTCAGGCTTCCATAACAAAATACTAAAGGCTGGGGGACTTGAACAACAGAAATGTATTTCTCACAGTTCTGGAGGCTGAGAATCTGAGATAAGGGTGCAAGCATGGTTGGGTTCTGGTGATGAACCTTTTCCTGATCTGTAGGCTGCCTTCTAAGTGTGTCCTCATATGGTGGAGAGAAAAGGGCTATTTGGTCTCTTTCTCTTCCTACTGGAGTGAGTAGCCATTCCCTTCTCCAGGGGATCTTCCCGACCCAGGGATGAAGCCCAGGTCTTCTGCATTGCAAGCAGATTCTTTACCATCTGAGCCACCAGGGAAGCCCTTCTCTTCCTTTGTTGTTGTTCACTCACTCAGTTGTGTCCGACTCTTTGTGACCCCATGGACTGCACCACACCAGGCCTCCCTGTCCCTCACCATCTCCCGGAGTTAGCCCAAGTTCATGTCTATTGCATCAGTGATGCCATCCAACCATTTCATCCTCTGCCACCCTCTTCTCCTTTTGCCTTCAGTCTTTCCCAGCATCAGGGTCTTTTCCAATGAGTCAGTTCTTTGCATCAGGTGGCCAAAGTATTGGAGCTTCAGCATCAGTCCTTACAAATGAACAAATGGTTGATTTCCCATCATGGGGGGCTCCAGGTTAACCATATCACTTCCCAAAAACCTTACCTCCAAGTACCATTACATATTATTTTTAAAACTCCCCAATGTGTCAATAAAAAGCAAAAAATGAAAGAATTATTAACATTATGTCGTGAAAATAGTTTTTGTCTATTTTGATGCTTGAACATAAATTTAAATTTGCACTAAACTTTAATATACATTCAGTCTAAGACCACATAGGAAATAATATGTCAATTTAAAATGAATTTGTTGACATTCTTATATAAACAACTTAAAGGTAAATAAATTGTGTCACCTGTCAAGTAGAAAAATATCAAAATTTATCTTTTAGCTTTTTAAAGTGTTAAAATTGCATTAAGATGAATTTCCTAGTATGAGTTTGAATTATCTGTTAATCCCAAATTAAACACTATTTGCTTAAACTCAGATATTTCATCATTCACTACACAAAAAAAGATAAAATGACTTTTTAACATTTTAAGGGACTGAAAAGATGGCAGGACATTTTCAAAGTGGTTGAAGTATCCATGAGATGGAAATACTAAAACAAGTTGATCTCTGGGGTTGCACATGATCTAAATAACTGTGACTGTCCTAAGTTGATCTGGGAGCTGTAGCATGCCTGGGGCCCTTGATTTATCAGCCATTATATTAGTAGGTACTCAGATAGCAGTCCTTAAGTACTTAAACACAGGACAACTTCCACAACTCATGGAGCTTTCCTCTCTCCTAGAACCAGTCTTGTCATACTGTAGTTTTTGGAACAAGTAGTAATGGACTTACTCAAGGAAAAAAGTACACAAGATGTGAGATGAACAAGTCTCTTGACTGGAAAAACTCTGAGCTGAGTTTATGGAATCTCCAGCTTTAGAGATATATTAGAATGTCTCTCATCTCCACATCTGGTGTTTAAACATTCAGATACTTAGAGGGAAGGAAATGAACTAAATGACCCTTTCAATTCTAAGACTACATGTTTCCAACCACTGGTGTTCAATAGTAATCCAAGCTAAGCTACTCCATGCTGCTTTATGTCTTCAGTGTTAAAGCCCATGAAATGCGTGCACAGTGTAGACAGAGTCTAGACCACAAGCACAAAGCACAAATGAAGATAAGCAGAGAGAGCCGTGATCTGAAAGATAAGATGCCCAAAGTGAGTTTCCATTTGGAGAAACTCACTCAGCAACTTTATAATAACTGCTGTGTTTTTTCCCACCCAAAACATGGGATTCTGTCTTATTAAAACCCTGAAACTCATATGACCTTTTTTCCTTCTTCGTCTCTTTCTCCCACAGATGCCAGCCGAGTGGCTAAAACCTAGAACTAATTGACAGGTCTGCCCATGCACTGCCCAAAATCTGCAAAATCCCCCTGGGCGATTTTTTGTAAATAGAGGTTTGGATCTAGTTTTTAAAGATAGCATTTTGATTAAACATTATACTGAGTTATAAAACCAAACTTAATACTTTATATGAGTTCTATATATATCAATGTTGATATCTATTTATTATATATGTTGTAAATAGACAAAAGCAAATTCAAATCTTTGCTATTGAATGGTGGTTTACTTTCCTCTTTCCTCACATTTTAAGAACTCCTGTAATGAGTCTAAAAAGTTGTCACTGTAAGGAGTTCAACTGGTATGAAGTTAGCCCTCCATGCTTAGGGTAGGATCCAAAGAGTGGAGCCTGGGACTCAGAATCAGAATCTCAGAAAACAGCACTCTCTCAGTGACTTCAATGACATTCCTTGGGTAAGCTACTCATCCTTTCTTTTCTTGCTTCTCTTTCAAGTCATAATTCTCATCTTTACATACAACAGTTCTGAAAATAAGCTTCAACAAAAGAGCTTGGTGATATGGGGATGAAATGAACCACCAAGTACTGCTATCTCCAGTATGATGTTTTCCAAGGAGGAAATGACTCCTCTAGCCTTTTCTCCATAACTGTCTAAACTGATTTCCTTGGTAAACATGCCTGGAGGTTTGTCCATTTCAAATGAGCAGACAAAAGGATCCTCCCTAACTCTGGGGTTCTCAAGGCAAGAGTGGGACACAACTGAGCAAGTGAACTGAACTGGACTAACTCTCTGGAGTTACTCTTCTGTAGTCTAAGAGGATTATTAGGCAGCAGCTTTCCAGGAGGTAAACAGTCCCAAACACATTCCCACTACTTCTTCCAGTACCTCCACCCACCTTACAAGACCACTTCTCTGTCTTCAGGATACACTTCTGAAAAATGAGTACACACTGCTTCTTACCATGGTGTGATTCCAAGCCAACATGAGGGTGTGCTCCCCTTCTCCCCTGGCTACCACTATTTCTTCACATGTGAATCCAGGGTTCAATCCATTCAGTAAGGTTTTCGATTCTTCTCAAAAATGTTCTATTAGATGCAGGATGAGAAACAGGGGGTTACCTTGGGTCTACTTCAGGGTTTTATGTGATTCTCAACCTTGTCTGCACATTGGAATCACCTAGGGAGCTTTGAAAATGATCGCTACCTGGCTTCCTATCACCAACTCCACCAAGAAGGTCTGGTCTAAATGGTCCAGGGTGCAGCCTGGGCATGAGAATTGTTTAAACCCCCTAGATGTTTCTAAGATTCAACCAAGGCTAAGAATCAACTGGAGTTACAAGATTTGATTTAAGTACTGTCACTAATTAGCTCTGTGACCTTGAGCAAAAGAAATATTCATTTATCCAACAGGTATTCCTTTGCAGCTTATTGTATGCAAGATAGTGCTAGGGACTTTATTTCTACAGCCTCCAAGATAAGTGAATTGGACTCAATAATTTATTTATTCATTCAGCAAGTAAGTATTGAGTGCCTACTATCTGCCGGACACCGGGCAGGGTACCAGAGGTACAGCCATGAATTCGATGGACAGACTCCCTGCCTTGGTGGAGCTTATAGTTAAGGGAGTGAAAATGAAAGAGTAACATCATTAAAAGGGTGGGAAGATAACAAGAGGGTCTGGCAGTCAACATGAAGGCAGTAGGAGGAGGGGTGGAGAAGGTGGAGAAAGGAGAGAAGCACATGTGGTTCAGTCGCTCAGCCGTATCCAACTCTTTGCGACCTCATGGACTGCAGCCCACCAGGCTCCTCTGCCCGTGGGATTTCTCAAGCAAGAATACTGGAGTGGGTTGCCATTTCCTGATCCTCCCAACCCTGGGATTGAACCTGGGTCTCCTGCATTGCAGGCAGATTCCTTACCATCTGAGATCTCAGGGAAGCCAATAAGAAAAAGTCAAGGAGATAATATCTCCAGGACTTGGTGATGGACATGATAGAGGGTGAGAGAGAAAGGGAAGAAGGCCAATTCCTAGGTCCCAAGATTGAGGGTCATTCACTGTGGGCAGAATGTGAGAGAAGAACCATAGCCGACCCAGAAGGTTGTAAGGATCTAGAGCTAAAGCATATGAAACCAGGGCAATGGAAGCAACTGCCATCTCAGACAGAGTTCAGGGCAGAAGCGGGACCCTAGCTGAGAAATGCAATGATTCTCACAAGAGGTCATTTCCGGACCTGGGCTGGGTCTTTATATCGCTAAAGGTGAGGCCACTAAAGAGCCTGCAGCCACACGCAGGGGAGTGGGGAGCAGTAGTGAAAGAGAGAAACAAGATCCACATCTACTGTTGGATAACTTGAAGAGTAAACACATGCCTGTCTCTCTCTTGGGGGGCAGCTCTGGAGGACCGGTGGACAGAACACCAGTGCTTGACTGACTCATGCTGGGGGAAAGGTCCCGCTTGGAGAAAGGAACGTATCCTGGAACAGCTCCAGTGGATAAACATTTCCAAAAGGCGGGAGGCGCATGTGGAAGGATGGTACTCCACAGAGAGGGCAAGGGAGCTAGCTGAGGAACTGAGGTCTTCCTCTAAGTGTTTCTACCCTCTCCAAGAAAACTTCAACTTCTCGTGTGTTTCTGAGGTTCCAGTCTTTCCTTCACATATGTTTGTTCCCCCTTTGCTGCTCCTCCAACCTTGAGCACAGACTGAGAGCCCCACATAAGGGTGTGCCTGTACAAGGGAGGAAAGTGAGAGCTGGGACTCCCAATTACTTCCTAAAGCTCCCAGGGATCCTTGCAGAGGGAACAGCAACTTACCAAGAGGAAGGTCCATCTCAGAGTCGGACATCTATCCTTGGGGATGTTTGTAACGCCTCCTGGTGGAGTTGGAAGTAATACACAGAGAAGCGGAGTGATAGGGGTGGACAACTTGAGAGGGGGCTGGGAATCAATCCATCCCTTTCCCATATACCATGGGGAAGCATCCCTGAAGAGTGAGATGGAAAGTTCCATTTGATGTACAGAGGCAGAACACCAGGCACAGTGCCTGTTTCAGAGTTGGCAATCAGCAATTGGCAGCCATGATGATGGTTATGATGATTATGACTATTGAGATTCGGTTGCTATAGATATCCTGTGGCCTTAAATGATCCTAGAATGGTTCACAGAGGAAGAAGCCCTGCAGGCTTAGAACAAGTAGATTATAATGTGGAGGGTTTGAGGACACAGTCAATAATCCAGCTCCAAATCAGTCCTTAGCCTTCCTTTCCAGCAAGTGTATGCTGGCCAACTGATGTTCATGTAACTCCCACTCAGACCACTGCCTGAGGAGGGCAGAAGACGCTGCAGGAGGCGAGAGAAAAATCAGAGCAAAACAGGGCCAAGAGGTGGGATAGGAATGGAGAAGAGAGGAGGATAGGGCCAGTCAGGGTCCCAACAGGAAACAGACGGAATATTCCAATGAGGATGATTTGCAGAGGGTTCTTTCACAGAGGGCAGGGCCAACGGCAGTGAGTGGGAAAATGCAGGAACTCAGAGCAAGAGGCAGCAGAGCTGTTACTATCCCCAGGCTTACAGGGACGAGGGGAGAGAAGTTACCCGTAGAAGACAGTCACACAGGCTTCCCTAAAAGAAGCAGTGACCTTAGGTCAAGGGACAGTCAGCCCAAAGAGGTGACTGAGCAGAATCAATGTCTGGACCTCACGGTCCTCCCACCTTCTGATCTAATTCCAGAACTCTCAATAATTTAAACCTAGCTGGAAGTCTCTGCACAAGGGAACCATGTTGACATAATCCACAGAGCACCCAGGCCACAGAGCAGGCACACTACCTCCCCCCCACCACGCCCCGCTTTGGGAAGTTCGCCTTACGCCACTGTGCTTTTACAAAAGACATACATCCACACCTGTATTCCCTAACCAAAAGAAATCCAAAGAGATTCTCACTTTTACAAGAAAAGGCAAAAGGGGGAAATAGCGCTCAGCGTTTGTTTTGCAAGGAGCAGGTTACAGAGGCAGCAAGCACCCCCAGAGGTGAGAGGGTCGCTGCCACACTCCTCCTTGGGACCTGTGCTCAGCATCTCAGCAGCCAGTCGTCATGCTTTTACCCAGGTCTGGGAACACCTGGGCTTTATCTCGATTTATTGAGTGCATCCCTTAGCAAGATGTGTTTGAAGGTCACTGCTTCCTGAAAGTTTTCATAGGAACACTCTGCTTTCAGATAGTGGAGAAACTTGTATTGGGTTTTTTGACGTGTGTGTGTGTAAGAGTGTGTGTAAAGAGAAGACCACAGCCCGTGGGCAGCAAGACAGGCTGAGTTTATCTCAGAAATGATGATGGGTTTATATTCACCATCCAAACTCTCTCTTCACTCTTGGAGTGACAGACAAGCCTCATTTTGAAAACAGCCACATATAGGAATAAGCAGAGAACACCCTGGCAAAGAAGCAGAGTTTTCCTGGGGGAAGGGTGCTAACAGGACCACAGAGAACTAGAAAAGGTACTATCAGGGGGTAAGAAAAGGTGCCAGGGTGGAGGGGGAAAGCAGAAGAGCTCATAAAGGAAAATAAACACTGGGCAGAGAACAGCATGGAGTAGAAGGTGGCTGGACAACGTGTAGCTGGGGTCTGTGATAAAGGGCTGTGGCCTGAAATCAGGGAGTGATGTGGGGGGCAGGGGATGGGTTCCCGTTGAGATATCACATTTTTCATAGTCCAAGACTTCACTTCCTTCTCTTTCACCTAATGTTCTCCTGGAAGTCCTACAGAGCTTTCCCTAACGTGTGTGGGTGTGTGTGTATCTGTGTTTTCACTTGTCACTAAATGATCAGCATTCAATGAAACACTTCTATTTTGGGGGCATTACCATCTCTAAAACACGACATAGAAAAGCAGAGGCAACTAGGGGCTGCATTTAATCTTCTCTAATATTGCAGTGCGAAGGAAACTGGGGAATGAAAACATAGTCATTTAGAAAATGGTTGATGAGTCATTGATTGGCACTGGGTAGAGAAAAAGAGAAGTCATTATTCATTCAGAGTATGCCTGGTCTTTTAAAAATAGGCTCGTCACTCTGCTGGAGGGGGTGTCTGGGCTTTAGAGACGGAGCTGGTGGCAGAGGGCAAGGGCCAGACCGCCCAAGGCTGGGAGGACCAACCCTCCTCCTCTATTTCCCTGCATCTCAGCCGTGGAAAACCCTCCAGCTTTAAGAAACAGAAAGACAGCTTAATGCCGCCTTGTTCCTCCTGTACCTCTTTCTTGAGGCCTTAATAATACTTTTGGGGAAATTTCAGCTTCAGAGGAACCAGGCCAAGTAGAAGAGACGGAGCTTTTTGTGACCATAATTTTGCCAACAGACCCAACCCTCCATTACTCACAGAGTTCCTTTCCCAGGTCCTGGGCTACC
This sequence comes from Oryx dammah, assembly GCF_014754425.2. Classification (NCBI taxonomy): domain Eukaryota; kingdom Metazoa; phylum Chordata; class Mammalia; order Artiodactyla; family Bovidae; genus Oryx; species Oryx dammah. The sequence goes on from NW_024070207.1 coordinate 116,923,305, forward strand.
CAGGTCTCTCTGTCTCCCTGCTCTTGATATCTTTGCTGTTTATTAGTTCTGTCATCAAACTAGTGGGGGTAGGGAGATTAGATTAGAACATGGTGAACTATTCACTGGGAAAGGAAAATGAAAGTCCCAGGAAAGCAGAGCTTTGGGGAAATGCTTGGGAATTTTGTGTCTGCGTGTGTGAGAGGAAAACAAAGCACAATGAAAATCCTGCCCACTGAAAGGTTTGCCTTTGCCTAATAGTTCTTGGGCCTTAATGTGCAGATCTGGGCAATGGGTGGGACACGGAACCAAAAAGAACTTGACTGCATCACAATGAGAAGGGCAAAGAAAAGAATGGATCTAAAAGAGGAGAGAGAACAAAGGCCAGGTCAGACTGAGTTGGAGAGAAAGCTGAGGGACACTGGGAGAGAGACGCTGGGAAAAAGAGGAGCAAATTTTGAGCTGAAAGGAAATGGAGTTTTGGGGAGAAAGATAAGGGAAGAAGATGGCTGTGTGCTACAGATGTGAGTCCTTTACGTTTTGTTGATATGACACAAAAAATTTAAATAGCTTTTTATAGTTATTTTGGGTTGCTGGAGTGTTGTTTCTTGTGGATGTAGCACTGAGCTGAGATGGACATCAGGGTGGCCAGGATTTATGCAGGTTACAAGTCTAGAGTGTTCCCCTATGCCACAAATGTTATGACATATGCTTAACTTTCTTATATTTTGGCTTCTCACTTGTTTAGTTAGCTGTGCTTGCTCATACTGGGCTAAATTTACCTACCCTAAGTAAAGACAAAAGTCTTATGTTGGATCTAGTTTCAGAAACGGGGCAGATCTGCAAAGGCTCAGTTCATCTCTGCTAGGAATTCTATCTTGAATATTCAGCTGGGTATTCATACTGAATACCCAGAATCTTCCAACTTTTCAGTCTCTATATCCTTTGAGAAACTGCTAAAGTACTGGAGGTAAAGGGAGACTCAGTGACTTACAGATTATTGGAGAACGCTCCCATTTTGTTTAGAGCCTACAAGTATAATTACTTCTCATATAATATTCTTTTAAATATCATTATATGAATAATATACAATTTTACATATTTTTTCTTTATCAGAAAAAAATTTTAATTGTATGCACTTTGTTTAGTTCCTCAAAATCCAGAAAATGATTTTAGGCATATAAACCCTCCTTTAGTCCCACCAAGATGGAACTCTTCTAGAAAAAAAATTGTAGAGCAATATACTAAAAGAATTAACTATCTTAATCCAGCAAATACATGAACCGCGAACTTCCAGATGTTCAAGCTGGTTTTAGAAAAGGCAGAGGAACCAGAGATCAAATTGCCAACATTCACTGGATCATGGAAAAAGCAAGAGAGTTCCAGAAAAACATCTACTTCTGCTTTGTTGACTATGCCAAAGCCTTTGACTATGTGTATCACAATAAACTGTGGAAAATTCTGAAAGAGATGGGAATACCAGACCACCTGACCTGCCTCTTGAGAAACCTGTATGCAGGTCAGGAAGCAACAGTTAGAACTGGACATGGAACAACAGCCTGGTTCCATATAGGAAAAGGAGTGCGTCAAGGCTGTATATTGTCACCCTGCTTATTTAACTTCTATGCAGAGTACATCACGAGAAATGCTGGGCTGGAAGAAGCACAAGCTGGAATCAAGACTGCCGAGAGAAAGATCAATAGCCTCAGATATGCAGATGACACCACCCTTATGGCAGAAAGTGAAGAGGAACTAAAAAGCCTCTTGATGAAAGTGAAAGAGGAGAGTGAAAAAGTTGGCTTAAAGCTCAACATTCAGAAAACGAAGATCATGGCATCTGGTCCTATCACTGCATGGGAAATAGATGGGGAAACAGAGGAAACAGTGTCAGACTTTATTTTGGGGGGCTCCGAAATCACTGCAGATGGTGAGTGCAGCCATGAAATTAAAAAAAACTTACTCCTTGGAAGGAAAGTTATGACCAACATAGATAGCATATT
>NW_024070207.1:116925383-117068089 GCF_014754425.2 Oryx dammah
GCAGGAGGAGAATGGGACGACAGAGGATGAGATGGTTGGATGGCATCACCGACTGGATGGACATGAGTTTGAGTGAACTCCAGGAGTTGGTGATGGACAGGGAGGCCTGGCGTGCTGTGATTCATGGGGTTGCAAAGAGTCGGACATGACTGAGTGACTGAACTGAACTGAACTGAATCCAGCAGAATTTATTCTAGGATTCTAAAGTCTCAACAGACATCTAAGAAGTATTTCTTAAGACATAATGCCCATTCTTGATATTAATAATAATCCTTAGCCAACTAAGACTATATGGACACTTCCTTAACAAAATAAAGAATCTCTCTCATAAGCCAATAGCCAACATCATGTCTAATCTTACCAAACAAGCAACACAAGAATTAGAAGCATTTCATTATAGCAAGGAAGAAACAAAGAAGTCCTAATATCACCATTATTATTCATGGTCATTGAACACTGCCCTGTAGGTTCTAGCCACTATGGTAAGACCTTAAACAGTAAAAAGTGGAAAAAAATTATCAACATTCCCAGATAATTTATTTGTTTGCCCTGAGAAACCAAAAGAATCTAATGAAAAACCAATGGGCCAGAATCAAATTCATTAAGGTGGGCCATTTATAAAAAATATATACAAAATTCTATCATCTTTTCTATAAAATAGCCATCTCCAATTAGAAAATATATTGGGAAAAAGAGTGCATTGTTAATAGTAATGTATGTTTTTAAAAGCTACTTTCAATGTGCACGATGTGCTCCGCTGCACACTCATCTATGACTTTACTGAATCTTTACCATATTTCAAGTACTGAACTGTGGCAGAGCTCCCCAACGTATATGTTACAGAGAAAAACCCAGCACATCCAATCTGTGATTTCACAGGTATCTCTGCTTAGGATGAAACGTCAAAGTCACCTTTTTAAAGTAACTGTATTTCAGTTACTAAGAGAGGGTTGTTAAAGGGGGAAAGAGCGTTGTGTTGAAAAGGGAAATGGGAGAAATGCTGATAGAGGTGGTGAGCAGCTGGGGTTCCATTTGCTGTGCCCCACCCACCCATTCTCCTCAGTCCTCCTCCGGAAAGGCTGGTGGGCTCCCTTGCTTCTAGCTGGGTTCAGCCAATGGGGAGTTCCAGCAGGAGACGGGGGTGTTGGAGAAGAGTGAGGCTGGTGACTGCTTCAGTCTCCTGCTTGCACTCCCATGGGTGTCGCTGCAGGCTGCCTGAGCCCCAGTCTTGTAGCCTTTTCTAAACACTCCATGTTTGCCTCTCTTGCCTTCTTCAAGCCTGGCATGATCAGAGCTCCCCACAACTGCTAGTCCTGGGTCCTTGCACTGTTCCTTAGCTGCTTTCTTTGAACCTTGCCCATGCTTTTGTAACAGATCCTTTTACTAAACCTTCCTCCAAGTTGTCCTGACATACAGTGATATAGCACATGGCTCAAGTTTGGGAAGCTGAACTGTGCTATTCAGTCCTAATAACCTTTTAAGATGAGTATCATTCTCCCCATTTGACACAGGAGGAAACTGCACTGTTGTGAGTCTGGAGAGCCAAGGAAGTATCATCAAACTACTAAATGGCTGGACGGTACCCTGCTTTAGAACTTCGCCACATAGCCTCTCAGGTAAACCCAAGGCTGTATCCCACTTCCAACCCACCACTTTGTCATTCCTTCAAGAAAAATATAATAGTAACTCTGGCCAACTGGGATCTAACTCCTTGAGTTTCTTTTCTTTCAGGCCAAATGCTTTACAAGGCTGGGCTTTGAGGAGTGGTTGCCTATATATCCTTGCACTTAAAATCTCTTCAGTGAGCTGGTAGCTTAGGAGTTTGGGGAGGAAAGGAGTCCTATACTAACCTTTAGGCTCCCACAGAACTGACACTGTTGTAGCTGGCTATGTTCAACTTGAAGTGATAAAAAATAAAGCCTAATAAGCCTACATCCACCCAAGAGTGACAGACTTCTGAGCTGATTCCTCCCCTTCTGAGGCCATAAGAGGTCTCACAAAATTTAAGCCAACTAATAGACTCATGTTTTTTCTCTATCTTCCCTTAGATTATAAAGGTTTCATAAATAACATGACATTTAATAAAATCATTTATGCAGCAAGGATGAGGACTTACACATTACTCTTTAGATGGGGAGGGGAGAATGTTAAAATTTTAAATAATCTGATGAAGCTCATTTAACTATTTACTGAAGAAAATCTGAGCTATTAACTTTTATTTTATGCTTCATTTTTGCTTTCTTTCTGGCAGGACAACTGTTCTTATAAATTTGAACACTGAACCTCTTTTTTAAAAAATTACCTTTTCTGCATTTGCTAACAGTGAAATAAATCCAAATCTTCAGATAGTCCTTAGAAGGAAGTGTAGCATTATGGATGATAGCTTGTATGGCATCAGCAACTCTGAGACTGACTCCCCAACTGTGTTATTTCAGGGAAGTTTCTTAACTTCTCTGTGTTTTAGGATCCTCGTGTACAATGAGACTAATGATGGTATTTGCTTCACAGAATTACTGGGAAAAGTACATGAGGCAATTCATGTGGTGCTTAACATAAACACTCGATAATTGCTACTGATTATTTTGTTTCCAAGGCAAACCGTTCAACATCATGGTAATCCAAGTCTATGCCCCAACCACTGATGCCAAAGAAGCTGAACGGTTCTATGAAAACCTTACAAAACTTTGTAGGACTAACACCAAAAAACATGTCCTTTTCCTCATAGGGGACTGGAATGCAAAAGGAGGAAGTCAAGAAACACCTGGAGTAACAGGCAAGTTTGGCCTTGGAGTACAAAATGAAACAGCTAACAAAGCTTTGCCAAGAGAACGCACTGGTCATAGCAAACACTCTTTTTCAACAACACAAAAGATGACTACACGTGGACATCACCAGATGGTCAATACCAAAATAAGATTGATTATATTCTTTGCAGCTGAAGATGGAGAAGCTCTATACAGTCAGCAAAAACAAGACCTGGAGCTGACTGTGGCTCAGATCATCAGCTCCTTATTGTGAAATTCAGGCTTAAATTGAAGAAAGTGGGGAAAACCACTCGGCCATTCAGGTAGGACCTCAATCAAATCCCTTATGACTGTAGAGTGGAGGTGATGAATAGATTCAACGGAGTAGACCTGGGAGACAGAGGGCCTGAAGAACTATGGACAGAGGTTCATAGCAGCAATGCAAAGAAATAGAGGAAAACAATAGAATGGGAAAGACTGAGATCTCTTCAAGAAAACTGGAGATACCAAGGGAACATTTCATTCAGGGATGGCACAACAAAGGACAGAAACAGCAAGAACCTAACAGAAGCAGAAGAGATAAAGAAGAGGTGGCAAGAATTCACAGAACTCTACAAAAAGGTCTTAATGACCCAGGTAACCATGATGGTGTGGTCACTGACCTAGAGTCAGACATCCTGGAGTGTGAAGTCAAACAGGCCTTAGGAAGCATCACTATGAACAAAGCTAGTGGAAGTGATGGGATTCCAGCTGAGCTATTTAAAATCCTAAAAGATGATGCTGTTGAAATGCTGCAGTCAGTATGCCAGCAAATTTGGAAAACTCAGCAGTGGCCACAGGACTGGAATAGGTCAGTTTTCATTCTAAAGAAAGGCAATGTCAAAGAATGTTCAAACTAGCGTACAATTGCACTCATTTCACAAGCTAGCAAGATAATGCTCAAAATTATTCAAGCTAGGCTTTAGCAGTACATGAACTGAGAACGTCCAGATGTACAAGCTGGATTTAGAAAAGGCAGAGGAATCAGAGACCAAATCGCCAGCATCCATTCAATCACAGAAAAAGCAAGGGAATGCCAGAAAAACATCTACTTCTGCTTCACTGACTATGTTAAAGCCTTTGACTATGTGGATCATAACAAACTGTGGAAAAATTCTTAAAGAGATGGGAATACCAGACCACCTTACCTGTCTCCTGAGAACCCTGTATGCAGGTGAAGAAGCAACAGTTGGAACCGGACATGGAACAATGGACTAGTTCAAATTGGGAAAGGAGTATGTAAAAGCTGTATATTGTCACCCTGCTCATTTAAGTTATATGCAGAGTACATCAGGTGAAATGCCAGGCTAGATGAATCACAAGCTGGAATCAAGATTGCCAGGAGAAGTATCAACAACCTCAGATATGCAGATAACACCACCCCAAAGGCAGAAAGAGAAGAAGAATTAAAGAGCCTCTTGATGAGGATGAAGAAGAGAATGGAAAATCTGGCTTAAAATTCAATATTCAAAAAACTAAGATCATGGCATCTGGTCCCAACACTTCATGGCAAATAGATGGGGAAAAAGTGGAAGCAATGATAGATTTTATTTTCTTGGGCTCCAAAATCACTGCAGATGGTGACTGCAGCCATGAAATTAAAAGACACTTGCTCCTTGGAAGAAAAGCTATGACAAACCTACACAGCATATTCAAAAGCAAAGACATCACTTTGCCAACAAAGGTCTGTATAGTCAAAGCTATGGTTTTTCTAGCAGTCATGCATGAATGTGAGAGTTGGATCATAAAGAAGGCTGAGCACCAAAGAACTGATGCTTTTGAACTGTGGTGCTGGAGCAGAGTCTTGAGAGTCCCTTGGACTGCAAGGGGATTAAATCATTCAACCCTAAAGGAAATCAATCCTGAATATTCATTGAAAGTACCAATGCTGAGGCTCCAATACTTTGGCCACTTGATGCAAAGAGCTGACTCAGTGGAAAAGATCCTGATGCTGGGAAACATTGAAAGCAGGAGAAGGGGATGACAGAGGATGAGATGGTGGGATGGCATCACCGACTCAATGGACATAAGTTTGAGCAAACTCCAGGAGATAGTGAAGGACAGGGAAGCCTGGTATGCAGCAGCTCAGGGGGTTGCAAAGAGTCAGACAGGACACAGCAACTGAACAGTAACGATTATTACTATCTTGAAGCTTCTAAAGATGTCTACATGCAAGTAGACTGTAATTTATAGAGAAAAAATAGCATAAACTACCATCATACAAGGCAGAACTAATGGATGGTCTGACTGGACTACAGAGTGTCATAGAAATACAGATGATGGAGAAATTCCTTCCAGCCTGGTATTCTAGGGAAGGCTGCATGCTGAAGTGCTATTTGGATTGACCCAGAAGATGGTTGGAATTTTGATAGATTAAAAGGGAAGGAAACAAAGGGGACAAAGGCCCAGAGGAAATGGAGGCAAGGTCATGCCTGGGGAAGAGAGGGGGCAGGAGCTCAGCTGGAGCACAATATGCATCAGGGAGGACGGGAGCCTAAGGGCCTGGAAGGCTGGATGGGAGAAGACAAGGCACAAGATAGGATGCAGGGGGGCTGGCCTATGGGCCTGTGAGAAACGGAAGCCAAGCACAAAAGGAAAACTGGGGCTGGAGTCAGTCATTTGGGTGTTCTCCTCCTGACTTTCTATTCATTGGCCCATGAGACCTCTGGATTCAGTTTCTCCACTTAGGAATGGAGAGCACTGGATATGGCTATCTCTTTGAGACTCTGGTTTCCATTCTTTTGGTCACACATTTACAAGTGCAATTTCTGGATCATATGGTGGCTCTATTTTTAATTTTTGGAGGACCCTCCACCATGTTTTCCATAGTGGTTACATTGTTTTACATTCCCACTAACAGTGCACAAGTGTTCCAACTTCTCCACCTCCCCAGCAACATCTGTATTTTCTGGTTTTTAGATAGCAGCTATCCTAATGGGTGTGAGGGGATATCTCACTGTGATTTAGACTTGCAATTGCTCTGATGATTAGTGATGCTGAGCATCTTTTCATATGCTTGTTGGCTGTCTGTATATCATCTTTGGAGAAATGTCTATTCAAGTTCTCCACCCATTTTCTAATTGGGATATTTGATTTTTTTTGAGTTGTAGGAGTTCTTTATATATTCTGGATATTAACCCCTTATCAAATATATGATTTGCACTGTTTTCTCTTATTCTGCAGGTTGCCTTTTCACTTTGTTGGTTATGTCCTTTGATGAACGACAGTTCTGAAGTTTTATGCTGTCCAGGCTGTCCATTTTTGCTTTTGCTGCTTGTGCTTGTGGTGTTATGTCCAAGAAATCATTGCCAAATCCAATGTCATGAAGCCTTTTCTCTTTGTTTTCTTCCAGGAGTTTTAGCATTTTGTATGTCACCAGCCCATAAACTTCCCGGTTGCACAGGGCTTTGGCTTGCAGTGAGAAGCCCAGGGGCACTGGGGACAGCTGCAGCAGGAACACACAGGGTCCAGACACCAGAGCAGTGCAGCAGAGAGGAGGTAGGATAACTCCTTGGGACACAGGCACCAGTTCCAACATCCAAGGATCAGTTTTACTGTGTAAAAGAGTGAAACTGCAAGTCTTTATAGCTCTAAGCATCCTCTCATGCATTAACTCAATCTACACTTACCATGCATCATACATGATAGAAGACGTGGTTCTAGGAGCCTTGCATGTGTTCTTTTCATCCTCAGGATGCACAAACTAAGCATCTACTAGGTACCTGTGGGCACTGGGGATTAAAGGTGATCGAGAGACACCACTCATGCTCAAGGAATTCACTATCTTGCCAAAGTCACCAGGGTTTGTATTCGTTTCCCTGTTTCTCCTTCTCCCTCTCTTTCTTACACTCTGGCTCTTCTTTCTCTCTGACTAATCTTGCTTATAGCTCAACATATGTCAGGCTGTCAACATATGGCATATTTTGCAAACAGATAAACAGTGGCACATATGCAACCATATATTCCTGGCACGCAGATGCCCCAGCTTGGCTCCGTCAGCCTCAGCAGAAAGCACTTGGTAAGTCTGTCTCAGAAATTTAAGAACGTGAGAGCTGCTCATGTATCCTCTGACAAGTGGTTAAAAGAAGTTGTTCCTTGTCTTAAGTGTGAAAGCGGGAAAGCTGCCTCCCTGCTCTTTCAGTCCAGAGGCATTCAAGACCAAAGGCTCTGTCCTCACTCTCCACTGTCTGGGATGTTCTGACCAGAGGTCAATTTGCCCGTTAAAGATTCTTTTGTTTCGCCACTTGGCAGTGATTCATTATCTCCTCTGCGGCAGTACATCAGCCCTTTGTGGACGTGGATGGGCTGGACTCTAAGAGTCTCAGGTGTATTTTGTCCATGAAAAATAAGTGTGCAGGAGACTCTGTAGATGTCCTTCCCCGCACCCCCCCCACATACCCTTCCACACTCTCATTTCCCTGCATATCAACCCTAATGTCTGGATCTGTATTTCTTTGTCTGAGGGCATTCTCAGCTCGTGCATGCAATAGGCCCTGAACTGCCTCTCCTCCAGCATCCCTCAACCCACTCCTCATGAGACATGCTGGATGAATACCCCAGTTTTCTCACCCTTCACGGATAATTCTGAGGCCTTGGCTCCCAGAGCTCCCATGGGGAGACTTGCTGGATAGTATATCCTAGCAGGCCTCCTGCTTTTTCCTTCCCCTTTCCCACCACTCCCCTACTGGTGTTTCCTGCAGTTACCCCATAAACAAAGTACTTGCACTTGAATCTCTGTGTGAGGGTTTTCTTTGGGGGTACCCTAATTAAGATACTCTGGAACTCAACTCTGGGGAAAAGGGTGTGCAATTATAATACAGGATATCCTCAAACGTGGACTTCTGATGGTGGCCCAGGAAGCAATCTGCACCAAAGAGAAAAATGCTCCTGGAGAGCAGTGGAAGCAGCAGCAGATCCCACACTGTTGGAAATACCCCGCCCAAATCAGAGTGGGTCACTGGGTCTGGGAAGAATTTGCCCCAGCAGCTGAGCAGAACTGCCCAGCCCTGGTCATGAGAAAATGGAAACCAAAGATAGAGTGAGCAAGTTAGCTTCTACCCCCTTTTCTACTCCGGTGTGACTTCTTGCCTCCTGCCTCTTAAGATCAATTTTCTTCCTTTTCCATGTAAAGATTAAAATGTACACAAATGATAAGACCAGGGAAAGCTGCAACCCAAGACGAAAATGAACATGGCTGTTGGGGTGTTACAATGGCTCAGCATATACTAAATCTGAGTTAACATGTAACTGCTAAAAACTCGGGTTAGACCCATGGAGGCAAAAGTCATTTAACAAAGGTAACTTCAGACATCAAATTTTAAAATCACCTTTATATGATTGTCCTCCAAATTTTTCAGCAAAGTCTTAGGGGCAAATTTCATAAGCTGAATATGGGAAGGAAGAAAATAAGAGTCTGAAATGAGAATGGGGCCCAATATATCTTGACCGTTGATCCACTGAGTAAGCTCTAGGCCAGCACTGTCCAACAGAACTTTCTATGATGATGGAATGTTCTAGAGCTATGCTTTCTAATACAGTAGCTGCTAACCCCATGTGGCTATTGGGTACTTGCAATGTGGATAGTGCATTCAGTATGTATTAGAATTACTTAAATAACTCATCTGTTGCATTATTACATGCTGTTCAATACAGCTTTATAATTGCGATACAATCAGAATGGTTATTTCAGTGCCAGCTGTTTCCCTATCCCCTTCTTCTTCTCCCCAGTGAAGCCCTGACTTGAGACCATTTTCCTGTCTTTGACTCAAGTATCCCTTTCAGCAGGGGTCCCCAACCTCCAGGCCATGGACCAGTATCTCCTGTCAGGTCAGTGGCAGCATATGAGATTAGAAATAAAGTACATGATAAATCTAATGTGCTTGAATCATCCTGTAACCATCCCCTCACTCATGATCCATGGAAAAATTGTCTTCTATGAAATTGGTCCCTGGAGCAGAAAAGGCTGGGGACCACTGCCCTATAGGATTGATCTTCCATCTATTTTTCAGACCTGCTCACTGTCCACCACCTCCCAGGCTTTGGGATCTATCGGTGGAAAGATCACGGAGTTTGTTCATCTCCAAACCAAACTCCTCTTTAATCTCTTTCCCTATTGACTCAACCGGGTGGGGGGGGAGGACACCAAAGAAAATATGGTGACTTGCTGCAAACCTTACATCATGGACATCATACCCCTTCTTCCCTTCATCCTTAGGCCTGCTCTGAATTTGTGGAGAGACCCTGACAAACTACTCCTCATGGAATAGTGAGGCAGATGCTGTCAGAGGTCTGCGCACATCCCCTTAGAGGCCTTCATCATCTTCATGCACATCTGTCACTCCCCAACTCCCTCCAGCTGGGACCTGCAACTCTTTGTTGTAGGAAAGTCCTCAGGCTTCAAGAACCTGCTTTGTCTATGCAAGTAGATCCAGAAGTGCCTGGGAATCTACAGTGCAGTGACTTCTGATCCAGTGATTACCAAGACAACAAGGTGGGTGGTCTATAACTGCTCCAGCTCCCTTGTCTCCTGATTAGGATTTACACTATCCCCAGACCAGGACTGAGTCTGAGTTACCCTCCAGGGACTTCACTTGAAGTATGACTCCTCCTTGCAATTCTTCTCTTTCCAGTTCCATTTCCTTACTGCTTTTTATGAACCTTCATCTCAGAGTCTACTACTGAGGAATCCAATCTAAAAGAACTATTTTCTTACACTCAGAAAGGGATTCCCAGGTGGCACAGTGGTAAAGAATCTGCCGGCCATTGCAGAAGATGCAAGAGACATGAGTTCGATCCCTGGGTCGGGAAGATCCCCTGGAGAAGGAAATGGCAACCCACTCCAGTATTCTTGCCTGGAGAATCCCGTGGACAGAGGAGCCTGGCGGGCTATAGACCATGGGGTCACAAAGAGTAGGACACGACTGAGTGACTAAGCACACACACAATTTTAAAAAAAAGAACTAAAATCCTCTACAGCTTCTTCTCCTTGTTTGGTTTTTTGGTTTGTTTGTAATCTTTCTTTTTTTAACCTTGTTTTCCAAGAGACCAGTGGGCAGAAATATTTTCCAATTAAACATTTAAAAATATTTTGAGCCTAACAGAACAGATCAGTGTTACCTTATATTCTTGAAAATGGTGTTCTCTGTCCAACAGATACATTCTTCAGAGGTCCTTAATGTAAACATTTGAATTATTACCTCAGTGTCAGGCCCTCAAAATATAAAAGGAAAGAGAGGGACGTGTCACAATTCAGCAAATATCTGTTGTGGGTGTACAGCATTTGAGGCATCCATCCCAGATGAAGAGACGACAGCAACAGGGCGCCCAGAGTTGCTCTCATTTCACACAGCTTTGGATGAATCTGCTCATCAGACTGCTGAGCAACATGCTTGGCGACGAGGACTTATTAAAGATGGAATTGGGCTCTTCAAAATCTTTTTTAAAAATTACCGAAGGGCTACTTCATGGCCTAGTTTCTTTATTAAGCAATAATGTATGGAACGTCTTGTTTTCAGTCCTCAGCAGCTGCCAAAACCTGAACATGTCAAATCCAAGTGATCACAGCCATCCAGGAGATCTATTAATAGCAAGATAATTTTCAAGTCCACTGTACCGAGCAGTATTTTGTTTTTTGGTTAGGCATATAATACATTCCATATCATGTCTGCTGAGTTCTGTTTTGAGGTTCCACTTTTAAAAATAAATCAGGCTTGTTTTAAATTAGGGCAACAATAAATCCATCAGTGTTTGGTATTTTGGCTTGGGATACTGTGGGACCACAGCTAATATCTAGGTTTATGGAACCTAAATTAAAACTCTTTTTATATTCTTGTACTGTGTTTCCTGGGGTTTGTCTGGAATCAGAGAAGTGAAAGAAGGAAAAGAGTTCTCTGGCAAGGAAGCAAATTGTAATAATACCAAGAGGCATATTATCTCACATGGATTCTGGTCTGCTTGGGGGCATCTCACATGAGGGGAAGAAAGGCACAGGTAGGAAAATGCATTTCCCCCCGTTCAAACCATGTACCAAGGCCTCTGCCTCCATGTGTGTGTGTTTAAAAATCCTTCCCTGCTGCAGGGTCATAAAGATATTGTAAGGGTTAATTTTTCAACTTGGCTAGGCTATGGTGCCCAGTTATTTGGTCAAATACCAGTCTAGACATTGCTGTGAAGACATTTGACAAATGTGATTTAACATTTATATCAGTAGACTTTGATAAAGAAGGTTACCATCCATAGTGTGTAGGGGCCTTATTCGATCAGCTGAAAGCCTTCAGAGAAAGGACTGAGTTTCCTCAAGGAAGAAGGAATTTGTTCTCCAAACTGCCTTCAGACTCAAGACTGTTAACAGCAACTCTTGCCAGAATTTCCACCCTGCTGGCCTGCCCTGGGGATTTTAGACTTTCCCGTCCCAGCCCTACAATGTTGTCAGTCAGTTCCTTAAAATAGCTAAATAACTAAATCAATCTCTCTCATATATATATATATATAAAATATGTATACATGCACACACATACATATATATGTATCACAAATTCACACAGATACATCAATAAGGTATATACCCCAATCTATACATATACACACATCCTATTGGTTCCATTTCTCTGGTGAACTCTAATACAGATATTCTCCTATGTGTTGTTCTAAAAGTTAAGTTTGGCATTTTACAACTAACTTCTTAACCCATCTGGAATTGATTTTGAGGATATATTCCTAATTTATTATTTCTTCAGTCAATTTCATGTGTTTGAGGAAATAAGAGATAAATGTTTGCATTTGCCAGTCCTCTTGGTTGTAATTTTGTGTCTTTTTAAAAGCGTAAACATCTAGTTCTCACTGCACAAATTCTGATTCAGCAGGTCTGAGTTGGGGCCTAAGCACATATATTTTGTTATTACAGGCAATTTTGAAGTTCTATCTAGAAGAAAATATAGAATGAATATTTTTAATATCCTTTAGATAGGAAACATCTGAAAATGACATCAGAGACAAAATCCACTAAGAGAAAAAGCATGAAATATTTGACCATATTAAATATTTCTAAACTTTATACAACTATCAGTTATAAGATGAATAAGCTCTAAAGATCTAAGGTATAACATGGTGACTAGTTGACAATACTGAATAGTGTGTAACTGAAATTTGCTGAGAGTAGACCTTAAGTGTTCACACCAAAGATAAGGTAAATATGTGAGGTGATGCACATGTTAATTAACTCAATGGTCAGAATCCTTTCACAATGTATGAAAAAAAAGTGTTAGTCACTCAGTCATGTCCAACTCTTTTGCAACCCCATAGACTCTAGCCCACCAGGCTCCTCCGTCTATGGGATTCTCCAGGCAAGAATACTGCCATGGGTTACCATGTCCTCCTCCAGGGGATCTTCCTGACCCAGGGATTGAACTCAGGTCTCTTACATTGCAGGCAGATTCTTTACTGTCTGAGTCACCAGGAAAGTATATGTATATCACATCATCACTTTGCACACTTTAATTACAATTCTATTTCTCAATTAAACCTCAATCAAGCTGAAAAATCGATATAAAAAAGTCCATCCACAAGATTTTTATTTTACTTTATTTTATTTTTATTTCTGTACAGCAAATACCACCAAAAGGAAAGTAAAAAAGTAGAAGGACAGACTTGGGAAAATGTACAATACATATTAAAAATTAATATCCCTATATAAAAAGCTCTTATAAGTAAATACTACTGGAACTACGAATAGATCAGAATGATTAAGAAACTGAGTTATGGGATCTCCCTGCATGGTTCTGAATCCTGGCTACAGCACTTACAAGATCCTGGTGGACACATTATTGCACCTCTGCCTCTATTTTTGCATCTCTAATATCAGAATAATAATAACTTCATTGGGTGATGATGAATATTAAAATAGGTAATGACTGCTAAGGGTTTAGAATAGTAACACATTGTAAGGCATCAATAAATATTAACTTTCTAATTAAAAGAGGAACCTTCCAAAGAAAAGTGGACAGATGACATAAATGGTTGATTCACTAAAAGCAACAATAATGTACATAAATCAATATCTAAGTGACAAACTTATTCCAAGATATACTTAGCATACAACCACTGGATGCTAAATGAATCTTTCCAAATAAAATAATAAATTGGCTGCCACCAAGAATATAAAAATAATTTAATGACCTTTTAAATTTTTTAAATAAAACATGAAAATCTATGCCTGATTTAAGCTGTTTAACAGAGTAACAGTATTAATAGCTAACATTTAAACAGCACTTGCTGTATGCCAAGGCATCATGTGTTTTGCATTCTTCTGCAAAGAATACTATTATCATTTCCTTCTTCTGGCTGAGGAAACCGAGGCTCAGAGAGGTCTAATAATCTGTTCAAGGTCATACAGCTAGTAAAATGGCAGATCTGTGGTTGATCTCAAGCAGTCTGTTTCCTGTCTGTGCCTTTAACTGGCATAAGACAGAAAAAAAAACTATATATAAATATGAAAGATCATTTCTTAATTATTTGGTGTCTGAAAGTTACAGCTGTGAGATATCCAGCATGTTCCCTTGTCTCTTGCAGGCTTCCTAACTCCATGCAATTTCATCACGCATTAAAGCACCAGGGTGGATGTGGTGGTAAAGATGTGCTAGCTGTCAACTGGTTCCATTGTGCTGCTTGCTGTCACTCTCTGAGAGGGATCTGTTGAGGGAGATGGACAACATGAAACCTCTAACTAAAAGCAGGTCTGTCACGTGACAGGAGAAGGCCATGGCACCCTACTCCAGTGCTCTTGCCTGGAAAATCCCATGGACGGAGGAGCCTGGTGGGCTGCAGTCCATGGGGTCGCACAGAGTCGGACACGACTGAGCAACTTCACTTTCACTTTTCACTTTCCTGCATTGGAGAAGGCAATGGCAACCCACTCCAGTGTTCTTGCCTGGAGAATCCCATGGATGGGGGAGCCTGGTGGGCTGCAGTCCATGGGGTCGCACAGAGTGGGACACGACTGACGTGACTTAGCAGCAGTCACCTGACAAGGTTCTTATAATTTCTGTTTTACCTCTCCATCAAGACCACCAACTATAGGAAGTTATTTATAAGCTTGTTTTTCCCAAGGTTGTTCATCCCATTCTATTGTGCAAGAGGCATTTTTATACCCCATTACCAGCACAGCTCTGTATACACTACAAAGAGCAAATGTTCAACAAAAGTATAGATGAGGAGGAGGAGGAGGCTCAGGCATATTACCTAGCAAATGCTCAAAAGAGGGTGATGTGGCTGACTAGTTAAAAGCAGAACTTTAGGGTCAGAGTAGACCTAGGGTTCAAATCCTGTCACCACCATTTACAACTTGTGGGTCCTTGGGCAAGTCAGTTAATCTCCTGGTGTCAAACAGAGATAGGAGGGCATCATAAAGATGAAATGATATAATTCTTGTCAAGAATTCAGCCAGAGCTGCTTCTCTCAATCATCATCATCAACATCTCAACTTAATAAAAGATCATCACTTTCAAAATTATCTATAGACTTCAATGTCATCTGAAGCAAAGACATAGATCTATGCCATGAAAGACAGAAACTGGGAGTTTACAGTTTTTGGTGACAAACCTTTCTTGTGGTCTCAACAGCATAAAGTGAGTACAAGATGGCCGCCTCAGGTGGTCAAAGGTAATCAAGACTGGTAATTCCATCTGGAGTCACCTGATGAACCTTGTCATTTCCCAAGAGAAATTACCCTCCCTCTGCCCCCAGTACTGTTGTGACTTAGAGATGTTATCCTTTCCCAACTCAGCATGGCCACAGTCATCCACTGTCAACACTTGAGGACAATAGAAAGCTGGCCTGGACCTATCCTGCCTGTTCGTTACTGCCCCACATAACCCTGCTTCTTTTCTTTCAACAGACAGGGTTAATATGTGCAGCCTTAGATTATAATTTGAAGTCTGCAACAGAGTCATGTTGAAAAAAGCCAAGGAATAGATTTTGTTAAACACAAACCAGTGAAACGAAAGGAAACGTCATCGTTTTTATACCAAATGCAATCTAATGATAAGCTGTATATGTGAGAATCCACCTGTTCTTGGGTTGTAATTTAATTTCTCCTTGAACAACCATCTTGTATACTTAGGGGAAACTGTTTACATTTCATCATATCTTTGAAAAGGTAATTAATCTCTATCTTAATCAACCTTTCTTACTTGGATCATGTCTTTGAAAGGCTGATGAACATGGTTGCTTTTATTTATTTATTTATTTATTTGTTTATTTTTTATTTTACTTTACAATTCTGTATTGGTTTTGCCATACATTGACATGAATCCACCACGGGTGTACATGCGTTCCCTAACATGAACCCCCCTCCCACCCCCCTCCCCACAACATCTCTCTGGGTCATCCCCACGTACCAGCCCCAAACGTGCCATATCCTGCATCAGACATAGACTGGCAATTCGATTCTTACATGATATTATACATGTTTCAATGCCATTCTCCCAAATCATCACACCCTCTCCCTCTCCCACTGAGTCCAAAAGTCCGCTATACACACCTGTGTCTTTTTTGCTGTCCTGTATACAGGGTCATCATTGCCATCTTTCTAAATTCCATATATATGTGTTAGTATACTGTATTGGTGTAAAAATACATCTCAGCAGTGAATTTGACTGGTATCAGAAGTACCATAAATCAGTGCAGTTTTAGAGATAGTTTTGATAATGAATGGCTCTGATGCCCAAAGCACCTTTGGCAGACTGATGCAGCAATGGCTCCCAATTTGTTCAAGTCTCTCTGTATCCATACCCTTGGGGAGTCTCCTTCTACTTAGACTCTAGACTTAGCTGTGTGATTGTCTGATCCACAGCATAAACACAAACGTGATGCAAGCAAAGATTTGAAAAGCACGTGCACACTGGAGCTCTCCCTCTCTTGCTATTCTTAGGACTCTTGTTATAGCTGCAACATGAATAAACCCATCTGGGGTTGTCTGATGAAAGATAAGAGAAATCCATAGCTGGAACTTTAATGGCTGCCTCAGCTAACAGCCAGCCAGCATCCTAGCTGACTCAGTGGCCACCTGTAGACACATAGGAGTGACACTTAGTTGAGACGAGCAGAAAGTTCATCCATTTGAGCCCAGTCCAAATTTCCAGATTACAAAATTGTGGTGGCTATTTTTAAGCCACTAGGCTGTGGGAAGATCTGTTATACAGTGAAAGCTAACTGACTCAGTGGCCCAGTTAGAGCAGAGTTGTTGCACCAGCACTGGGACTCCATCTGAATTATTTTGCTTATAAACAGCTATGAAGGACATGAACCTAGAACAACCAAAAGTGAGCAAACACCAGGTGGTCCATCCATCCACAGATACACAGGTCCATCACGGTGATTAGGAAAACTAGAATATACCCTGTCACAGAGAGGCATGGGCTGACCCTTCACTGTTCAGTGTTTGGGATCAGTTGAGTAGACACTTGAAATTATGAGGATTTTAGGAACACTAAGAGCCTCCAGTTCAGCACCACCTAAAACTTCATTTGTTTGTATTTTGCGTTTCACGCTTTGCACAAAGCTCCTGAAGCCCTTGGTTGGATCAGATCAACTGACTCGTGAAACTGAAACTTGTTCTATGACTTTTTTCCATCTACTTTTCCTAAGTATACGCTCTGTAAAATCTCCCTAAGGAAAAGGGTTCTGTGGTCATATAAATTATTAGATACTCCTGATTCCTCTTGGAATTTCACAATGTACCTTGGTATACTAAAATCCTGATTGTTTTCATTTATTCCAGTGCTGAGATGTATATGACCATGGAACTCTTTTTGTGAGTAACATATACTAAATCCTCATTAACAAATGCTTTTCAGAGAATGCTTTATGGCATACATATGGAAAAGTACATGAAGCACAAACACGCAGCACAATGAATTACTGTAGACCAAACACTCCTCCAGCTACCACCCTGATCAACAAGCAGATCACTGCCAACACCTCCACTAGACCCCTGCGCACTCCTAATCCATCAGGGTTTCCTCCTTTCTCTTGCGAGAGAACCATGGCCCTGACTTTATGGTAATAGCTTCCTTGCCGTGTTCACTGTTTTGCCACCTAGTATATATACCTAAACTGGAGACTTGTTTTGTGTGTTTTTGAACGCTATATAAATGGAATTATATGCTACATATTGGAGGGGAAGGTGGTGTAAGTATCTTCAACTTTAACGGATAAAGTCAAAGTCTTTGCCAAATCGAGGGAAAGGGTACCCACAGACATGCCTACCACCAGGGTACAAGAGTTCCAGCTGCTCTCTAGCAGATGTTTTCATTTCTGCCGTCTACTCAATGGACGGGGAGCTTTGAATTTGCATTTCTCTGTTTAGTAAGGAGGTTGAGCACATTTCATTATGTTTACTGGTCATTTGTATATCTTCTTTTGTGCTGCTCATGTTCAAGCTTTTTGCTCATTTCTTGATGGGGTTTCTACTTCTCTCTTAATGGATAGGAGTTCTTTATCTATTCTAGGTAAAAATCTTTTATTGGGTACAGGAGCTGCAAAGGTATTCTCTTGCTCTTTGGCTTGTTTTTTCTCTTTCTTAATGGGGTCTACTGTTGAACAAAAGTTCTTCATTTAAACATAATCACATCTATCAGTTGTTTTCCTTTTATGCTTAGTTCTTAGTGTGGTAGCTGTAATAATACCTGTCTCTGGGTCCAGTGGTATTCCAAGGAGCTGGACTTGAAATAGACTACTACTGGTAGTAGTCAAAGCCAAAAACTGCAGATTGGAGAAGAAAAGGGTGGGAATGGGGAGGGCAGAATGCCAGAGGAGGAGTGATAGGGATTATCAAGAAGGCAACAGGGGCCCTTCAGGTGGATAGAGGGTATGACTGCAAGTGGACTGAATGTCACTTTCACCAGACAGCTCCTTATGCATGGAAAGGATGTTGGCAGTATCTCAGAATGAACAGAGAATCAGTTAAGAAGATGTGTGGGAAGAGTAATGTATATATCAACATCTCCAAAGGGAATTGTGCTGAGAGAATTACCACTCTGGCTGGACCCACGAATGCCATCTTTAAAGCCTTTGCTACCATCATGGATGAACTGGAAGAGGACATCAGCACAGCTGCCAGCAAACCCCGGTCACCCTGAGCCTAGTGGTCCCTGCTAGTGGTGTGGCTCTCTCACTCGGAAAGGTGGTTTCGAGATCAACAAAATATGACAAGGGAGTACAGGGGTTCAGGACCAGGTGGCAGGGAATATGCCTCCCTACTCAAGTGACCAGGCCATTATAATCTCTGATGTAAGCCATCACTGAGTTTATCTGACAAGCCCTTCTGGTCATGTTGGAGTCACCCTGACTCCAAAGGCCATCCAGCTCTCTGGTCATCTTTGCAGTGATCAGGACACATAAGACACAGGCAATGATGGCATGGGCTTTCTTCATCCCTACTCCACTGCCCATCCATGTGCCTCAACCCTGGAGGCCTATAGAATTCAAGGATGCTACTTCACAACCACATTTGACCAAGCTTCCCCTGTTGGCAATGTGAAAATCTTGTTTTCCTCTGAGGCATGGCAACCCTGGATTCAGTGACATTGAATCCACTCTCCAGAGGTGTATCTACTGAGACTACTCATGGACTCATCATTTCAAGCATTTTCATTGACCTCTTATGGGTACCACCATACAAGGGGTAGCCATTCTCTTCTCCAGGGGATCTTCCCAACCCAGGGATAGAATTCAGTCTCCTGGACTGCAGGCAGATTCTTTACCATCTGAGCCACCAGGGAAGCCCACTACCACCACACAATGGGGCATTAGGGTGCCCAAATCAGTAAGAGTCATCAGACATGGGGCATAGTTCATCATTGCAAACTCAAAGGAAGGACCTACCATTAGGCCAGTGGCCATCATTGGATCTGCCGCCAGCATTAACCTGGTTCCGTATCTAGTTGTCCAACTGTCCTCAGAAATAGGTGGCACAGGGAGCTGCTAAGACCATGCAGATCCGTCTATAATCCTCTCTGGCTGTTCACCACTCTTGATCCATCTGTGTTGTTTCTGAACAGTCAGCATTTCCAGGTTTTAAATAGTCTGTAAGTTTCCATTTCTTTACACTTTACCATCCACTTGTGACTTTTAAATTATTCTAATTCCTTTCTCCATTCAGCTGTTAGAGCTGAGTTCCATATTTAGTTTTATAAGCTTCTCCCTGTTTTGTTTTATTTGAGGGTTTTATGGTCATGAATTTCTTCTTGTTTGTCACAGACCCAGAAGACTAGAATATTAATACAATGCAGCTTAGTCTATGAGGTCAGAAATTTCTCAAAAACTAATTAAAAGGTGGACTGGAAAAATTGTTAGCCAGATAAGGTTTTCCTCATGGTTGTCTTTGCTACTGTTTTGTAATCACAGGAAGCTTGAAATCTTGATAGATTCTTGCTCTGATTATCTTTTCGCTTTATCCTCCCGTGACAAAAGCTACAAGGACAAGAACATCACATTCTCTTGGTAGTGACTGTGGAGCAGCCTTTTGGAAGTCAAAGAACTGCCATTTATTCGTTTGCTCCTACCTGCTAAGCATTGTACTGAGCTGTGGACATACATCACGTAGTTGATTCTCTCCCCAATTCTGGAGGGAAGTGTTACTAGCCCTCTTTAATAAGCGGGGAAATGAAGATTCACTGAGGCAAAAGACCTTGAGCAAGGTCACACAAGTCAGCCAGCCAGTCAATGGCAAAGGCTGGATTTGAACTCCAGATTGAATCTCACCCAAGTTCATGGCTTTCCCACTGCAATGTGCTACCCTCTGGTCAGAGCAGGGGATTTGCCTAACTGGTTCTGTGAAATGGGAGAATAAAGTGACACCTTTGCTGCAGGATAAAGGATGAGGAAAAATCTTTCTATTTACTGTCTTGGTGTGGCTCACCCTAGAAGTGGGACTGAAGAGAGGAATGTGAGTACAAACTATTTCTTTGTGTGGTGATTCCAGGAAACAGTAGTAGAGGAAGTGAGATAGGAAGGTACAGCAGCCAAGAAAGGGAAGATTATCAAACACTGGGGGTCACTGGAGCACAGTCCTGCTGGGGAACTTCCAGAGGTTGCCTTGTACCCTAGAGTTAGCAGAATTCACCATGGCTCCAGTACAGGGCTGAGGCAGCTGTGTTTTTTAATCTGCCAACTCCCACCCATCATTAGATGAGGGCAGCCATGGAGGGATTAGTGCTCTGGCATTTGAGTTCCCCCTGAGGACATCCTGTTGGCCAAGCCTTGCAGGTGTTTGTAGTAAAGAGCCTTTGGTGTAGAGGTGGACACCCAGGGGATGTGGCAGAAAACCAATACTGTCTCCTCCACCCTCTGCTAATAAAACCCAATGCAAAAGACAAAGAAAAGCTCTGGTAAAGAAGAGAAGGCTATAGAAAAGGTTTAAATCCCTCCAAAGGCCTGTGCAATGTAATATTCCTGAGACATTCACAGTGGCACCTTCCACTCTAATTTGCCACACTCAGGAAGTGACACCCACCACACTATAGTTTAATAATTTAGCTATTATTCCAGAGTGATCCTATTAACAGCCCATTCATTTTCTCCCCAGCCGTTCAGCCATTGAAATTCACCCACTGCGTCTTGTGACTATTAGTGATACTCTGGGAAGTATTATTCAGGAGCATGTACCGAAAAAGATTTGACAAAGATTTCACATGCAACCTGATACGAAAGACATGATTTCCACATTGGACTGGGGAATGGGCTGGGCTGGGTTGAGTCTCAGACACTCTCTTATAGCTGAAGTTTTTCCAGCTCCCTTTCCCATTCACAAAATGGGGGGAGGGGTGGCCAGTCCAGGCGATGTTTAGAGATTTTAAAGACTGACTAAATAAAGGGGCTTTTTAATGCTAATTAACCCACTTAATCCCTTTCAGAGACTAGCATTTTCAATAGCTTTAAAACAGACGAAAAATGTAATAAATGGGGAGGGAGGGAGGAGCTGACTATTGAAGAAGGCGACGACTGATGTTAACTTGCACTGACTATGAAGGACTCTGATGCTGGGTAGGTTCAGAAAGCGCAAACACCTTACAGAAAACCAGTACAATACTGAAAAAATTTTCAGTTTCTGCCTCAATTTCTTGTTCAGCAATGTACAACCCATGTCCTGCCTTGGCCAAAGTTGCTACAATTTAGTTCATGTGCCCTTGTGAAAGTAGTTGTAACCCAAGGAATACAAGTAAAATTAGGCCGAAGTAAAATTAGTTATCAAAGCAGACACTCTTTTTAATCACCCCCCCCCGACTACACACACACACACACACACACACACACCCCTTCACACACATATCTTTCTGAAGACAACATTTTCTTTCTTCAAGATGAAATAATTTCTAAGGTGTTCTGATGCTTGGTCTGTACTTCAGCCTCAGGACTTTTTGTTATTAGGGTCAGCTAAATTGCTTGCTGATCCTAGCCCTAGTGATGGAATCAGGCTGACCAGGGTTAGGGTTCAGGTTGTGTCACTTAACTGGTCTTAGGTTTTTTTAACTTGTAAAATGGAGCCAATACTGGTATATTTCTTATCAGCTGTAGGAAAAATTCTGCTCCAAAGGAAAACAATACAGTCTCCATAGCAGGGAGGTCAAGTACCCTTTTCTGTAAAGGGCTAGGGAGTAAATACTTAAAGTTTTGTGGACTACCTGGTCACTGCTGCAACTACTCAGTTCTGCCACTGGAGCATGAAAGCAACCTCAGGAAATGCGCAAATGAATACATGTGGCTGTGTTCCAATAAAACCTTATTTACAACAGCAGGCAGTGGGCTGCACTGGCCTATGGGCAGCAGTCTCAGCACAGGTGTCTAGGTTTTACCATTCTAGTTTTTTGCTGCCACTGAGCCATTTTACAACTCTGTATTTGCAAAATCATTCTTGTCTATAGACATGCAAATTCTGTCCTTTAGAGGTGCTATTTGATGTGCCTCCAGCCCTGTGGCAAAGATCAAATTTGCCAGTATTTGCATATTCATTTCAACATTCCTGATCTATAAATGTGTCTGCTCTTGAACTGGTTGTACCATCCTACCAATTCCTTCATTAATGAGCAAAATATTTAATACTGTTAAAGAAAAGTTATTCTGACACCTGTTAAACTGATACAGAAGACTATATCATCACTATTGCAATAGGTGTCCAGACTATTATAACAGGGCAGAGAAATCAGGCTCAACTTGGAATACTGGCAAACACAGATGTGGATTTATAGCCAATGATCAGAGTGGAGTCAGTGGGTATAAAATTATCAATACCAACAGGAAACATCAAGCATACAAGGATTCTTGGTGAAGGCAGTTCAGGGTAATGAAATATCAAGGACAGAAGTTGAGGAATTTGATCAGGTATCAAGGGTGATCAGATGTCAGGAATGGGGTGATTCTCACTAACCTGATTTAGCAGGATTCTTGCTAAAACTGGGCTAGGCAAGCCAAAGACAAGGCCCAAAGAGATGAGGCCTAATCAAAAGGAGACCTCAGAGGAGCCTATTTCAAGTTTGGTCAAAGAGTTTCTGTCATGGTAAAGAAAAAACGTCATGACACTTCTTAAAGACAGCAAGGCAGATTTATCCAGGGGGATTACAACAATGAGGTTTTGTACAGGGAGAGAGATCAGACTCATCTCCGAAACCAGGACAAGTGAAGATTTATAGCCAAAGGTGGGGTGGGGGTGAGAGTGGGGGTCAGTAGATGGAAAACTACTAAGAGGAAACTGAGGGCTGAGGAAGATTCTGGCTAAGCAGACTTGACAGATTCTTGCTGAGGCAGGTCTGGGTGGTAAGATATCAAGGGTGAGGGGATGAGAAATGTGATCAGATATAAGAGCAGTGGGATTCAAATGGAGGATTGTGACTGAACTCAGTGAGATTCTCAAATAAAGAGACCAAGGACAGCGCCCGAAGCTAGGGCCTTGAGGATTTAGAGGAGCCTGACTGGAGTTAGGTTGAGGAGAGAGTCTTTGTCAGTCAACATGTGTTCATTTTATGTGTATGAAAGTCACGGATGAAGCTTTTGTGAAAATTCACCTTAAATTCAGCCAATATTTTTGAAGGAATTAACACAGCAACTGGCACATGGCGAACACTTAATAAAGCTGTTCTTGAGTTGTTATTGCTGGTTTGTTGTTATGATTAGATGAATGAGAATGCCAACAAGAAACAGAACTCAGCCCCAATGGTTCAAATGAAGAAATTCCAGTGAAGGGACTACTTTGTGGGAAGGTTAAGGGAACCAACAAGAGATGTCAAAGGCCAGAGACTATGACAAGGAGCCATTACCATGTACTGAGGGGACAAGGGGAGGAAATGGTGTCACTGGATTGCAGTGAGAGCTGGGACCATGGGCAAGGGGCCACTGGTCAGGATCTGTGGTCACAGAGGGACGCAATTCTTGCCAGAGATGGGGTGCTGAAACAGGGCAGGAGCAGGGAAGAAACATTTCAGTCTCTCTATCCTCTTGCTTTCTGATCTCCTGCTGGGCCCACTCCTTGGCTGAACTCCATCAGAAGGCAGCTGCCAGGGAACCTGGGTGATATAGTCTGCCTCCTGGGGCACAGAGGTAGGCAGACAAGGATGTAGGATACATCTTGGGGCGCGGGGTGAAGAATACCCAGCACAATTATTACTATTATTTTCTTATAATGTTCAAAACCCATAGAGTGTACACCGAGAATGAAACCTAATATAAACTATGGATTGTGAGTGATAATGATATATCAGTGTAAGCTTCTTAATTTTAACAAATGCCCCACTCTGGGGTGAGGGGGTGCTGCTGACAGTGGAGGCAAGAGTGCTCCTTGGAGGAAGCTTCGTGCAGAGGGGATCCAAAGTTCAAGGGCAGAGCAGAGGGCTATTAGGGTGCCAAGTTCAGAACCTCTCCAGCGATCTTAAGAAGGTCTGCCTGAAAGACCACCTCTCTCGCTTCTACCCCTGGCTACTCTTTCTCTTTGTGCATGTGTCAATTTAAAGGTTACTTCCCCCAGAGATGCCTTTCCTGACTCTCAATACAAATCAGGTTTCTCCCATTATTCTTGACCCTTTGTCTCGTTTTATCTTCAGAAAGCTTTTCACCAGGTAGGATTGCTTAGATATTTG
Organism: Oryx dammah; assembly: GCF_014754425.2. Taxonomy (NCBI): domain Eukaryota; kingdom Metazoa; phylum Chordata; class Mammalia; order Artiodactyla; family Bovidae; genus Oryx; species Oryx dammah. The sequence continues at coordinate 116,949,289 of NW_024070207.1, forward strand.
CCAATCAGTTTATTGCTTGAGTTCCTCTCTACAGACTATAAGGTTCATGAGAACTGAAACACCACCTACCACTAATAACCCAGTGTTTAGAAGAGGCCCTGACACGGAGGTGATAATCAATAAATGTGTGTCTAGTAAGTGAATGCATGAATAAATCAATTAAGTCACTGAAATTAAATGAATGAAAACTAGTTGCCCCTTCTAACCTCACATAACAGCTTTCTCTACTTCCAGCCAGCCTATGGATATCAAGATGCCAGCGGGGTAGGAAAGGACAGGGAAATCAGGACAGATTTTAAAGATGGATATAAGGACCTGGGCTTGGCTTCTGAGTCAAGTGGGAAGGCACTGGAGGGGCTTGGATATCATCTGCCCCTCCTTCCACTTCACTGAGCACTCTCTCCCATCCCTAGGAGAGGTTCAACAGTAGGGACTCATAGTAGGCATTCAATCAATTTGTTGAATAAATGCATGAATGTATGTGTGCATGAATGAATAAAAACATGATTTCTGTCCCTAAAGAACTTATGAGTGTTGTAATAAGATACAATTCATATTCATGGAATTATTGGAGAATTCCAGGGATGGGAGAGGGTACAAGACACATGCCAGACTGCAACCAGATATTTGGTGGGAGAAACTCAGGAATCACATTTCTATATTTTGAATTGGTTCATTGTCTGTCTTGTCTCCACTGTTTCAATTAGAAACAGTTTTAGAGCAGAGCCCAAGTTTACGACTGATTCAGATCCCTGGGGCCCTAGCACAGAGCCCAGTGTCATGAGGTGTGCCAAAAATACTCTTCTGGTTCTCATGCTGCTTCAGCAGACTGGATTAATTTTTAGGGCAGTGCATGTCACATGCCAGCCCTCTAGACAGACCTTGGGGGATCCCTCTTGGGGAGTCACCCAACGTAGTTCCCTTCATGCTGTACAGCTAAAAGACAGCTCTGAGGGGTCTGGTTTTTTACCGCATTGTCCTAATTCTCCAGTCCCGAGGTAGGAGCAAGGGTTGTCGCTCTGGAGTCACTGGCTTTTCTTTCTGTACAAAGACTAGGCGTGGTGCTCCAGGGTTGCAGGAAAAGCACTGGACACTTACTGTCTGTGTGTCTACAGATGCATCATTTCATTTCTCTGGGCCTCAGTGTTTCTCATTTATAAAATTAGAGGGTGGAGAAGGGATAAGAGAATTCCTAAGATCCCTTCCTACTCTCCAAGGATTCTAATTCCTGATTTGACATGAGAAAGTGATTCCCTAAATGGCCGTAATCCATCTTCCAACTTCCAGAATGCTCCTAAGCCATGTATGTGCTGTATCTCTGGACCATTTCCAGAGATTTCAGATTTTGCTCATCTTAGAGACGCTCTTATTTCTAAAATGCCAGACCCTGATCTGTTTAGTAACTGGAGCTTATTTTTATTTTTTGGCATTGAGTTTCTGACATCTGGAACAACTTCCTGTCAGATCCCAGAAGGTTCCCTCCCAGAGTGTCTTCAACAGCAGCAAACAATTTACACCCACCCAGGACCCATCATGCCTAAGATGTCTTGGGGGCATCTTACTGCAATTAGGAGAAAATGAAACCAGGAGCTCAGACTGATGAAAACTGAGGTTGGAAACTAGTACTGAAATAGAAATCATTAGTGTAGTTAAAATGTAGCTGAAAGTGCCAATTCCTTTGAGGTAGCATGTTTGGGAGAGCAAGCAAAGAATGCCAAGTCATTGTGCCTGTAGTTCTGTGGACAGGACAAACTCAAGAACAACATTAAGCTTCTCCTTGTTGGTTAATCGGCCAGAGATTCTGATGAGCTGATAATACAGGAGAAGCCACTGAAACCTGGGCAGTGCCCTTAAACATCATTCTCTTCGAGCTCCAGTAATTGACTATTTTAGGTTGCATGTAATCAGGCGCAGACTCCTGAAAGGACGGAAGTGTGGTAGTTTACATAGGAAGTGATCCTAGAAAAGTACCTGTAGACGAATGGGGAAGTGAGATAGGGAAGGGAAGAAAGCCAATAAAGGGAGGATTACTGAGCAGGGTACCACTGTGGGTGCTAAAGAGCAGTCCTGCTGGGGAACTCTGGGAAACTGCAGAACACATCTTGGAGTGTGTCACCTGAGGGGCATGAAAACTGGGGTATTTACCCTCAACTCCAATCTGTCATTGGCTGAGGGCTATTCCTGGAGGCATCGTTGGCCTCCCCATGGAAGTAGCACAGAGAACCTTAAGAGGAAGAGCTATGAAGTAGGTATGAAGCTTGAAGTAGGATGCCTTCAGCATGGTAACTGCTGAGGGGATGTGAGTGGGGCCCTGTGAGCACCTGCCACCTTAACCCTGACCATAGTTCACACTGCTGGGTAGTCAGTGCACACAATGAGCCAGGTGTGGGGGGAAACCATAGCATCCTGGAGATGAGTACACCTTACTGATCTCTAGTCTATCCCCCTCATTTTCCAGATAAGAAAATAAAGGTTTAGAACAGCACTGTCCAATAAAAATGTAATGCAAGCCACCTATGTAATTTCTTAAAATGCTGGTAGCACGTTTCAATGGCACCCCACTCCAGTACTCTTGCCTGGAAAATCCCGTGGATGGAGGAGCCTGGTGGGCTGCAGTCCATGGGGTCGCTAGGAGTCGGACACGACTGAGCGACTTCCCTTTCACTTTGCACTTTCCTGCACTGGAGAAGGCAATGGCAACCCACTCCAGTGTTCTTGCCTGGAGAATCCCAGGGACGGGGGAGCCTGGTAGGCTGCCGTCTATGGGGTCGCACAGGGTCGGACACGACTGAAGTGACTTAGCAGCAGCACATTTCAAAAGTAAAATGAACAGGTGACTTTAATAGCATACTTTATTCAACCCAATATGCTCAAACTATTAGAGTTTTAACATAATCAACATAACAGTGATTACTGAGATATTTTGCATTTTAGATACTATAGCTTTGAAAATTTCCACTTACAGCACATCCCAATTCAGACTGGTCACACTTCAAGTGCTCAGGACCCAGCTGTGGCTAGTGCCTACCATACTGAACAGCACAAAGTGAAACATTTCCATCACTGCAGAAAGTTCTCTTGGACACTGCTGCTCTAGTGTCATCTGCTCCAATTTAGAGTGCTCATGGGTAGGAGACGTAGTTGACAAGAAGCCAGAAAAGAACCCTAGGATCTGTAGTTAGGCTGGAACCCTGGGCTTGAAATCTCCCCAAAAACAAAAGGAAGGAAGGAAGTTCTGATGGTCCCTCAAGCTGGTGAAAGCCAAGATTCAGTTGGCTGGTTGTACAACCTCCTAGATACAAGAAGATCCTGAGGTCCTTCTCCCCTGAAGAAGGAAACGGCAACCCACTGCAGTACTCTTGCCTGGAGAATCCCATGGACAGAGGAGCCTGGTGGGCTACAGTCCACGGGGTCGCACGAGTCGTACATGACTGTGTGACTAAACTACCACCATCACCTGAAGTCAAGCTCAGGGAGCCCTCTGGAGGGAAAGGTCAGGTCTCTCTTGTTCATCACCATGTCCCCAGCCCAGGACCTGGCCCACAGGAGGCCCCTGAGAGCTCTAGTGAATGGTGATGAGCAGCATCCTTGGGGCACTCTCACAGATCATCAGTAAGTGGGGGCTGGGGAGAAGCTGTGAGGTGATCAGTGTCACCATTTTGGGGGTCACCAGGTGACATGGTCATGAGCACAATGGTGAAGGGATGGTTGGATGAAGGAACCTAAAAGAGAATCAAGCCTCTGTCCATTCATCGATCCTTTCATAACAACCATGTAATATGCCATCCCACAAAGAGAGGCACAGAGCAGTTAAGAGAATCTTCCAGCAAGACCACTGTGTTTGCCTGGCATGAACTGCTTTGACATTGGGCCCTACACACATACTTAACAAGAGGCACTTTGCCTGGGGTTTTATTCCCACAATAAATCTTGTCACTTTCTGCTCCCAAGACTGGCTCCACTCCTCTGCACTACACTAACAGCTTCTTTTCCCAGCAGCCGCAGCAGTAAACGGTGCACGCAATGTCGAAGCTAAGGTTTCAAGGTGAAGCCTTTGGAAGTGACTTCTCCATAATCTCATTTATGGCCGTGCCATATTTCATGCTGCAACTCCCTAACGCAGTGGGTGGCTCTCTGTGTCTTCTGGCAAAAGGGAGACTGAGCTGTAATCCCACCCTGCAACTCACACACACCCCTCCCAGTGGAATTTGGAAGTGAAAGTGCCTCCCGGGTTTTGAAAGGAGAGGTTATCTTCTCTTCGTGCTCCTATGGGGCTACTTGCTACCCAGCCAGTCAAGAGAAGAAATGTGGGAGATGCGGCTGCTCCAGGAAGGCACCTCTAATTCATTCTGCACACTGAGAGGCGCCTCCCCGAGAACTCCTACTGCGCTGACTGTCAAGCCTTTGTCTTCTGTTGGCCACGAGACAACCATTCCTCTTGAGTAGCAATGAGGGAAGGGTGTTTCTCTGCTGCTTCCTCCTCTCCTCTGTATATCTAGCCCAACTCCATCAAAGCCCTGCAAATTGGTTAACTGATCTACCAAATGATTGCCAAGCTCCATCTTTGGTGTATTCAAATCACATAATTGGTATGGCCTCTCTAGCAGGCAAACAATGCAATGTGACTGGTCTATGTCTTCCAAGAAGGGGCCAAGAGTCCTACAACTGAGGGAAAAATTCAATGAATATATTAATACTTGGGGTCTAGATCAGTTTCAAGTTCTGTCTGAAGCCAAAGCACAACCTGACTTTGCACACAGACTCCTCCAACACACACATTCACAAACACACACATGATGAGAGGTCCTATAGGACCTTTTGAGGATGTGATCCTCAAATATTCTTTATCTGGCACACACTGGATGCTTAATAAATATATGTTAAATAAAATCAATGAAGGTGGCCATTTGGTTATCCTGGGGAGACTGCATAATCAAGTAGGGGGAAAAAAGTATGGGCAATAGACAAATCTTGCCTCCACCTAGAGCTATCTGTGTGGGCTTTGGCAAATGCCTTGACCTCTCAGAGTGTCAATTTTCCTCATCTGTAAAATGGGAATGATCATATCTACCTCCAAGAGTTGCTGTGCTGATTACATGAGATATTCTCTATAAAACTCCTAGGTACCTCATAGGCACATGGGAAACATCAGTTACTTTCCCCACTGTCTGGAATTTTCTTTCTCACATGGCAGATCCCCAGGTGCACATACCAGCCCTCTAGACAGACCTTGAGGGATCCCTCTTGGGGAGTCACCCAGCGTAGTTCCCTTCATGCTGTACAGCTAAGGGAATGATACAGCTTGCCTTGTTATATTGCCAAGCCCTGCAAATCAGTTGACTGATCTACCAAATGATTGGCAAGCTCCATCTTTGGTGTATTCAAATCACATAATTGGCTTTGCAATATAACAAGGCAAGCTGTACAATTCCCTTAGCTATATAGCATGAAGGGAACTACGTTGGGTGACTCCCCAAGAGGGATCCCTCAAGGTCTGTATTGTATATTTGCAAGGCTTGCCTTGAATATAACAGGCCAGGAAGAGGCACTCCCTCCTTCAGCCCTGCTTTTCTCATATTTCTTAGGGCACTTACTGCACTTCTCACCCTACACTGGGTCACTGAGCTTTGGGTCACTGCTCTCCAACTGTGAGATCAAGACCAAGCTTCCAGCATTTTGTATCCTCAGCACTTAACATACTGCCTGGCATGTAGTAGGCACTCAATAAAGACTTTCTTTTCTGTGTAGGAAAAAAAGGTAAGAAGTACAAATATAAAATGTAACTATGGTTATTTAAAGTTGGTGGGATTATGGTTTGTTTTACTCCTTTGGCAGGGAGGCCTTCTATATTTTAAAAAATATTTTTCCCTACAATAGCCATGTTATATTTGAGTAACAATGCTGTGCTATGCTATGCTTAGTCGCCCAGTCATATCCAACTCTTTGCAACCCCATGGACTGCAGCCCACCAGGCTCCTTTGTCCATGGGATTCTCCAGGCAAGAATACTGCAGTGGGTTGCCATGCCCTCCTCCAGGGCATCTTTCCAACTGAGGGACTGAACCCAGGTCTCCTGCACTGCAGGTGGATTCCACCAGGGAAGCCCAAGAATACTGGAGTGGGTAGCCTATCCCGACTCCAGGGGATCTTCCTGACCCAGGAATTGAACCAGAGTCTCCTGCATTGCAGGTGGATTCTTTACCATCTGAGCCACCAGGGAAGCCCTAAGTAACAATATGATTCTGTAAAAATTAATAAATGTATGCTCTATAAGATGATGAATGGATGGGTAGATGGATAGGTGTATTTGATACATTTAGGCAGTTTCCATTTTCCCTGATTTTCAGTGTCTGGGTCTGGGGCTGAGCCTGCTCCCTATTTCCTACCACATGGTTTTGAAGCTCTATTCCTCCCATTCAATCTTACATTTTTCTGAATACCCCATCCAGGAAGGAAAAATGATCCCCAGTTCACCATGCCAGCACTCAGCAAACTTTTTTTACAAAGGTGTAGGTAATAAATATATCTCAGTCTTTGGGGGTGGTACAGTCTCTGTTCACAATGTCTCAACTCTACTGTCATAGCATGAACACAGCCATAGACAGCACATAAGTGAATGAGCATGGCTGTGTTCCAATAAAACTTTATTTACAAAAATGCAGCAGGCCAGGTTTGGCTGAACAGCTGCTTGTTGCCAATCTCTGGTCTGTGACTTTGCCAATGGTGCTTCTCTTCCTGGAAAACCCCCTCTCCTGCTCCCCTATTTAAATTCTGTTCATCTTCTATCTTTCAGCTGCAACATTACTACTTATCATCTACTGTCTTAGCCTGCTGTTACTGTGCTAAAATTATACGTATTCTCCCTGGTGGCTCAGATGGTAAAGAATCTACCTGCAACACAGGAGACTTGAGTTTGATCCCTGGGTTGGGAAGAGCCCCTGGAGAAGGGCATGGCAATCCACTCCAGTATTCTTGCCTGGAGAATTCCATGGATAGAGGAGCCTGGCGGGCTACAGTCCATGGAGTTGCAAAGAGTTGGACACGACTGAGCAACTAAGCACAGTAAGTGCTAGATAAATATTGAACCATTGGTTAAGAAGTGTTCTACTTCAGGGGGGATTTTTAAAAAGTGTATGTTTTGGAATCATGCTTGGAAAGCAGTGGAATGGGAGAACGTAAATATTCCTAATAATAGACTACATGGCTTCAGTCTTATAATGATGTGGGCAGCCTAGTAATTCCCATCCTAGAAGAAAAAGCCACACCAAATGACCTAATGGCAGAGCAACAAGAAGAAGCCAGGTACTACGACTCAATGTCTCATTCCTTAAGAAGTATCCTCACTTGATTTCTAAGATCTAAAACACACACAAAGAAAGTGAATCTTCTGTTAAGGAATTTACGACCCAAGTGCAAAGGCATTTTTAGTAGCTTTGGCTAAGCTGGGGATGATAAATCAAGCCCCACCACTGGAGATGTGAAGTCTCCCTTTCAAATGAGCCACCATATAACAATCTGTGCAGAACTCTGCCTTCAGCTTTTCGGTTTCATTTTTTCTGCTCCATCGAGCACTGAGCCTGTGCTCTTGGCTCGGGGAGATGGGCTAAGGTTTATGCTTAAGATCACGTGGCAGTCCCAGCGGCTCTCAGCAAATGTGACCAAGTCATCCATAAATGGTCCTTGTCTGGTGGCAAAACACTTGGCTCCCTCTGCCTAAAAAGGAAATACTGAAGAAAATGTGCATTATGGTCACTGTGCTGCCGAGAGGACAATTTCCTGGCCTGCAGACCACTTGCTGACAGAGCAGAGCCAGGGAGAGGGGAGGTGCCAAGCCTGTTGATTCACACTCAGGGCTTTTCTGAGTGTCTGACAGCCCCATACTCACAGCAGCGGTGGTGGCTCTGTTCGTGAGCAGAGCCCTGCAACTAACTGAAGGAGATCTACATGAACAGAGCTTTGACGTGGGCTTTGAAAACTAGCCTCCTAAGACTCCCTCTGAATTAGAGATTTAAAGACGTCCCCTTTCTTTCCCCTTCGGTCATTCCAACCACACCACAGCTTTTCAAACAGATCTAGTGTGTTCTTTCATCCACACAGTCACTCACTCACTCCCTCAGTCCACATGTCAGCCTATACTGCTGCTGCAGCTGCTGCTAAGTCACTTCAGTCATGTCTGACTCTGTGCGACCCCACGGACTGCAGCCCACCAGGCTCCCCCGTCCCTGGGATTCTCCAGGCAGGAACACTGGAGTGGGGTGCCATTGCCTTCTCCAATAGTCTATACTGAGCACCTCACAAATGCCAATGCTTCAGCTGCAGCCATGCCAAAGTCACACATGGTCCCCATCCTCCCCGAAATTATAGGTCAGTAGACAAGACAGATGTTCAACATTTATGATTCTGTGTGAGGAAGGTTATGTGAGAGGCAGTATAGTGTGCTATGGGTAGGATAGCTGTGTAATTGCCATCTGAACCTGGATGCTTTTGAGAGTAAGAGGAGGTGCTATAAATAACTACTCCAGAACAGCAGGAGAAGCTAGGACTATCCTGGGCCAGCTGGGTCATATGGGTCCTCTAAGCTTTGGCCATGCAGCCAGGGACCTCAGTTGACAGGCTCCCTCCTTCCCTCCCTTTGTGACTCTCTTCCTACTCACCCCCATTGTCATCCTGCTGTTGCTCCTTTACAGCGGAGCAGAGTGAGGTGGTCTGAGTGATGGAGTCCACTGAGGTCAGTGCTTTAAATCCCGCACTCAGCAGCACTGCCAGGCACTGAGCTGTCATCACCTCCTCCTACTCCAGGTTACCTTGAAAAGAACCTTCACCACACAGAAACTCTAAATCCTGACTCCTGCCTTTGATTCCAGCTCCCTCCCCATATTTCAGCAATGTGGCTGGGCCTCTGCCCGGGGCTGCCCTGTGATTTTATACTCTTTAGCAATACAAGGAGCAGGCTGGCTTTGTTGTTCTGGAAGCTTCTTCTTCGGGGAGGATGGGGGACCTAAAAGCCCAAAGCTCATTGATCTGGCAGTCACCTAGAGCGTGTACCAAAGCATAAATACCTCACCAACAAGCTATCATTTTGTTACACCTGTAAGCCTGACCTGTGGAAGGTATCTCTTCATTATTAAGGGTGGACCCGCAAAACCAGGGGGCTTCCCTGGTAGCTCAGCTGGGAAAGAATCTGCCTGCAATGGAATCTGGTTCAATTCCTCAGTCGGAAAGATCCACTGGAGAGGAGATAGGCTAACCACTCCAGTATTCTTGGGCTTTCCTGGTGACTCAGACAGTAGAGAATCTGCCTGCAATGCAGGAGACCTGGGGTCAATCCCTGGGTTGGAAAGATCCCCTGGAGAAGGGAATGGCTACCCACTCCAGTATTCTGGCCTGGAGAATTCCATGGACTGTACAGTCCATGGGGTCGCAAAGAGTTGGACACAAATGAACAACTTTCACTTTTGCAAAACCATACCATTAACACCAGCCTTGGGGCATGTAGCAGACGCTAGTGAGGCTCAGTCCCACAGTCCCAAGGTCCACCGCTGAGTTCACCTACAGCCACACAAATACTTCCCAGCTGGTAGCTTCTTACCACAAACATATATAAACCCTCTGCCTGAGTCTTCACCTACCCATCCTCAAGCTTGCTCAACCCACAAAAGGCAGTCCTCAACCACAGTGGGACAGAAGGCAATGGATGAGGTAGCCAGGCTCCAAGATGGCCCCAGTGAACCTTGCCTCCTGCTATTCATGCCCTTGTGTAGTTACCTCCCACAATGAGTACAGCTAACCAGCGTGAGCAATGTAATACAGCAGAAATGATGCTGTGTGACTTCTAAAGCTAAATCATAAAAGGCATTTCTCCTTCCATCTTGCTGTCTTCTGGATCTCTCTGGGGGAAGCGGGCAGCCATGTCATGAGGACACTCTCGTAGCCTTATGCAGAAGGCCACACGGTGAGGACCTGAGGCCTCCGGCCAACAGCCAGCACTGGTTGTCAGTTAGGTTACTGAGCCATCATGGAAGTGGATCCTCAGCCCCAATTAAGCCTTCAGGTAACTGCATCCGATATCTTATGAGAGACCCCATGCCAGACCACCCAGCTAAGCCAACCCCAAATTCCTGACCCTCAAAACTGTAAGAGATAATAAACATCCATTGTTGCCTTGGACTGCTAAGTTTACGGTAACTAGTGACAAAGCGTTAGGGAACTAATATGGTGGATGAATACCCCAGCTTGTGCAGAAGCACAGGCCACGTGGCTCCTCAGGCAGTCCTCAGTGGGACTGAGCCTGGTTGTTCACAGTGCTAATCTTCTCACTGCATGCTTTGAACTATTTTGTTGTTGTTTCCCCTCTGTGTCTCATTCTCCCTGCTCATCAGTTCTGCTTCCTGTGATCATCTCCCAACTAAACTACCTGCCCCATATCCTTGTTTCAGCGTGTGCTTTAATGGAACCCCAAACAATATAGGGCACCTTCTTCCTATTCATGGACCAACTTTTCAAAGGAAGACTACCTTTTGTGAATATTTTTATGCCTGTAGAAAACAACTATTCTAAGTCTTGATCAAAAACAGTGCTAACATATATTGTATGATTCTATGTATATAACATGTCCAGAACAGGCAAATCTACCAAGACAGAAAGTAGATTAGTGATTGCCTTGGACTGAGGGAGGGAATAGGGACTGACTGCAATGGACCCAAAGTGACAGAAATATACGGGGTAATAGAAATATCCTAAAACTGGATCATAGCAATGGCTGTAAGTCTCTCTATATTTCCCAAACATCAAAGTATTCATTTTAAACAGGTAACTTTTATGGTATACAAATTATGCCTCCATAAATATGAAAACCGATTTTCATAGCTGAAACAAGTGTAGAAAAGAGAAACACAGAAATAAGTACAACAGGAAAATCATGAAGTAAAGGATTCCTATCGCCAGTCACTTCCCTAGTGGCTCATATGGTAAAGCATCTGCCTGCAATGCAGGAGACCCAGGTTCGATTCCTGGGTTGGGAAGATCCCCTGGAGAAGGAATGGCAACCCACTCCAGTACTCTCGCCTGGAGAATCCCATGGACAGAGGAGCCTGGCGGCCTACAGTCCATGGGGCTGCAAAGAGCTGGACATGACTGAGTGACTAACTGTTTCACCTTCTTTTAGAGCCATGAGAACTAGGCTTACTACAGTCTCTTCCAAAATAAAACCAACATATTTGATACAAGACAGGGAGTAATGAAGCCAAACTATGCCTCTTCAAATACATAAAACTAATATGAAAGACAGAGTCTCATGAAGGCTTTATCTAACCAAAGAAGACTCTCCCACAAAAGCCACATCTGTGGTTTTAGTAACCAATATTCACGTCTGACATATAAGAACACTTCTAGGGAGCTTGTGGAGAAGGAAATGGCAACCCTGTGGGAGAACGATGTAAGACACACACGGGCACACATAGGCATGTACCAGTGACTTGGTTGTATCAGTTAGCCTTTGCTAGAGAACAAACCACCTTAAAACTTAGTGGCTTAAAACAATAACCATTTATACAGACAGTGATTCTGAGGTTTGTCCAGGCAGTTCTTTTGGTCTGGGCTGAGTTTTCTCACTTGCCTACAGCCAATTGGCTAACCTGGAGGCTGGGTGATCTAGGACGGCCACATGCATGTGTCTAGAACTGGGAAGTCATTGGCTAGGGCCACGGGGGAAACCACAGGTCTCTCCCTATTGGGCAGGCCATCTTGGGTCTCAGGGTCCCAGGAGCCACAAGAGAGCAAGCCCCAGAGCACAGGCATGTTTAAACCCTCGGCTTACGTCCTGTTTGCTAATTTTCCGTTGGTCAGAGCGGGTCACATAACCAGACTAGACTAAGGGGAGAAAGAAATAGATTCCACCTATGGATGCAAAGAGCTGCCATGCCAGGGGCAGGGGAAGTATTGGGGGGTAGCATTCATATACTCTACCACATCTGTTTGTTTTTGTTTCGTCTTTTAATTTTCTTCTCATTTAAGATCCGCTGGTTGTCACTCTTCTCACTTGCTGGAGAATGTGTTTTGCTCAACAGCTGTTCTAGCAGCTAGAGAATATCATTTATTTTGAGATGAGCCATTTTGCCCTGAGATAAATTAAACTCTAGCTCTTTCTCTTGAAGAGAAAATTCTCTGTTGCCCTAATCAGCTATTGACTAAGCAGCTACTGACTGCTATGGAGACGCCTCCCTCCCCCTCCCCCCGAGTCCGATTTCAAGCCAAATCCAGGACGACATGCCAAGCAACCTGCTGACAGGGTGGATTTGGCTCCCAGGTCATGGTGGGCCTGAAGGAAAGAAAAACAGCAGCATCCAAGTCCTGCAAGAGGAGAGGGGAAGAGGGAGGAAGAAAGTGAGAAGAGAGGAAGCTCTCAGTTAATAGAACTGGCTCTGGTGTCACCCTGGAGCAACACCCAGGCACACAGCCCTTGGCACTTCAGGAGGAATTCGTAGCCCAGAGACCTTAGCTGCATCTTTTTAAGGGTTGATTCAACTGCATCTGGGGTTAAGTTTGACTAATCACAGGGAAGACACTATGTTCAATTACATACTGTCATAGGCAGCCAACACTGTTGGGGTCTGCGAGGGAGGAGGGCAGAGAAAAGACTGTTGGGGAACAGAGGTGGGGAAGGGCACATCTGCTTGGGAGGATTTTCCAGGGAAAGAGAGAGATTCGAGAGGAATCTCAGCTCCCCGCTGTGAGACAAACATGCGGGGGAAGGAACAGGGCCCTTCAGCTCACTCCTCTCCTGCTTTTACTCAGCTCCTGAAACAGTTTAACTTGGGATCAGCTGACTGCTCAAGAACTAGCAAATAACCTTCTTGAGCAAAGCTCATGTGTGAGCGTGCCCACAGGGCAGGGGCAGGGGCAGGGCAGGCCAGAGTAGAGAAAGTTCTCACTGAGACCTAAAGAATGTCGTTCTTCCCTCAAAGCATGGGTGCAGCAGTTCCCCAAGTAGCCCACCGGGAGTTGCAGGGCTCGCTCTTGGGATGAAGGTTGCCAGATGCCCATTACAACCCAACTGTCTCCTTCTTCCTGGGCACAGAGCTTGACTACATTTCTGTCTCCTTTGCCATAAGGCTTGATCATGTTGACTGAATTCTGGCCAGTAGGATGTGAAAGGATGCAATGCCACTTCCAGAACCGGGATTTAAGACAGCAGACACGTCTCCTCCATGTTATCTTTCTCCCTCCCACCACCTGGAAGCCACCACAACCTAGCTTCAATCAAACAGCTAACATCAATATCCCCAGGGGATCCCAGAGCTACACAGTAGAAGGAATTCGGGTTTCTGACTGAATGGGGAGCAGAGCTGCTTCACTGTCTGAACCAGGCCCCTCTGAATTGCTACCTGAAAGACAAATAAACCTCTCGGCTCTGTGGACTACTGTGCTGTTGAGTCTCTGTGACAACAACTTAGCCTTTTGCCTTAACTAATACTTTCATTCACTCAACCTCAATGTTTTAGGGCCCCTATGGGAGATTCTCTTCTGGTCTCAAGGTCACCATGAGGCCAAAGGGAAATACTAATGAATAAAAAGATCAAAATATATATAGAACTCTGAAAAGACTGTAGAATGATGGCTGTTTTCCCTGAAATTTTCACGGGGGCTTAGAGGGCAGTATATGTGCTTACGATGTACCGACCTTGCATATGACTCAGCCAAACTGCTTCAAAACAACTTTTTTCTCCTCAAAGTTTATTCCCTGGCAACTATCATCTTCTGCGTGTATGTATCTCATTCTTTCTCTTGCTCTTATGCTACATATATACACACATACACATACCCCTCCTCTTCCTTCTCCTCTTGGGTTTGTCTCCCCCTTTTACTCTGTCTCTTCTTCTGCAGCCTCCCTCTTCTTCTAGTCTCAGCTCTCTTGTACCTCCTTCCCCATTTGTATTCCTACAGGATATCCAGGTCACAGAAAACAAAAGACCATCCTTAGTATCACCTGTTATTATGAGGAAGGAAAATCAGGGAAACAGAAACGATTTTCATGTTTTTGAAGTCAGGAGGAATAGAAATAATTTAATATTCGTCTCTGTCCTGCCTAGGAAAACAGGTTCCAATGGAGCAGCTACTAAGTACTCATGAGCTAGAACCACCTGGAAGGAATCCTGAAGCGCAACAAACAAGGAAACCAAAGTTCAGAAAGTTACTTTCCTGGAACTTATTAATGAAGAACCAAGAATGGACCCTGGTCTGTCAACCGCTTGGGCTCAACCTCTAGCCCTATGCTCCCTCCTGCCCCAATCCCTGCTCTCAAACTTGGAAGGAAGTATATGAGGCCCCTCGACAGAATGTGTACTGGAGCTTTAGCCACCAGATCCACCAGAGGGGGAGGAAGGCAGGCCAGATGCAGGGCTGGGGAAATGGAGCCAGCCATAGAGGTGGCCAGAGCAAAGGCTTCACACCTACCCTACCAGCCAACAATTTCACTCCTAGATATTTACTCAAGAGGAATGACAATATATGCCTGTAATAACCCTTGTACATGAATATTCGTGGTTGCTTATTCATTGTAGATGAAAACAGGAAATAATGCAAATATCCAATGTGATGGGAACTGGTAAATAAATTACAGTATAGTTACACAAAGGAATATGATCCAGTAATAAAAAGGAATGAACTGGCCATATCACTGTTCCAAAGGCCAGCTATTACAAGATGGCATGGAACAAAATAAGACAAATATGGTAGTCAGTTTTCAAGATGGCTGTCAATGAACGTGCCGCCTAGTATTACACTGTACATAGTTCCCTCCTACACCGTACCAGACTAGAGTTGTTCTGTGCACACAACAGGATACTGCACGAATGATGGTATGTCACTTCTGAGATTAGGCTATAAAAATCTATGACTTCCAGTAGGCCTGTCACTTGACTGGGGAGAAGCTGTGCTATGAGCCGCCCGAAGAAGAGTACCAAATATCAAAGAACTGAATCCTCCTACCAAGAGTCATGTGAGTAAGCTTGGAAGCAAATCCTCATGAGAGACACACACGAGACACCCTGAGTTCAAACCACTAGCTGCTCAATTTCTGACCTCCAGAAAATGTGTTGAGCAAGAAATGTTTTTTTTTTTTACATCTACTTTTTAAAAAGGAATAAACTGCTGTTATATACAACAACATGGATGATCTCAAAAGCATTATAGTGAGTGAAAAAAGAGCAAGACAGAAAAGAGTATGGACTGTATGACTTCATTTGTGTGAAGTTCTAGAAGTAAGACAAATATATGAGAGAAATACCAGCAGAGATTGCCTCTGCTGGAGGGTGGGGACTGACTGAAAAAGGGCACAAAGGAACATTCCAGGGTGAGTGAAATGCACTATATCTTGATTTGTGAGGTTAGGGTTGCCTGTATACATTTGTCAAAGCTCACTGAATAGTACAGTGAAGAATTGTGTATTTCACTACATGTAAATTATACCTCAAACACACACACTGAGTGCATACACACACACACACACAAATGGCATTAGGAGAAAAAAGATTATTACAAAGGAAATGGATACATTAAACTTGTAGCTTTTGTTTCTTGCCACATGATGTTACAAAGTAGATTTTTTCCCAAACTCATTCTTTACTTATACCTCTTGGCTTCATCTAGCCTTCACCTCCATTCCATCTTGGATAACTGTAGCAAAAGCTCTCCCCCATACATGAAAACCACCATGCCAAATCTGCTGGGTGCAAATGTACAGCTTCACCTGAGACACATTGAAATGAGCATCCTAGGCTCAACCTTGGTTTGCATGCTTCCAGGTCAGGCTATGAATGAAAAAGACAAGAGCAGGGAGATGATACGAAGCTCTTTAGCAACTCTTAGAGTTCCCCTGGAGAAGGAAATGGCTACCCACTCGAGTATTCTTGCCTGGAGAATTTCATGAACAGAAGAGCCAGGTGGGCTACAGTTCCTGGGGCTGCAAAGAGTTTGACAGGACTGAGTGACTAACACTTTCACCTTTTTTTCTTTTCAGAGCTCCATCCCATTGGAGAACTCTGGAAGAGAGGATGGGATGATCCCACCCAAATTATGAGGAAGCTGGGGCATTTATATGCCAACTCCCATGGGTCAGTGGTTGAAGGCTGATCATGGTGGTGTTAATTCTCCAGAAACTCTATTCTACTGTGTGGGTAGGCAGGGTGGGATCTGGCAGACAGAGAAAGCCTTCAAGCAAAGAAAGGCATAAGTTGGCAGCTGCAATTCAGATCAATATGGACAGAAATGGTAAGACATCAAGGGCTTAGACTTCCCTGGTGGCTCAGATGGTAAAGTTTCTGCCTACAATGCGGGAGACCTGAGTTCAATCCCTGGATTGGGAAGATCTCCTGGAGAAGGAAATGGCACCCCACTCTAGTATTCTTGCCTGGAAAATCCCATGGATGGAGGAGCCTGGTAGGCTACAGCCCATGCGGTCCCAAAGAGTCGGACACGACTGAGCAACTTCACAAGGGCTATGGGTGGGGCATTATAACTGTCTGCTATAAGATCTAAACATAGAGGGTCGATATTGTTCCTTGATTGAGTCTGGGGTCTTAATCCAGGTCCCTATACTAGTTAGCTCTTGCTGTGTAACAAACCACCCCAAACCAAGATGGCTCAAAACAATAAATATTTTGTTTAGCTCACAATTCTGGAGATTGACAAGGAAATTTCTATCTGGGTCAGCTCAGCTGATCTCTGCTTGGCCCTCTCATATGTCTGCAGATTTGAGTTAAATGAATGGTTGCTTTAAGCCACTCATTTGGTTGCGGATGGTCACAAAGGCTAACTGACAGATGGGCTAAAGGAGCACAATTAGATCACGTGGTCAGGTAAAGCCTCACAAGAAGGGCCCATTTAACTGAGTCTTAAAAGACGCCAGGAAGATGGGGATGGTAGAAGAGGGCAGAGTGGTCAAGACACAGAGGACAGCAAGTGCAAAGGCTGTGGCAGGAAAGGACTCTATTTGGAGGGAATTGAAGGAAGATGAAGAAATGCTGCTAGGAGTGAAGGACAGAGAGATAGAAGATTAAGACACTTGGGGAAAACCTATTCCTACTCTGACTCATGAGAGGAAAGTAGCCATAAAAATATGCTCCTAAGGGGGACACATGTACCGCCATGGCTGATTAATGTCAATATATGGCAAAAGTCACTATCGTAAAGCAATTAGCCTCCAATTAAAATAAATAATTTTTAAAAATAAAAATATGTTCCTGATTAATATCTATCATTAATAGAGCCTTATTCAAAAATACATCCTGAGTACATATCTTTTTTATTTAATAGCCTTTTTAATTAATAGAGGATATGTTAATAAATGACTCATTGGAAAAGACCTTGATGCTGGGAAAGATTGAGGGCAGGAGGAGAGGGAGACTGAGGATGAGATGGTTGGATGGCATCACTGACTCAATGCACATAGGTTTGAGCAAACTCTGGGAGTTAGTGATGGAAAGGGAAGCCCAGTGTGCTGCAGTCCGTGGGGTCACAGAGTCAGACATGACTTAGCAACTGAACAACAACACTAATAAAATTATTCCCATTTTTCTCCAGTCTTCTCCTACTCTTCCCACCGCCCCCTCCATTCTCCCCAGGCTCACACAGCTACAGGAGGAGGGAGGTGGGGTAGAAGCAGATGGAATATTCCTGAAAGTGGAGACAAAATGAGAACTAAACAAAAGAACTCGGCTTCCCTGGTGACTCAGTAGTAAAGAATCTGCCTGCCAATGCAGGACACATGAGTTCAATCCCTGATCTGGTAAGATCCCACATGCCAAGGAGGAGCAACTAAGCCCATGCACCATAATCACTGAGCCCTCGAGCCACAGCTACTGAATCTCCTGCATTACAGCCTGTGCTCAGCAACAAGAGAAGCCACTGCAATGAGAAGCCGCACACTGCAACTAGAGAGTGGCCCTTGCTCGCCACAACTAGAGAAAAGCTTGTGCAGCAACAAAGACCCAGCATAGCCAAAAATAAATAAGGAAAAAAAAAAGAGTTCACAGAACAAGCCATTAGTGGGAGGAGGCCACTCAGCAAGTTGGCAATGTGGCCTGCTGGATTCTGGGAAATTGGCTTTCAACTTTGCCACCCTGAAAATGTCCAGCTCTTCTCTGAGTGTTGGTCTTCTCAGAAAATAGCCCAGGTGAAGCTTAAGGCCCTTCTAGCTCTGGTGAAATGAGGTTTTAGGGGACCCAGGAGTTTCATGGGGTTGTGTGTGGGTGAGCAGATGAGTAAGTAGAAATTAATTAATCTCAGATGCTGGAAAAGTATGAAAATAGAAAGGGAGTGAGAGACCTTGGAGGCTGAAGAAGAGAACAGGAGGTGGAATGCATTCACTAGGTCATCTTGAATTGCACCAGATTTCAGGTCAACAATAAACTAGCCCTCTGATTTCAAACATCTTGTGCTTGGGCACAAATGTGTTTGAGAAAGAACAGATGTGGAGGTAGACCAGAACTGAAACCCTTGTCTCAACAGACAATTGAATTCAGCAGGCAAATTCCCCAAAAAAGATTTGTTTAGTTTTGTTTTCATAAATGAAGGAAGCAAACTATACCATATCTGACATGGAAGCAGGCTTCCAGGACAAAAAATGGGCAAATGTGGAAAGAAAACTAAAAAAATTTACCATGCCTGAGGCACTAATTGAGAGACGAAGGATAGAGACCTTCTTCTGCTATTAAGGGACTATGTAAGATGGAGAAAATCACATCACCTTTCTGGGCTCCAGTTTCCTTGTATGAGGATGTAAGTGGATCATAGATGGCAAAAACAGCACACACGATACCAACAGCTCTGTCCAGGCCAGCGAGATGCATCAATCATCAGTCAGCACGATCTTCCCTGCGACATCTAGACGTGTTCTCTGAGTCCCTCGCAACAAAGCCCTTCCAGTGATCACTACCAAAGTAACAGAACTGACTCTCAAAATGAAACCTATCCACTTTTATGAACTAGACTACTGGTTCCCAGAGTTTGGGCTGCAGACTCCTGGGAGTCTGTGAGGTTACTGAAAAATGTCTGATGTTAAGTCGTACACTCACCAAACTTTGTCTCTATAATCAATGAAGTGCTATCTTATCATTGTCTTCGTTCCCAAAAGAGAACGGGAACATCTAGTCAAGGGCATTTCAAACTCTTCTGTTCTGGAACTTTCTATTCTGAGGCTGAATTTCTCTCTCTCCCCTACCCACTTCCCTCAAACTTCATTCTTCAAACACTAACATGGTTTCTATTGGTCAGGAAGGAATATCCCAACCTTGGTTGACAGGGGAAAGAACCAGACAGCAGACAACAGCAGGTGAATGACAACAATCATCACTGCTTTGTCCTTGAGATGAGCCATGATCAACTTGAGGGTCATCTGCCCAAACTGCCTCTCATATTTCAGGTCATCTGGCCAGGGTCTTTCTTTCCATATCATCTCTTAGACTTTCCTAAAGGTTTAATAGCATCCCAGATGCAAGCTTAGTTTCTCCTTCAACATTTGGGGTGGAAAGCTAAGACCCAAGGCAGTACAGAGAATAGGCTTGGGCACCACCACTAACTGGGTGAATGATCTTCAATAGCTTTCTTCATCTCTTTGAGCCTCAGTCCTCTCATCTATAAAGTGGGATAGTTGTGGTGATAAGACAATGCATGGGAATTGCCTAGAAAGTAGAGTCTGCCTCCTAGTAGGTATTCAACAAATGATATTCATAATGATGATAGATGTTTCCTGGACACTTCCTATGATGTCAGGTATTCTGTTAAGCATGTTAACAAACAACCTGTTTAAGTAAATGTATTTCTTTTTGGTGACAACAGATCACAAAACTAGCAAAGCTTCTGTATCTCAACTTTTGGATTCCAGGTATTGGCTAATATAACATGACAGAAACTATACTGTGTGAGTTCTGAGCCTGGGACCTGAGAGATGGTGCAGCCTTCTGCTGCTGCTCTTGGGACTCAGCCCAGCTGCTGTGTAAACAGACCTGGCTTGGTCTGCTGGAGAGTGAGGGACAAATGAAGCAAAGCCATGCTTTCCCGGCTAGAGTCATCCTAGCCCAACTAGCCCCGAGCCAACACAGCAGCTGACCTCATGCATATGAGTCAGCTGAGCAGGCAAGCCTGACTGAGATCAGCAGACCTGCCTAGCGGATCCCAGGACACGTTGCTGCCCCACAGAATTATGAACTAAATAAAGGATGGTGGTTTTCAACCACTATGCTTTTGTGATGATTTGTAATACAAGCCATTTTCTTCTTGACTACACAGTTAGACAACATTTCCCATGCTCCTTTGCTCCTAGATTGGGCATGTGACTAGTTCACCCCAATGAAATGTGAGAAGAAAGTGGCATGTGTCACTTTCATGCCAAAGCAGTTTAGAAGCTGGTGTGCCTTCTTGCTTCTTCCTTTGTCAACTGAATGGATGCACAGGCTCCAGCAAAGGGTACCAACACCTTAGGGGATGTGGAGCCACAATATGGAAAGAACCTGGGTTCCTGAATCACCACATAGAGGAGAGCCACCCACCATATGAAAATATCATATCCATTTGGACTTCACACAATCAACTAATAAACTTCAGTTGTGTAAAGCCACTGAAGTATGGGAAGGTATCCGTTATGGTAGTTAGCATTATCTTAAATAGCACAGGGATTATATATTTAAATTATCCCCACTTGCCAATAAAGAAACTGAGTAAAGAGAAAGCAAGCTAGTACAAATCTGAGTATGAAACTAGGCTGTCTGATTCACAGCAACTCCACATACTAGCTACCTGAGGTACTTGTCACAGTCAATCTTATTAAGAGCCCTTGAGGCCCTCATTAATGAGTTACTGTGTAGAGACACAATAATACAAGCCTTTACCGTTTCTTGCTCTTCCCTCATTCCCAAAACTTCACAGACTTTGAGGTCTGCATGAAGGGAGAAATTCATACTGATGTCCCTACTCTTCAGATGCTAGCTGCCCCGTCTGTCATACTCAGAATGGCCTAATAACTCTGCACCTACAGAACTTCTCACTTATGAGGGAGCTAGCTGCAAGCACAGCTTTCTTCAGAGCTCCACCTCTGCCACAAGGGGCGCATTCCTGTGCATTTCAGCACTCTCCCTGCTTCCAATGCCTCTCCCTTCACTTACACCACGGCCTCTCTCCACATTTCAAGGATGAGGGCAGTGGAAGGGAGAATGAAACGTTCATTCCCTTTGGTTTCGTTCAACAGTTGCTCACTGAGCACCTACTATGTGCCATGTATTGTGCTGAGCCCTGGCAATGCAAGGAAGATAAAACCCGGTAGAATCCCTCCCCTCCCCAAGCTTATAGCTAATGGGAAAAGGAAAAGCAGTACATGGGCCGCTGATCAAGGTGTCAGTCTGCTTAGTTCTCCATGAATATCCAGGACAGATGAATGACGGTGTATACAGTGATTCTTTTGCCAACATCTAGGGCAGCAATTCTTCATGTTAGCCTGAATTGAGAATCATCCAGATAGGCTTTAGTTTAAAAAGCACACCATAGGGCCTGATCCTCAGAGATTTTGATTTGGAACATCAGGAGTATGGACTCAGGAAATCTGCACCCTTAACAAACTCACTGGGAGGTTCTAATTCACATTGTCCTTTGAGAAACTCTAGTCTGTAGCAGGGGTAGAGTTTTCTTAGAACATTGTAGATGCAGTCCTGGGACTCGCGGGCTGATGTAGGCCAGGCCTTTGAAGCCAAAGGCTGGGGGCATCAAGTAGCACCGTAATGGTGCCCATAGCTGCTAGCAAGTCAGCACCGCAGAAGACCCAGAAGAACAGAGAACAAAGACTGATTAAACCCATCAAGTCCCCATGGAAAGATGGAGAGCAAGGGCAAATGTCATCACTGAGGTGATAAATAACACGCTGAATGTGAGTATGCAGAAGCCTTTCAGGGAAGCCGCTTGTGGGAACACATTAAAATAGCATAACAAACAACAGCACTTTCTGGGAAACTCAGATTTTTCTTACCTTAAATCAAATCTTCAGGGAAGAATTCATATGCCAAACAGCAGCACTGAATTGTTGCAAGAAGAGGCACCCACAGCTGGATCCTTAGCCAAGGCCCAGCTCTGGGAGCAGATCACTGCCCTTTAATAAGAGACTTGGTTCCTAATGATACAACAAGGACAAGTGGGTAGAAATCACAGGCAGGAAGTTGAGTGTGCTGTGAACAGGAATTTTCAAATAATGTAACAATGGAACTGTTTGCCTTTTGGGGCAGCAAACTGTTCTTTGAAGAATTCAAGTCAAGCCTAGATGCACTGCTGTAAATCTATCAAGTTCTCTTTGTATCTAGAAATACAAAAAAAAAAAAAAAACACAAGATTAAGACACTGTCCCTTGTCTCAATGGAATCATAGTCTAGTGACACAAAGAAAGTATGGCCCGTGACTACAATACGGTACAATGAGGCCATGACTCAAGTGTCCCTGGAGACCGCAAGAGTGCAGGAGAAGAGGTTTGGACTCAGATAGAAAGGTTGGGGAAGGCTTCCTAAAGCCAGTGTCATGAGATGTGAATGCTAAGACACTCAGAGAAGGAGAAGGAATGGCATTCGGAGCTGGAAAGGCAGGCGCAGATCAGATCAGGAGGAATTCTTGGGCTAAGGAGAGAGGTTATCTTGATAATGGTGAGGAGCCACTGAAGGTTGCCCTAGGTGGCATCTGGAATGAAAGTCACCCAGTTGTGTCCAACTCTTTGTGGCCCCTTGGACTATTGAATTTCCCAGGCCAGAATACTGGAGTGGGTAGCCATTCCCTTTTCCAGGAGATCTTCCTCAGGGATTGAACCCAGGTCTCTCACGTTGCAGGAGGATTCTTTACCAGCTGAGCTATTAGGGAAGCCCAAGTATACTGGAGTGGGTAGCCTATCCCTTCTCCAGGAGATCCTTGCAACCCAGGAATCAAACCAGGGTCTCCTGCACTGCAGGCAGATTCTTTACCAGCTGAGCTACCAGGGTGACTTCTGGAGCCATTTTCAATTTAAAAAAATTTTTCTTCAAGTCTAGAAAACTATTTGCTTCTTTTCAATTACTTTGTAAATTGGTAATATGTATGTAAAATCAATGTAATTTTAGTCATAATTCGGCATTTATAGAATCCTGTGATGTGAATGAGGTGGTATTATAAATCAGGAGAGATTCTTAATAAATAATATTGGCCCTTTTTACCTCTTAGCACTCAGCTCGTCCACCTGCGCTCCTCTTTCTTTCCTGTTTCCCTCTAGTTAGTTCCCAGATGAGCTGTCACCATGGGTTTGAGAGACTCAAAAAGCACCACCAGCCTCCAGGTGTTAAGCAACTACTTGGTGGAGGAGTAAAGGAAGCTTTGGGCAAGTCTGGCCCTGCTAGTATGGAAGACACCATCCTAGCTTCAGTGGGGCTACAGTGAGTGAAGACTGATGACACTCATCTCTTGGGATCTGATGAGGAGGAAAGTGAAGGAGCCAAGAAGCTAAGGGAAGAATGCCTCACACAGTATGAGTCAAAGAAAGCCAAAAGACCAGCACTTGTTGCCAAGTCTTCCATTTATTAGATGTGAAACCTTGGGATGATGAGACAGATAACGGCAAAACTAGAGGGGTGTGTCTGAAGCATGCAAGCAAATGGCTTGTTCCGGGGCTCTTCTAGACTAGTCTCAGTGGGCTATGGAATTTTAATACTTCCAGTACAGTGTGTAGTTGAAGACAATAAGCTTGGGGCAGAAGTGCTGGAGGAGCAAATCGCTGCTTTTGAGGACTATCTGCAGCCATGGACGGGGCTGAGTTCAACAAGATCTAAAGTCCATCATGGATTCATGCCTCTAAATATAGTGGTGGTGGTGGTGGTGGTTTAGTCACTCAGTCGTGTCCAGCTCTTTGCAACCCCACGGATGGTAGCCCGCCAGGCTCCTCTGTCCATTGGATTTTCGAGGCAAGAATACTGGACTAGGTTGCCATTTCGTTCTTGAGGGGATCATCCCAACCCCAGGGATCGAATCCACATCTGTGTCTCCTGCATTGCAGGTGGATTCTTTACCACTGAGATACCAGGGAAGCCTACACACACACACACACACACACACACACACAAGAAACCTTTCCCTACACCCAGATTGTAGAGGAATTCACTTATATTTTCTTCCAGTATGAGTGTGGCTCATTTGAACTTAATATATATATATATCTCACTCTATCTTACAAGCATAAATTCCAAATGGATCAGGGATCCAAATGTTAAAACAAAAAAGCCACACTCATACTGGAAGAAAATATAAGTGAATCCACTACAATCTGGGTGTAGGGAAAGGTTTCTTAACTATGCCTCAAAATCTAGAGGCAGTAAAAGAAAAGTCTGACAGGTTTGATTACTTAAAAACAAAATTTTGCATGCCCCAAAACACTATAAACAAAGTCAAAGCACAACTGACAAATGGAGAGAAAAATTCTTAAACAAATCATAGAAAAATACAGTACTATTCCTAATATACAAATAACTCTTGAAAACGGGGGGGACAAAGGGCTGGGGGAAGGATGTGTTGAGGAGTTTGTGCTTAATGGTTATAGGGTTTCTATTTGGGATGATGGAAAAATTCTGGAAATAGACATTGGGGATAGTTGCACAACAGTATGCATGTGCTTAACGCCAATGAAATGTACACTTAAAATGGATAAAATGCAAGAGTTATAGCTATATATATGTATGTCTATATATACACTATGCACGTGTATGTGCTCAGTCATATCCGACTCTGCAACACCGTGGACAGTAGCCCGCCAGGCTCCTCTGTCCATGGGATCTCCCAGGCAAGAATACTGGAGTCTTTGCCATTTCCTCCTCCAGGGGAGCTTCCCGACCCAGGGGTCAAACCCATGTCTCCTGCTTCCCCTGCACGGGCAGGTAGGTTCTTTACCACTGAGCCACCTGGGAAGTCCCTATATATACTGTACACACACACATATATAACCACTATAAACATTTTTCAAATCACTGAAAAAAAAATGAAGGACAAAGGACAAAAATATCTAATGGAAAAATCAGAAAAATATTTGGACAAGTAGTTCACAAAGAAATGATAAAAATGGCCCTTAAATGTAAGAAAAATGTTGAAACTCATTCATAATTAGAGAAATACAAAATACAGCAATATTACGAAATGCTCTCTAAACTATCAGATTGGTAAAAGTTTATTATGTTGACAAGACTGTGAGAAAAGTGGCATTCTCCTACATTATTGGTGGGAACGCAAACTGGTACAATCCTTCTGCAGGAAAGTTTAGCAATATGCGCAGAATTACATATGCAAGTTTGCTTTTGATCCAGCAATTTCTCGTCTGTGAAAAACATCCCCAAATACAAGAATACATATGTATAAGATTATTTGTAATTACAAAATATTGGAAACTACCTTAATGTTGGTGCATGGGAGACTGACTGAATAAATAAATGAGGCACTGACACAATGGAGCACTACATGCAGATGCAAAAAAAATAATGACAAAGAGATCTATGAACTGATTTGGAATGAACTGCAAGACGTAATGGTAAGTGAGAAGAAAAAAGCACAGTACAAAATAGTACCCAGAGTAAGCTCCCCTCTGTGTGAGAAAGAAGAGGAAGAAGAAGATATACATGGGGACTTTCTTGGTGACTCAGTGGTTGGGACTTGGTGCTTCCAATGCAGGGGGTATGGGTTTGGTCAGGGAACTAGGAGCCCTCATGCTGCATGGTCAAAGAATAATTAATGAAAAACTCAAACTAGAAAACATGGGATACTTTTTTTTTAAATAAAGTACCCCTGTATCTGTTCAACTGTGCAGAAGAAATGGAGAAAAGATAAACTAGAAACTGAGGATACTGGGTAACTATAGGGGATAAGAGGGAACAGAGTGGAGAAAATGGGGGACTGGGAACAGGGTAGTAGAGATGAGAGGGAAATGACATTTTTATGAGTATACATCTTTGTTTAGTTCTGGCTTTTAGAACTTTGCTAATGCTTTGATTACCATAAAAAAATTATTAAAACCAGGATGTGAAAAGAGCTCAAGATGGTGTGCAATTGGCAACAAATCAGTGTAAGTTGTTGCAAGTGAACAATATAACCAGACTGAAGGGAAAATAACTAACCTAAGTCAAATTGTAAACAGAAGTTTGATTATATACCTCACAGGTAAAGACACAAAGAACTGTATACTATTCTCTAGTTAGTAAATTGCTTTCCATGGAGGTTTAGTTTAGCACTTCCAAAACTACTTTATGTGTGTATTAGGACTAAGCAAGTACAGAAATTTATCATGGAGAATGAGAAACAGATTTCTCACTGTTGGGGAAAGGAATTACAAACAAGAAAAAGAGGAAAGCTAGGGGGAACTCTGAAGGATGGACTGGAGGAAATACCAATAGGAGCACATGGGTTTTTAAACACATGTACATAATGAGATGAAGAGAAATAAATCAGGTATGTGTTACAGGTGTGAGCATACATGCATATGTTCTCTCCTCCCATTTACTGAGAGCATGGAGAAGTCATGACACCCCAGTAGCAAGAAGCATACCTATCCCAACATCTTGGTTTCTAAATACCATTCTTCAATAAAAAGAACCAGAGTTCCCTAGAAAAATGGTTATTTCAGAGCTAGGATAGGGAACATATAAGTTAAACCTGGCATATCTTATCATGCCAGAAAGTAAGGAAGTGCTCAGGAAATGACGAGGCGTGCTGAAAGGACATGGAACCAACTCAAACGAGCTTCCAAGGGTCAAATCTGGGACAATCTGACCAACAAAATAATCACAGCAATAGATTATAACCCACAGGAAAAATATATATACTGATATTCTTTAATATATTTATAATACATAAATAAGTAAAATATCAGCTCCTCCTTGCAACTCCAATCAATAAATGTAGAAGAAATGTTGGAAGCTGAGAAACACTACTTGGCAAAGACCACAGTTATTCTTGTTGCAGGTAAGAATCGTTGATGGGTGCTATTATGGACTGTGTTCCCTCAAAATTCACATGTTGAAGCCCTGACTCCAATGTGTCTGTATTTGGAGACAGGGCCTTTAAGGAGGTAATTGAGGGTAAATGAAGTCATAAGAATGGCAACCTATTTCAGTAAGCCTGATATCCTTACAAGAAGAGAAAGAGGCATGGGGGATGCACAGACACAGAGAAAAGGCCACGTGAGGACACAGTGAGCCATCTACAAGCCAGAGAGGCCTCAAGAGAAACCAATCCGGCCAACACCTTGATCTTGAACTTCCAGCCTCAAGGACTGTGAGGAAATTAATTTCTGTTTTTTAAGCCACTCAGTCTATGGTATCTTGTTACGGTAGCCCTAGCAGACTAACATGGATGATAAAAGTAGTGTGTACAAGTCATCAGGAGAAGATATTTACATCATCTCATTGTCTTTCCTCACAAGACACGTTTTTTAACTACAAGGGTTAAAACAGTAACTTTATATTGGAGGACCCTGTAGATCCCACCTTAACTAAGTGATCAAGGTTAACATCACTAGTAATAAGACACTGACATCATGAATCCCTGAGACAACAGACACAACATTTCTGTTGAATTCTTGCCTCAAATGCAAACCTCAATTTTAAAAAAATGAAAAAATATTAGACAAATTCAAATTGAAGGGCACTGTACAAAATAATTGACTAGAACTCTTCAAAAGTATAAAAGTTTTGAAAGACAAGTAAAAACTGAGGAGCTGTCACAAACTGCAGGAGACTAAAGAGACAAGACAACTAAATGTGATGTAGGACCTTGGACTGGATCCCAGACCAGAAAGAGACATCAGTAGGAAAACTGGCAAAATCTAGATAAATCCCATAGACGAATTAATAGCATTTTATCAATTAATATTATTTTATCATACCATGTTTGCAATTTCTCTGTAAATCTAAAATTATTTCAATGAAATTTTTAAAAGAGCCAATGTTGAATTAAAAAGAGTTCAGATACACTATGAGTTTGTTTACATATTCTTCTAAAATACACACACACTTCCCAGGTGGTACCAGTGGTAAAAAAGAGCCCACCTGCCAACTCAGGAGACATAACAGATACAGGCTCAATCCCTGGGTTGGGAAGATCCCCTGGAAGAGGGCACGGCAACCCACTCCAGTATTCTTGCCTGAAGAATTCCATGGACAGAGAAGCCTGGCAGGCCACAGTCTGTGGGGTTGCAAAGAATTGGACACAACTGACTGTGATGCTGGGAGGGATTGGGGGCAGGAGGAGAAGGGGACGACAGAGGATGAGATGGCTGGATGGCATCACCGACTCGATGGACGTGAGTTTGAGTGAACTCCGGGAGTTGGTGATGGACAGGGAGGCCTGGCGTGCTGCGATTCATGTGGTCGCAAAGAGTCGGACACGACTGAGCGACTGAACTGAACTGAAGTGACTTAGCATGCACACACATAAACAATGAAAAACATTATTCATAGATAGATACATATGTACCAAAAAAAATACAAACCTGAGCTTGACAGTGGTTTGGTTCTCAGTGTTGGCTGCACAGTGGAATCAACTCAAGAGCTTTAAAAGCTACTGATGCAGGCTATCTTAGAAAAGAGAAAGCTACAGTCCTTTCTTTGGCCACCTAGCACTCCCTAGTTTTAAGAAAGAAAACTAAGACCTATTCACATCTACACTAAACAGATGTTTCAAAATACACACAAAAACATGCTTAGGAGTCTGGAAAATCATAATAAAGTAGCAAATAAAAATCACTCTGACTTGGAAAAAAACTGATGCTTGAGTTCCTCCCTTCTTTCCCTCCCCTCTTTTTGATTTTCTCTGTCTTGTCTGAGATCCAGGTACAAGGGATTTCTAAAAGATTCTCAGGTGATCCTGACTGTGTATCCTGGGTTAAGAACCACTGGGCCTGAAGGAGACTAAAGAAATCAGAGTTAGCTTCCACTGCAGGGGGAGGGAAAAGCATGGAATCAGCAGGAGAAAACCAACTTTACTTAAAATCTGAAGGAAAAATTACTAAATGTTAGGATGTATAATTCTGGAAGATGAGACCACAGGTATTTGTCACATTATCCTCAAGTTTGTCTCTATTTCTTTAAATTTATAACATTTTTCAAAGAATAAAAACAAGCTTATTTGCCAGTCCATAGGAGTATCATTTTGACGAATGTAAGATATAATCAAGAAACATTGCTAGTTTCATTTTATAGAGACAAAGAAACAAAGAAAGAAACACGGGCTGCAGATTTGCAGCTATTAAAGGCTTACTGGAAGTCCCATCAGTAATTTTGGCATCTTCTTCAGACCTCTTCGGAGAAGGCAATGGCACCCCACTCCAGTACTCTTGCCTGGAAAATCCCATGGACGGAGGAGCCTGGTAGGCTGCAGTCCATGGAGTCGCTACGAGTGGGACATGACTAAGTGACTTCACTTTCGCCTTTCACTTTCATGCATTGGAGAAGGAAATGGCAACCCACTCCAGTGTTCTTGCCTGGAGTATCCAAGGGATGGGGGAGCCTGGTGGGCTTCTGTCTATGGGGTCGCACAGAGTCGGACACGACTGAAGCGACTTAGCAGCAGCAGCAGCAGCCAGACCTCTTGTCCACAGCTGAAACACTTTAATCCTTGCTCTAGGGATTCACCCTTAATAAATTTCTGGTTAGTGCTATAATTCGGTGGCTCAGTAAATGAGAAGAACAAGTGGTTAGATGGGAACAATGACAGCGATGTTGTTTATAAACAGAAATTAATCTTAAAAGAGAAGCATTTGCAATTTCTAAGTAATTCTGAACAGGCTAGTATTCAGCCTGTTTGCAATAGCTTTGGCTGGAGTGGTGGTTCTCAGCCTGAATGGCTGGCTGCGGTGCTGCACAGCTGCTAAATATTTTAAACTTCCACCTGAGTCTTGTTAATCTGTTTGTGCTGATCTGTTTGTCCTTCTTCATCTTGCTCTGCAGTGGGTCCAGTAGGCCATCTCAATAAGAATGCCACTTTGCAGCCAGAAAACAGAGGAAGGCTGGTGACTCTCAGAGGGGATCAAGTCCATGATCATCAGGAGGCTTTGTCTAACCAAGCATACAGAAGGTACTCCAGCAAAAAAGAGTATCAGTTAATGTAAGGAAAGCTATTGTGGGGGAAAATTATATTCAGTGTTGGAAAAGGGGGGACATGAATGCTGAACAAAAGAGAAAATGTGAGTTTTAGTCCCATTTCCATACAGTGGCTATGACATGTCCTATTTTTATTCCTCCTCTTGTTGTCATCCATCTCCCCTTTTCCTTCCTTTCTTAAAGACTTCAGTCAACAAACACTTATTTATCCAAAAGGAAGTCTAAATGTTTCTGGAAATAATTTGGCTTCTCTGACATTATCAACAACTGCCTTGCCACTCAGTAGGAGAAAATCTCTCCTCCATAATTAATGGGACAAAGGAAACTTCATGAAATGGTTGTTTTCTAAATTATAATGTCTTTATTTGGTCCTGTGTGCTCCGTAGGATAATACTGCACAAAACTTAGATGATCACATATTCATTAAGCTGACAGCCTCCTCTGCACCCCATTTTACCTGTTCAATGCCTCTATCTTCATGTCGAGTGCTGGTTAATTTCTGATCCATCTGTCTTTCCACCAAACCATGGGTCTCTCAAAGGCAAGAATCTTGTCTTATTCATTGGCATATCCACAGTGACTAGACCTCAGTGAACACTCAAATTAGCATGTCCACCTGTTGCTGGCTTCCCTCTAGAGAAAATTCTTTGCCTTTGTTCTAGATCAATGCAGTAGAGGCCACGGTGTGCCTCTCAAGTCCTCCCTTCAGGACTGGAGTGCTCATTCCACCCCCAGCTCCCTGACTGGAGTGCTGGGCACCCAGCATTCCCCACTTAATGGAAGAGAGCTGCCTCAACAATGCTGTACCCCTTCCTGAGGGTCCATGTAGAGAGATGAAGACTTGGGCCCTCGTCCTCACCCTGAGACAACTCTGCAAAGGTCCTCCCTGCTCCAGCATCAACAGAGCCCTATGTGGCCACAGCACTGAAGCTCAAATTCTCCCTGACCTCATTCTACTGCTTTCTCTTCTCTCCCAGGTGTTAATCCTAAGAGCGCCCCTAATACACTCAGCAGACTGATCTCTCCATCAGAGTCTGCTTCCTGGGGAGCAGGCCAGGCAATGCTTTCCAACTGCTATTAGAGACGTGTGCTTCTCAGACCCAAGCCATGCAACATGGATGCCTTTTGGAGACCAGATCTACATCTGAGCTGAGTCTTCACTAAAGACACCAGAGCATAAGGAGACAGGGCCACCATCTCACTCACAAGACACCCCTCTGTTCCCCAGTGCCACTCCTGCCCACTCATCTAGAAACATCTTCACATCCCTACTCAGACACCCTGTTAGGATCACAATCCAAATAGACAAAAATTCCCTCTTTGGGACAAAGTAACTGTAAACTGAACACTGTGTAGTTAAAACTGAATCCCTCTACAGGAAGTGCCTGTTTCCAATATCTTTTCACAGCTGAGACACCCCAAGCTCTAATCCTAGCTTCATACAGCAAAACCCTCAGCTCGGCAGAGGTGCCCCTGGCACAGACCAGCTGCTGCTTGGGTTTTCCACCACTTGGCGCTCCTCTCAGCTGGGGATGGCTTTGCAATTCCTGTGAAGGAGATGGCCCCTACTGCCCCTGGGCAGAGCTCGGCTAGTCTAGCCCCAAGCCCACCAGAGATGAGAATCACTGAGAGGACTAAGACGATGGAAACTATCAGGCACAGGTGTGACCTGACTGGCTTTCAGTTCATAGCTAGGGCAGCTAAGTCCCAACATTTCTACTCTGACCCCTCCACCAGCTTGTCACCTCAGATGCCCCAGTAAACACCCAACACCAGTCATGCAAACGGCTGGGTATCACTGTGCAAATGTCTCTTTGTTAGTCATGCAGGCCGTTTCATCGATTTCCCCCTCTGTCTGTGGAACATTCTCTCATGCCCACAAAAAAAGAAAGCCTTCTCAGGAGACACTACCATTCCTTTTTAAACCATCCCCTTCTCAAGCCATACAATTTTTTCTTTGTATTTGATAGAATCAAAATCAGATGCTTTGACATCAGGATATCATAAACTGTACTCTTGGTGTTTCATCGTAATAGCAGGTTTGGGACTAAAGCCAAACAGTGGCAATTTCCCCCTTTCAAAGAAAAACTGCTTTCAAGAGTTAAACAAAATTCTCCTTCCTTATACCATCTTCAACAGACCCTTCCCCAAACCATGGTACATTATTTGAGGAAGAAGATCATTTTGTAGAATATCTTGAATATTTCCATGTTTTAAATCAATGTATTCGATGTCTTCAGCAAAAATAAATAAAGAGGAGGCTTTAGCAAATCATTTTAGAGTTACAGACCAGGTAAAAATGAAGGTGAAATCTGGTCTAAAAGAGGAATTAAAAAAAAAAAAAACAAGTAGAGGTGGAAGAGACTGTCCTGTCTTGCTCCACAAGCAGGGAGAATCAATCTGGAGTGGAGATTTGATGGACTTTAATCTTACCCCTGGCATCTGGGCACCTTATGGCACCCAAACATTTTTATCAGGCAATGTTTACAAAGAACTAGAGAAGCAACAGCAATTCAGAAAAAACATATTTGGTTTCAGGATGGAAACAAGTAATCAAGAAGTCAGGGGGTGTATTATTATGCAAGAAGAAGCAATCGGCTTATAAGTAAGTGGTGAAAGAAATGACTTAGTAAACAAACCTTTTTTCCCTCTAAGAAGAAAAGAAGAAGAGCTAGAGACCATTTCAGGACTTTTTAGGAGGTAAGATTTGAGGTTTGATCTTCTCTGAAGATCCAAAAGAGTGGGTAGCCCTTTTGAAGCCACCATAAACACTGACCATACAACTGCTTTAGATTTACTCTAGGACTCTGAACTGGGATAATTTTCTCAGATGGAGGTTTTGTCATGGCAGCTAGCCCACCAGGACAAAGTGATTGTTCCTTCTGCTTCCTGTACTGCAAGTTGGTTTATTACAACCCCTGTGCAATGAGTATCCCCGCCAATCATCCTCATCTAATGGAGAGAATGGTGGCAGCGACGGTGATGCTGATGCTGGAGATGAGAGTGATGAGGGTGATGGTGGTAGGCATGGGATGGTGGCGGAAATGGGGGTGGTGAGGGTAGTGACGATGATGATAAAGTAGAGGAGATGATGCTGGAAGATGACAGTGACAGTGGTGATGCTGATGTGGCAAGAGCGGTGACAGTAACGGTATTTAATAGTACAGATGATAGCAGCGCTGGTGACGATGATGGTGATGCTGATGGAGATTAGGATGGTAATGGTAACAGTGATGATGGCGGTGGTAGTGAAGGCAGCCACTTAACAATGGCAGCATGGTGATGTGGTAAAATATAGGGGCAAGGCTAGTCTCTTGCAGAGATTATGTCTCTGTTCCAAAGGCTGCAAGATCCTAGAATTCATTTCTGAACTTCCTTACTGAGTTCAAAAAGTATTCATTCAGCATCCACTCTGTTCTGGGCTCTGTTCAAGGCGCTGGAACAAAACCAATGAGACTGTACTCTCAAAGAGTCTATTTCAGCCAACAAGACAGACCATAAACTAAAAAGATAAATAAAATGTCATGTGTAGGGTGACAATAAGTCCTCAAGAGGAAAAGCACAAGACTGGAGGGTGAGGAGGGCAAACAAGGCTGGGGTGTGTGTGTGTGAGAGAGAGAGAGTGTGAAAGTCTGGATGATTGTTGAGCAAATTCTCTCTTCCCACTCCCACTGTGGGCAGAGTCTATTTCCCTAACTCCTTAATGATGGACTTGGTCATGTGATTTCCTTTGACCAATAGAATATTCCTGGAGTGTGAAACAAGCTAAGATCGTGCATTGGCTCTTGGACCCTGGTGACAGATCAGGAGGAGAGCATGCCCTTGGGGAACCACTGCCCCTTCCTTCTGGGCCTCAACACAAGCACACAAACAGCAGACCTGAACCCCACCCTCTCCCCCACAGCAGAGCTGACAAGCCCATCCTAGAGCAACCAAGGCTCAGTCCAACCCAGGAGCATAGAAATAAGTGCTTGCTGTAAGCCACTGAGTTTGGGGGTGCTTCCTAATTCTGGTAAGAGCTGACAGCACAGAGGAGTCACAGTTTCAAATAAGGTGATCAGGGGAGCCCTTGCTGGGGAGATGGCATCTAAGAAAAGATCTGAATGAGGTGAGGCAACAAATAATGCTGGGAACTAGTGAAAGATGGTTCCAGGCAGAAGGAACAGCAAGCGCAATGGAAGCTCAGAGGTGGAAACAGCAAGAGCAAGTTCAAGGAGGCCAATATCTCTAGAACAAAGTCCCAGAGCGAAGGCCACAGGAGAGGGGGCTGGAGAGGTCACAGGAGAGGGGGCAGACTGTACAGGGCCTGGTAGGTCAGAATAAAACTAATGGGAAGCCATCAGAGGGTTTTGACAAGAAGGGTAACTCAGTTTCACTTGATTTTGAGAGGCCAGCTCTGGTTTGAGAGACGGTGAACAGTCAGCTCTTGGGAGGCAAGAGTGGAAGACAGGCACTGAAGGCCCAAGAGAGATGGCCAGGGAGACACCCAGAGGAGGCATGGAGCAGGGGGGCTGCAGTGGTGATTTATTGTCTTGGACCGTCTTTGATAGGATGGCCCAGGCTCTTCATCCTCCCACACCAGGAGCCGAGGAAGCCAAGGCCATTAGGCTTGAGCTCAGGGGTAGTTACTGGGAACAGAACTGAGATGAAAGGCTCCACGCCCACATCGCCAATCTGTTGCTTAGCACAGGTCGCGTCGCTACTCCATCCCTCTATTGTCTGTGGGGGTCTCAGCAATTCAGAAATGGACGATCTTTTCAGAACAGCTCAGGCAGATGCAAATACATCCTGACAACCCAGCCACCATCTCTTGTGTGCGTGGATCCTTCTCACTTTGTCCCAGTTGGCAACATGCCTTTTATTCCAAGCATCAGATGAAGAGCTTGCCTGCATCTTGGGAGCTCAGGCTGCTCTTAATCTTTCCTGGTGGCACCTAAAGGGCTGATATGCCTACATTCTCAGCCTCCTTGTTTAGAGGCTCCATGTGAAATGAATTTGTCTGGCTCGGGCACTCCAATAACCCTCCACTTCCCCTCTGTTACCACATCATCCTGAACCAACTGCTTCTCTACTTGGCCTTGGACTTCTGTGCAGTGATCAAGAAGGCAGACTTAATCCAGCACTTTTCAAACTCTGTGGGAGATGTTACTCTTTTCTTCAAGTTTCATCCCATCATATGGGAAGGCAGATAAGTGTGTTTGTGTGTGTGCGTGTGTGTGTGTAGGTGCATGAGACAATATTGCACAGAATATTGATTTCAGTGTTATCAAATAAGATTTGATTATTATTATCTGAATATGATCATCTAACTTTGTGCTCCCTGTCTTTTTCTTTCCTTGGCTCAAGTTCAAACGTTCAATATGTTTTAGAAGAGAATCTTTTCCAAGGCAAAAATGGCATAAGATAAACGCATCTCTCTGCAAGAATATTTTAAAAGATAAGCAAATTAAACCAAACTGGCCTCAGTCCTCTTTTATTCTGTCAAGTGACCTCTAAGAAAAAAGGGAAAAAATTTGTGAAAAAGGTATCAGAGCAGCTAAATACTTTGTTTCCTATTAATGAATCATCAGGTTTGGAGAAATACTTTGTTCTGACCTTTTGAAGCTATGGGTGTGAGTCCATTTGGCTGGATTCAGTGTCAACCTCAGAGCCTTTGGCTGCAGGCTACCATGACAACAAGCTCCACCTCCATGGAGGAGGAGGTTCTCAAAAAGAAAAAAACTCCAGACAGATGTGTTCTTTGGCTTTTGAGAAAGAAAGCTCACTCTATCAGAGATCTCAGTAGACACTCGAGGGAGGGGCACAAGACTACCTTCTAGCATCATAGCGGGCTGGGACTGGAGAACAACTCTGGGTGCATCAGTTGAGCCCACCCCATTTTACAGATGAGGAAACTGAGGCCCAGTGTTGGAAGTCCCCAAGTCTTGTCCCCGGTACAGTCCTTGGGAGTTGGAGTGAAGTTCCTGATGCAGTTCAGTCACAAATATAAACAGCTGATCAGAGGTATAGAAGAGTTGCCCATGGAGAAATTACATTGCATTATATAAATGGTCACTGAAGGGTGTCAAATCTGTCTGTGTTTATGATGAGGGAGGATTGGATAAAATGTTGAAGCTGGGCCACTGCCCTGTTTGGATTCTCTTCAACGACTGTATTTGAAAACAAATCAAAAGTATAAAACTGGCTGAAAAAGAAAAAGGAGTTGGGTGGTTCCCATCAGCTGCTGGTGGCCTACAAGCACTAACCAAGAGCCCCTCACTGCCTCACGGCCCGCACAGCCTGGCTTCCCAGAGGAGGCTGTGGATCTCCTAACTTCAGACTTTCCTACCTGCCCTCCAACTGTATTTCTCTAGTCACTGAGCCTGTAATTAACTACTGTCATTGTAACTGACCCTGAGATTTTCATTTACCCATTCTCATTACTGAGCAAAACAAGTCTCAGGGAGAGACAAGTTCAATGATTCACCCAAGGTCACACATCTTATAAGAAACAGAAACAAATGTCTGGGACTAGAAATCCAGTTCTTTCTCCACCAACTATGCCACTCATCAAAAAACATTACAGATTGCTAACTGGATGGCACAGTTTAATGCCAGAAATTATTAACCAGTAGAAATGCCACAGAAATGCAAAGGTAAGGACAATCTGTTAGTGAGACAAGAGGAAAATAATTGCAAAAGCTAGGAGAGACCAAACCATCAACAAAAGGATAAAATAAGTAACTACTGTTTGATTATCTGGACAGGAAGTCAACACAAGGAGGAAACTGAGGAATGCTAGCATCAGTGGCTGTTAGATCATGAATCTAAGATAGTAAAGCAGAGGCAAATGCCAAGATAAATGCAGAATTTTTAAGAGAAATACTTCATTTATGAAAGGCAAAACTAAATAAAATGCATAAGTTTGAGACAGACCTCTTTCAGGAAAAAAATTACAATCTTCCATGTGACTGCATGCAAGAGAAAAAAACTCAGATTATCTTAAGCAACAGGAAGGAATTAATTAGCAGGCTATCAAGGGCTAACAGAATCAATGAGAAGCTGGAGGAGAAGGCTTGGAACAACCAGCAGGATCCAAGGCTGCTGCTGAAGTAACAGAAACTATAGCTGAAGCCCAAGTGCAGGCAGCACAGTACTTTCTTTGTTTCCACTGCCACTGCTATGTACCTGATCCTGAAGTTTTCCTACATCTTTGTGCCCTTGTTGAGGATTCAGTATCTCAGGTCTGAGGCTGAAGCAAAGGCTCCAAAACTTTGGCCATCTGATGCAAACAGCCAACTCACTGGAAAAGATCCTGACGCTGGGAAAGACTGAGGGCAAGAGAAGGGGGTGACAGACGATGAGATGGTTAGATGGCATCACCAACTCAATGGACATGAGTTTGAGCAAATTCCATCTGGGAGATAGTGAAGGACAGGGAATCCTGGCATGCTGTAGTCCATGGGGTCCCAAAGAGTTGGACACGACTTAACAAGTGAAGAACAACAACGTCCCAGGAGCAAGTGTCTAACCATCTATTTAAACCTTAGAGAACCAAGGGTAAGACAGAAGGAGGAGCTGTCCCCTTTGCCTTCTATAATCAGACCATCAGCAGGAGGCTTAGATAGCTACTGCCCTCCTACTAAAACTATGCCCAATGGGGATACGTTAGTTGGGCAATACTCACTGCTATCACAAGCCTCAAAGTTTAATGGCTTAACACAACAGAAGTGTATTCTCCAGGCATGTAACTGTCCAATACACACATTCCTGGTTTGGCAGTCAACCTTCCCAGGATTATTCACAACCCAGGCAAATGAGTCCTGATGCATGTCCAGCAGTAGACAGGGAAAATTTCTTCCCCGACCATGAGATACAGACCTTCCTTTAGGTCTGACTGGGCAAGCTTACGGTATACCAGCTTCTGGACCAGTAAGAACTAGCAAGAGAATGCCAGATACCAAACGACTGTGACTAATCGAGATCTGTCCCTGGAGCTGGGGATAGTGTTCCTTGTCCATAATCACATGGAGACAATACTTGGACAAAATTGGGGTTCTGTAGTCTAAGAACTGGGGAAGCAGGGCAAATGGATACCCAGTGGTAACTCAACAGTATCCACTAAAGATGGACAAAGCTTTACTTGGTAAGAAAGGCCATTCCACTTTGGGGCAGTGCTTGTCACTCTTCTTTCTCATTTATGTACATGTTCCAGTTTGACAAAAATCCCTCTTACAGGGTCAGGACTTCCCTGGTGGCTCAGATGGTAAAGCATCTGCCTCCAATGTGGGAGACCTGGGTTCAATCCCTGGGTCGGGAAGATATCCTGGAGAAGGAAATGGCAACCCACTCCAGTATTCTTGCCTGGAAAATCCCATGGGTGGAGGAGCCTGATAGGCTATAGTCAATGGAGTCACAAAGAGTCGGACATGACTGAGCAACTTCACTTTCCAGGAAAGAACAGCAAAGCAACATCCTCCTTTGTTTTCCCTACAATCCCTTTATTAATAAAGACAAAGACTAGGTATCAAACCAAAGAACAGATAAACCCCCATATCTCAATGCCTTTATATACAATAAAGGTTTATCTCTTACTCACATAAAGTCCTAACTGACAGGTAGCCCTCTCCTCTAAGTACTGGTGACCGACCCATGTTCCTTCCAACTTGTGGCTCTGCCATACTCTACAGTCCAAAAGTCACCCTTTCTATCAGTATCAAGCTAGAAGGGGACAGAGCTTAAAGGATTGCATGTGGGCAGCATTTATAGGCCAGGAAACAGAGCATCTCACATTCTGTTAGCTAGGGCTCAATCCCATGGCCACACCTAACTGCAAAGGAGGCTGGGAAAAGGAACCCAAGAATTTCTTCCCCAGATATTTAACCACTGGGCACTTGATTCCCACCCAAACACTGCCAGATTTTATCTTAATGGGCTGCTGCTAGGATGGCCTCCCAGTCCTGAAAATACTAGATTTCCTCATCTGAACCTAGGGGCAGGGCTCCTCATTCTGCCTGCTGCTTGTACTACTCCCCTCCCTTGTAGGAAGGTCTCTCTGAGCTTTCAATAACTAAGACCCACCTAGAGAAGAGCAATTTCTGAGTGCAATCAAATTTGTCTAAGTCAAGCAAGGGTGCTGACCCATTTCAAGGATATCAAGGGCCCGAGGGAGTTACTAATTAATACCTCCAGTGAAAATCATGTTAACATTGTCACTTTCTATATCCTTTTTGCCACTGTGGGTTTTTTTCTTTTCTGAATTTACAAGTAGATCTCCAGATCCTCTGTCGGCTCACTCTTCTGTGTCTTAAGAGCCACGTGAAAAAGAGAAAAAACTGTATGTCTGCTTCTGCTCTGCAATGCTGGGAATTTTGAAAATGAACTTGAAGTCTATGTTGCTTTCATCGCTTTTTGAGGCTTTGTGGGCCAGAACATTTGCTCTGTGTATCTATTTCCAACTCATAATGCAAGATATGTAATTAGTGGTGCCTCCGCCCCCTCCCTGGCAAGCTCAATCAGGCAGAGCCCATCCAAATGTACTGCACAGAATCCTCTTCCACGGCAAACCAGGGCAGATGTTTCTTCTTCCAAAGAATCATTTTCCAACAACTCTCCAGCCAAAGAATCATCACTGGGATGTCATGAAATGTATCTGCTCTGGAGGAGCTCACATTAATTAACAGGGTTATTAAATACTGGACAAGGGGTTGTATGTGGCTAGAATTCTGTTACATAGAGCTTCAAAGGAGACAGTACCATCAGTTCAGTTCAGTCGCTCTGTTGTGTCTGACTCTTTGCAACCCCACGGGCTGCAGCTTGCTCAAACTCATGTCCATTGAGTCGGTGATGCCATCCAAGCATCTCATCCTGTCATCCCCTTCTCCTCCCTCCTTCAATCTTTCCCAGCATCAGGGTCTTTTCAAACGAGTCAGTTTTTCCCATCAGGGGGCCAAAGTATTGGAGTTTCAGCTTCAGCATCAGTCCTTCCAATGAATATTCAGGATTGATTTCCTTTAGGATGGACTGGTTGGATCTCCTTGCAGTCCAAGGGACTCTCAAGAGTCTTCTCCAACACCATACTTCAAAAGCATCAATTCTTTGGCGCTCAGCTTTCTTTATGGTCCAACTCTCACATCCATACATGACCACTGGAAAAACCATAGCCTTGACTAGACAGACCTTTGTCAGCAAAGTAATGTCTCTGCTTTTTAATATGCTGTCTAGGTTTGTCATATCTTTTCTTCCAAGCAGCAAGCGTCTTTTAATTTCATGGTTGCAGTCACCATCTGAAGTGCTTCTGGAGCCCAAGAAGATAAAGTCTGTCACTGTTTCCATTTTTTCCCATCTATATAGGCACAAAAATATTTCTTTAAGAAGCCCTTTCAAAAAGCCAGTGTGCAGTTGAACCTCATGCTGTCACAATTTATTTAGACCGGGAAGGAACCTATAGATTCACCCTTACATTCAATGATTTACTAAGCATTAGCTGGGTGCCAGGCACTAGAATGGGTGAGACAGATGGAAATGAGTCCCTGGTTAGAGAAGCCTCCAGATCAGTAGGGGAAAAAGATTCAAATCAACAATTTGATAGTATAACAGAAGTGATTAATGTAAAATTCAGCTGAAAGATATTAGACCTGGATGAGGTCTCACAGATTATCAAATCCAGTCAGCCTTTCAGAACCAATACCCCCTTTTCATATAAAAACAAAACTCTAGGCTACCCTTCAGGAAACTACAACACTATCCCCCACTCCCAGAAGATATGAATATTTCAGGAACATGGAGCTGGCTGGTTTCTGTGGATCTTACCCAGCTCAGATTAGTTCCTACTTTGCTTTTTGGGTAGTTTTATTAAAAAAAAAAACCCACAATCTTAATGTTTTCTAAACACTTAA
The DNA here is from genome assembly GCF_014754425.2 of Oryx dammah. NCBI lineage: Eukaryota > Metazoa > Chordata > Mammalia > Artiodactyla > Bovidae > Oryx > Oryx dammah. The sequence continues at coordinate 116,990,290 of NW_024070207.1, forward strand.
AGGCTATTTAAAAACTCCTCCCTCTGCTCCTCCTCACATCTGCCACTCTAGTTAAACTCATCCCATCCGAGAGCTCCATTTCAAAGATGAAGACATTGAAGTCCAGAGATATGAAAAGCAAGGCTCAGGGAACCTGGTGCCTCCAATATGGTGTGGGAGGATAAAAGAAATGGCAGGACTGGTTTAAAGAACAACATAGCCTTTGCTTCTCAATATGTGATCTATGGATCGGCAGCATCAACATCATCTGGGAGCTTGTTAAGATTACAGAATCTCAGCCTCCACCCAAGACCTACAGAATCAGAATCTGCATTTTAACAAGACTACAGGTAATTTGTATCTCCACTAAAATCTGAGAAGTACTGCTGTAGCAGTCACTGTGGATGACCTCATGCCGTATCTCATTTGCCCACCTGAATTCATCAGCAGATATGATAGACAGTTTCCAACAGGTAAGCAGCTTCAACTGCCAGCATCTTAGCTCCTTTCAAGTCTAGTGGAGTTGATGCCACAGGGTAAACCCACAACCAGTGAGGAACTGAAGCCAGCAGATAAATGCCCCATTCTCCCCATCAACAAACCAGAGTTGATGAACCCCCAGCTGGTATGGTTTGTCCAATTCTGTGAACATCTTAACAAAAAGAATTCCAAATAATCCTGAAAGATTGTGTCTCAAGCTGACTGGAGGATCTTATCAAGATCTACTTTGTTCAGGTGATTGTTTGGTTTTTCCCTGGCTCCTTGCCATCTCTCCACCTCCTAGTCATCTCCCATGACTTAGGATTACCCCAGGCCTGGGAAAGTAGCACCCAGTAATTTCTTGCAAACAGACTCTACCTGCTTCTCTCATACAGGTTCCCCATGTTGCTTTGGGAATTCATCCAACAGTCTCTACCTTTCAAAGCCTTGAATCAGACACCAATCTGACTGAGGCTGGAATTTCAGGGCACTGCTTTCTTTCTTTAGATTGGGTTTTAATCATAGGCTTGCCCTTCTCAAGTCACAGTGACCATCGTCCCTTGGGGTCTCTTATTTACTTATTTTACTTACTCTTTCTAAGAGGCATGCCTTCCATGGATGATGACTGTTGATATTCTGCCACCTAGTGGAGGAATCGGAACTGCAGCGATGGAGCCTACATGCTGAAAAGAAGAGATGAATAATTTAACCACCACCATGATCCTACTGAACGTGTATTATGTAGCTGCTGCTAAGTCACTGCAGTCGTGTCCGACTCTGTGCGACCCCAGAGACGGCAGCTCACCAGGCTCCCCCGTCCCTGGGATTCTCCAGGCAAGAACACTGGAGTGGGTTGCCATTTCCTTCTACAGTACGTGAAAGTGAAAGGTGAAAGTGAAGTCGCTCAGTCGTGTCCGACTCTTAGTGACCCCATGGACTGCAGCCTATCAGGCTCCTCCATCCATAGGATTTTCCAGGCAAGAGTACTGGAGTGGTATTATGTAGAGACCACTCTATTTAGAGGAGCTCATTTAATACTCATAACAACCCCACGATGGAGATGTTTTCCTAATTTCATAGGCTTAAGAAAATTAAGGAATGTGGTGATAGTGGTAGAGGGAAAGGACAAAAAACAATTAAAGAGCTCATTAATGAATGGGTTACAGCTCTAGGCAACTGAACCTCAACTCTGATGCGGATCCTTTGATAAACCACATGAAACACACGTTAGAATCATCCCACCTGAGGATAGAGAGGTGGCAACATTTATACTGACTCCCATTTCTCATTGGTTGAGGGGTCCTCAGGACTGTTAACTCATCCACAGATCTGGGTTGTACCTACTTGTGGCTGAGCAGACCTCAGTGGTGTCAGAGACTGCTCACAGCAAAGAAATGAAGATTCGGGCTCTTGAGGTGGGAAGCTGCCAGCATGCTGGAAACAGAATGTGGTAAAGTAAGATTGTGGTCCAGGCATGTCACACTCCAAAGTCCATCTTTTATCCTGTCCATCTATACTGTCTCAATAGCTCAACCACATATAAAGTGTATCACTTGTCAAGTTCTTCCATGTAGTCAGCACTGCAAGGCAACAGTTGGCAGAGCTCAAGTTCTCCTATCAGTTCTGGGTCAGACTGAATTTGAAGCCAGGGTCCACATCTTCTATGGACCGCCCCCGCCCCTGCCGATCACTGTGGATGATTATAGCTTTGAAATGCTTCATGTCATCATGCTCATAAACAGGTACACTGCGTGAGCTGTTTGAGCTTTAGCCTGGCAAGGCCTAAGAGCTGGAAATCCCAAAGCAACTAGTGGCCACCTAGGGCAGGTTATGGACATGGGGTGCCACAGCCCCACAGTTCTTGGTTTTATCCAGGCCCTCCCACCTTTGTATTTTCTTGTTCAACAGCACCAAGATACAAATAGTTATCAGGGAAAGAGCTTTCACCAGACAGACCCAGATTTCACTCTGAGCTCTGCCATTGACCAGCTGAAGGAACTTGAGAAGGTCACTTGACTGGCCTGAGTCTGTGTCTTCATTCGTCAGTGGGAGCTGATACTACATACTACCCCTAGGATTGCTAGAGTGACTGAATAAAATAATGTGCATAAAGCAAACCAGGATCCCAGGCTTCAGGTGCCACTAGTTTATTCAGGAGGCACAGACATGAAGGGCGGGGAAGTAGGAGGACTAAAGCCGGGAAGGGAGGGCAGCCACGGCAGGGTGCATTGCTAAGCTGGCTGCCACTGTGGGCAGTGGGAACCTCATTCTGCAGAAACAGTATGAGTATGAGGCCCTCAGCTCAGAATCACCCCAAACAAAGAGTGAGGGAACTGCTACATTTGTGGACCAGTTCCTGCAAGTCATTCATTGAGAACCACTCCCTGGGTGCACAGCTGTGGGGGCTGGCGGGGGCAGGAATGAGTGGGTATGTCAGCCCCACTCTCTTGCTGCCGTGCCAACCCATCCCCCATCAAAGACTCTTCCACCATTCTGCCGAATACAATGTGTGAGGCACTTGCCATTCTTCTCTATCATCATGTTCTGCTGTAATCCCAGCACATTGTTCTTTTAAATATTCGTGCCTGGGAAATCCCATGGACAGAGGAGCCTGGCGGGCTATAGCCCAGGGAGTCACAGGGAGTCAGACGTGACTTACTGAGCAGACGCACAGAGCTGAGGTACAGTGTTGTGTTAGCGTCAGTCAGTTCAGCCGCTCAGTCGTGTCCGACTTTGCGACCCCATGAACCGCAGCACGCCAGGCCTCCCTGTGCATCACCAACTGCCGGAGTTCACCCAAGCCATGTCCACTGAGCGTGTTAGTGTCAAGTGTACCGCAAAGTGATTCAGTCACACATAAACATATATCCAGTCCTTTTCAGGCTCTTTTCCCATATAGGCCATTACAGAATATTAAGTCGAGCTCCCTGTACTATACAGGTGCTTGTATCTATTTTATATACTGATGGCGTCACTCTTCATCTCTTTTCCGCACTACAGTCCTCTCCCCTCTCCTCTCTCACCCTCTTCCTCACCTCTCTTCCTCAGTTCCCTCATGTTGCAGTCATTACTCTTTGTTTCCCCACTCTCTGGCGACCATCAGCTTCCAATTGTTCAGGAGTCGGTCTTTGTGCTATTTCAGAAGTCTCTTCTCCTATAACTTACGTTAGCAAAACCATTTCTCTCTCTCTTGCTCCATGTAAAGGGAGGTTAGCACACAAAATGAGTGTTAAAGAAAAGAGCTCTGAGGCAGACACTGTGGATTGCTCAGCCAATGGCTATTCCATCCCCTTCTTCTTATCAGGAACTTACTGATTTTTTTTTTTTTTAACTTTCAGAAAAAGGCATATTCTTCAGAGAGGTCAAGATCAAAGGAGAAGGACTTTTCGATCTAAGCCAATCAGGGGCTAGCCTTTCCCTTGCAAGTGACTGATTTAGACATTACCTGGGTAGGCAATGCTGGCCAAGGAGATCTGGGAATGCCCAGGGCAAGGTAGGCCTTGCTCATGAAAAGGGATCTTTTTTCTGCTTCCGGACATTACTACCTGCATGAAACATCCAGAATTGCCATAATCCTCTTGGAACCATGAAGAAAATACAACAGAATATGAAAGAAATGAACTAGGGTCACTGTGTTGTTGAGCCACTGTTTCCACCACGCCTAGACTCAACCTATCAGATTGTTTAAGTCCAATATAATATGATAAAGTCTTTATGATTTAGAACTTTGTTAAAAAAGTACTTATGAGAGAATGATTTTAATTCACAAATGTTCTTAATGCCCCATATATTTCACTGGGCTTGGCCACATTCTCTAGCATAGTGTCATTATGCATGTAATGTCTGTAAGAATGAGCCTGAAGAGACACAGGAGCACATCTAAACGAGCCCATCTGGCCTTTAATTAATACAACTCCTAAAAAGTCATGTGGAAACTGATTTTTTTTTTCTATGTTGAAGAGCAAGTGAACTAAATTAGATGGAAGTGTTCTGGATAAACCTGAGGTCATGATAGCTTATGAATCACTTTCAACAATAAGACTTCCTTTAAATAAGCAAGCCCATGGCAAATCCTTTTGGGTTCAGAGGAATTTTATTATAAAAGTATATATTCTCCCTGTGATGAGTTATTCCTTAAATTGGAATTTGGCTTCAGGGAATCCGTGAATCCCATGAAATTAGAAGCCACATTCTATGTGTAAATGTGAATTTCTCTGAAAAGATAACTAAGCTTTCATTAGATTTTGAAAGGAATTTATAATTGCCCTCCTACCTATACACACACACACACACACACACACACACACACACACACACGACTTAAGAGCCACTGCTAATGTAGGTGTTTTCAAAGCCTGGATTTTCTTACAGAGGCATACTCTTGCATTGGAAGGCAATCTGACAGAGGGCTAGTGTATTATTTTGAGGAACCAATGATCATATCCAATTTGTGAATTCTCAGATGTCACACCAGATGTCCTTATTTTCATGAGGGCTCTTAGGCCCTACGGGGAAAAAATAAGTGAAGGAGATTTTGGAACTAGTTGCCATGCTCTGTATTCCCAGGAGACATGGTCGACTATTGGAGTAATGACCCTCAATTTTTTCCTCTATATGTCTTTATATCAATCTAGCCTTTACATTTCCCATACTAACTCTGAACTTGGCCACGTGACTTGCTTTGGCCAAGGGAACAACAGCAATTGTGATAGAAGCAGACACTTGAAAAAATACTCAAATATTGGTGATTTCTCTCTTTTTTACTGTTACTGGAGTCCCTGCCACCACCTCCATATGAAAAAGCCTGGGTTAGCCTGATGCATAAGAAACATATGATCCAGTCACCTCCATTATCTGTACAGTCAATCAACCCTCAGAAGCAGAACACTCATCGGGGTGGCAGCTGACTGCAGGCACATGAATGAGTCCTGTCAAGACAGCAGTAGGACCATCCGACTGAGTCCAGCCCAAACTACCAACCCTATAAACTGAGTAAATAGCTTATTGTTGTAAGCCACTAAGATCCCTGGTGGCTCAGATGGTAAAAAAAAAAAAAAAAAAATCTACCTGCATTGTGGGAAACCTGGGTTCCATCCCTGGGTTGGAAAGATCTCCTGGAGAAGGGAACAGCAACCCACTTTAGTATTCTTGCCTGGAGAATCTCATGGACAGAGGAGTCTGGCAGATTACAGTCCATGGGATTGCAAAGAGGTGGACATAACTGAGTGACTATCAGTTCAGTTCAGTTCAGTTCAGTCGCTCAGTCGTGTCCGACTCTTTGCAACCCCATGAATCGCAGCACGCCAGGCCTCCCTGTCCATCACCAACTCCTGGAGTTCACTCAGAGTCATGTCCATCGAGTCAGTGATGCCATCCAGCCATCTCATCCTCTGTCGTCCCCTTCTCCTCCTGCCCCCAATCTCTCCCAGCATCAGAGTCTTTTCCAATGAGTCAACTCTTCGCATGAGGTGGCCAAAGTGCTGGAGCTTCAGCTTTAGCATCATTCCTTCCAAAAAAATCCTAGGGTTGATCTCCTTCAGAATGGACTGGTTGGATCTCCTTGCAGTCCAAGGGACTCTCAAGAGTCTTCTCCAACATCACACTTCAAAAGCATCAATTCTTTGGCGCTCAGCCTTCTTTACAGTCCAACTCTCACATCCATACATGACTACTGGAAGAACCATAGCCTTGACTAGACGGACCTTAGTTGGCAAAGTAATGTATCTGCTTTTGAATATGCTATCTAGGTTGCTCATAAGTTTTCTTTCAAGGAGTAAGTGTCTTTTAATTTCATGGCTGCAGTCACCATCTGCAGTGATTTTGGAGTTCAGAAAAAGTCTGACACTGTTTCCACCGTTTCCCCATCTATTTCCCATGGAGTGATGGGATCGGATGCCATGATCTTCGTTTTCTGTATCTTGAGCTTTAAGCCAACTTTTTCAGTCTCCTCTTTCACTTTCATCAAGAGGCTTTTTAGCTCCTCTTCACTTTCTGCCATAAGGGTGCTGTCATCTGCATATCTGAGGTTATTGATATTTCTCCCAGCAATCTTGATTCCAGCTTGTGCTTCTTCCAGTCCAGCGTTTCTCATGATGTACTCTGCATAGAAGTTAAATAAGCAGGGTGACAATATACAGCCTTGACACACTCCTTTTCCTATTTGGAACCAGTCTGTTGTTCCATGTCCAGTTCTAACTGTTGCTTCCTGGCCTGCATACAGATTTCTCAAGAGGCAGGTCAAGTGGTCTGGTATTCCCATCTCTTTCAGAATTTTCCACAGTTTATTGTGATCCACACAGTCAAAGGCTTTAGCATAGTCAATAAAGCAGAAATAGACGTGTTTCTGGAACTCTCTTGCTTTTTCCATGATCCAGCGGATGTTGGCAATTTGATCTCTGGTTCCTCTGCCTTTTTTAAAACCAGCTTGAACATCAGGAAGTTCGCGGTTCACGTATTGCTGAAGCCTGGCTTGGAGAATGTTGAGCATTACTTTACCAGCGTGTGAGATGAGTGCAATTGTGCGGTAGTTTGAGCATTCTTTGGCATTGCCTTCTTTGGGATTGGAATGAAAATATAGTTTCACTTTTTTCACAAGTTTGGGGATAGTTTGTTATGCGAACGCTAACTGATACAGGAGGGAAGACAATGGCTGTTTTTCCCCTGGCACCAACATCCTTTGTGGTTGTATACGGTGGAGACAGCAGAAAAGAAGACCACAGCTGCTGTAAAATCATGTTCCAGACCATGGGAAGGGTCTGTGACAGCCCCAGAAGTGGTGGTCAGCAAGCAGGCTGAGGAGGAGGGGCGGCCAGTGAGCAGAGGGGAAATAGGAGCCCTTTACTAGGTCCTTGCTGCCCCTGGCCTCACTAGAGTGGTCTGCACCCCAGAATAACTACTGGGCCCCTCCCTTCAGCCACTCTATCTCTCACCAAAGGAAGGTCTGGTAGGGGCAGCTAGAAAGTGGTTTTCAAGGGTTATTCAGGCCCCTTTTATAAAATGAGAATTAGAAGAGATTAAGTAGGAAAAAGGTACATCAGGAATTGAGTGTCAGAGATGGAGAAAGGGAATCAAAGAACAAAGGAAAGAAAAAACAAATGATAGGAAAAAGAAAAACAGGAGAGAAAGAAGATGTGAAATGTTACCCAGATTTGATTATAAAGAGTATGAAGGAAAACATATGATTACTATTTTCAGGTGCCTGCACTCCCAGGAGCCATTTAACCTTCCCAACTGTCCTGGAGAAATTGAGGCTCACACAGGTCATGGAAGGTGCCCTAAAATTACACTGCCCCAAAGTGGCAGGACCATGACCGAGGCAGTCCTTAGCCCACAAAGAAAAGCAGCCTTGATGTGGATAATAATAACAGACTACACTTCCGAGTGCTTACTACGTGCCACACACAGACAAAGTGCTTTACACAGCTCGCCCATTTGGTGCTTGGAGCGGCCAGGCACCAGGATAACCATCCTGCCCACTTCACTGATGAGGACACAAATGTAAAGAGAGGTGAAGCAGCTTGCCCAAGATCACAGAGCTGGGAAGTGGTGAAGCCAGGATGTGCGTCTGGCTGCAGAGTCTGCACCTGCAGCAACTACACCACCACACCTCTCAGTGTGCTACCGGAGACCACGCCCACCGCGGGTGCCGCAGCTCTCAGGGTTAAGTGGCCGAGGGCTAGGCTCACAGTACTGGGACAGGCCTCAGAGGAGGACTGGTCACAATGTAAAGATCTGGGAAGGCAGGAACATCCACGAGGAGATCAAGTAGAGCCTCCCTCACGTTAGAGAAAAAGGCCTGGCTGCCGTGTGCTACACAGCCAAGCTAGAGCCAAGCATCCCTCTGGGATACACGTGTATGACTGCCCAGTGCACTGAACTTCACGGGAAAGAATCAGGAATGGTTCCTTCTCATTCTTGATGTCTGGGCCTTCGGAAGCTGGAAAGAGACTTTGCTGGGAGCTGTCTGAAGAAACAGTGAGGGGTGGTGAGGGGGAGATGAGAGCACAGAGAGGATACTAGTGAGACAGGCAGAGACACGTGGAGGGGAGGGGGGCCAGAAAAGAGGCGGCTGCTCCCCTGGGGTGGTTTGGCATTGTTGACTGCATACCTCTTATACTGAAGTCCCCTGGGAGCTACAGGTGCATCCCAGCTGCACCCAAGCAAGTCTGATTCAGAACTAGATTCCCTAGCAGTCTCCTGTCTAGATCTTAGATGATAATCCCAGGAAAAGAAAGAGTGGAAGAGTCCACAGAATAAAATGTAATTCAGAAATCTGTTTCGCTTTTGAAGTTCCTCTTAAAGAAAAGCAATCACCTTTGTCTCTGCATCTCCATTAGCCCATCCTCTTTTCTGAGTTTCTTCTTGGTCACCAACATGCATTCAAGGCGAGACACACCAGAAATCAGTTTAGCGGGAAGACTCATTTTAAAAAGCTAAAAGAAAAGAAGAAGAATAGGCTTTGATTATGGTGGCAATGCTCATTTTTGTGATATGAATCCAACTGAAATAAGGAGACAGTGGCTTTGGCAACCTGGGGAATCTTTTGTGTGTTTTTTCACGGGAAATTTCTGGATCTCTGGGCTTTCAGGAGTTTCGGCATCAAACCATCTGCCCCCTTTCCACACAGAACAGAAGAAAGGCAGTGTGCAGGCCCTGATTCTCTGCTCTTTGGTTTGAAATGTTTCCAGGGAAAGCACGAACACTCCCAAGAACCCTAAGGTATGTATTTAAATTTCTGAGATGGAAGTTAAAGGTAAGGAAAGAACACAAGGTTTCCAAAGGGAAAATTCCAGAAGAAGTAACCATGGAAACTGTTCCAAGGTCTTCAGAGTAGTGTCACATCGAGCCGAGAGACAGCCAGCCCCATTAGTGGGAAACGAAACCCTAAAGCAGACAAGCTAAGCAAAGGACTGAAATGAATCGAAAATGATTGAAACAATTTTTAATAACCAGGAAGCAATGAAAATCATGGGCTTCTATGCATGAGTGATACAAGCATCCATATGCTTTTTGTAGCCCTTCATCCTGAGGTTGTATTGCAATCACATGCATACTTCCAGGCTTTCCAAGTGGACCAGCACCAGATTTCAAGACTATTTATTCTCATACATGTATTCATTAGTTTACTCTTTTGATCAACAGCTGTTATAAGCTATCAGATGGCTATACCTAGGCATCCATTCGGCACTTATTCAGTACCTACTATGTGCCAAATATTCTACTGCATATGAGATGTGATTGTAAACAAGACAGATATAGCACCTGTCTTCACAGAGTTATGTTGTGCTCAGTCATACGAAGGATTCAGAGAAGAAGTAAGTTTGTTAACCTCAGGGAAGCCACAATTTCATTATGAGGAAGGAAAAACACAGGATCAGTAAGAATTAAATACTTACACAAGCACTAGATCAGAATTCCAGGCAAGAACACAAGCAATGTCATGGGCAATATATTTCCATTTTCCCCTTTTATCCCTGCCCAAGCTCACCCCCAAGCTTGTCTCCAGTTATTTAATACATTGTGAAGTTCCTTTGTGAGGGGAATCCTTAATGAGGTGAATGTCTTGAAGCAAATCTACCCCAAGCCTGTCTACACTGCAGTCATCCCTTAACCTGTATCTCTAGAGACAACTTTGGCTGTAGGTAAATTTCTAAATCTACTGATGGAGGGATGGGGTGAGAAGAAATACATCTTTGAGACCTGCTACTTTGAGGGCACCATAAATAACCAGTCCACTGTGAATTATGTTCCTGAACCAGCTCTCAGCCTTTAGGAACTCCCAGTGGTGTCTGCTCTCACTTCTGGAGCTGGACCAGTACTAGACAACCCTGCCGAATTCAAAACAAAATGACAGGTTTCTGCCTGCTAGAAGACCAGGAAAATGTGTGGGTATTATAAGAAGAGAAAAAGTGGAATATGATCATCAACCTTGACCATGGATCTCATACTGATGACCGTGTGAAAATGGGGCAGAGTCAGGCCTCGGGGTTGGGGGTTGGGGGAGATAAGCCCGCCCCCTGCCTCTCACCAGCATTGGGCATGCCCCTCCCCTTTTGAATGACACAGATGACTAATTCACCACTTGGGAAGACCTCTGTGCGTATTCCAAGAAAGTGACTCCTGGCTTATAGAAGTGAGGCTTGTTTGAATCTTTGGCTATGTAACTCCCAAGATGGACTGGTGGGGAAAAAACTATATGATAGGTTGTGGTGGTGCTTAGTCATGTCCAGCTCTATGCGACCCCATGGACTGTAGCCTGCCAGGCTCCTCTGTCCATGGGATTCTCCAGGCAAGAATACTGGTGTGGGTTGCTGTGCCCTCCTCCAGGGGATCTTCTGACCCAGGTGAGGGGAAGACTATCACTCTCACCACAGACTGTGCTCCCTTTCTTGTTTGTTTCTAGTTTACTTATCACTGGCAGAGAAACAGAACCTGGCAGACAAAGCAAAACCATGATCCTGGGCTACTGTGGGCTAACTGTGAAGAAAGTGGGGTTGGAGAGCAAGTCTCAAGAGGCTTGGCAACGCTGACTGATGGACTCTTTTCAGGCACAAGTGTGGCAGTCTTGCTGAAGAGAGAATGCCGACTCTGGTTCATTTCAATTTCCTTCCGTTTCTCCATGAATCAAAATCATTTTCACTTCATTGAGTTTTGATGGTAATCTGGTGATGAGCTACTCATTTGTCAGAATTTTCTAATTAGCACAGAAAGGAAAGGAATGTTCAACATGGTTTGTCTCATTTGCTTTCCTCTAAGGCAGAGGTCATAAATTTATGCAGTTGGCTACCTTCTCCGTGGTTTTTTGGTTTTATTTCACTTGGTAGAGGGAAGAAAAAAAATGATGTCTCCAGATCTGACCCAGGCTCACAAATTTATACTCGGCCTAATTCTTACCACTCTAAAAGGAAATATGTGCTCAAAATAATAAGCACATATTAGTTTACTGTTCTGTGAGTCAGTGATCTGGCCCGAGATCATTGAACAGTTCTGGTGGTATCATCTAGACTTAGGAATACAGCTGCTGTTGGCTAATGGACTGACTGGAATCTGGTCATCTATGGTGGACTCATTCACACGTCTGGTGGTTGATGCTGGCGCTTAGTTGGGACCATGTGGGTAATTGATCCATACATCTTTGGCCGGCCAGCCCCAGCTTACTCATATGATAGAGTTCTCAGGGATCCCAGGAGTATCAAGAGAGGACCACCTCAGTGCAGAAGTACTTCTCAAGTTTCTGCTTCCACCGTGTTTTCTAATACTCCACTGCTTAAAGCAAGTCACAAGGTCAAGACCAGATTCAAGGGGTGGAAAAACAGACTCCATACCTGGATAGGAACTGTTGCCGAGTCACACTGCAAAGTGAGGGGGGTGCATGTAGGAGAAGACAGAGTTGTTGTGGCCACTTTTGCAGATAATCTCCCAGAGCCCTGTTGCTGTTTGAGACAGCAGCCCATGCAAGGACTCCTCTGCATCTGGCTGGCAGTGTAACAGGCTTGGTTGGACTCCACGTTTCATGTTTTTCCTCTGGTAAAATGAAATGGTTTGGAGGAGACAAAGGAAAAGATGTGAAGTGTTTAAGTTGCCAGAGGGTATTGTTTCAATTAAATTTCCATATCTTTACAAGAACAAAATCACACACATATGTATATCTTATATGTATGTATATACACAGATAAATTATGTATATACACATACATACTGTGTTCTTTTGTTAAGGACACATGCTAGTACAGAGTCTGGGCACCTCTTTTTTTGTATGTGAAAGCAGTGTTGATAATGTCTATCAAATAAATAAATGGTCCCAACCTTGACTTATTCATTTGATAGAAATAGAAAGTTTTTACATCAATCTGTAAGCTGATCTATATAATCCCCATAAAATACACACATACTCAAACACAAACTCATTATATTTTCAAGCTAAGTAATAATTATTTAGAAGTGATAAGATTTTCTTTTCACTTTCTTAATTTTATGACAACATATGTTGATCCAGTCTATTATTTTGTGTAAGGTGCAAATGCCAAAGATGACAAAAATGATGGTGGTATGAGTGGAAGAGGGGGCTTACCTGGTGGTTCAGCAGTAAAGAACCTGCCTGCCAATGCAGGAGACATGAGTTTAATCCCTGGGTGGGGAAGATCCCCTGGAGAAGAGAATGGCTACCCACTCCAGTAGTCTTGCCTGGGAAATCCCATGGGCAGAGGAACCTGTCCATGAGGTCATAAGAGAGTCAGAGAGTCAGATATGACTTAGCTGCTAAGCATGTACACGCATATCATACCTCAGTCAGGGTTTAGTCAGGGAATCAGAAACCACTCTAGGTATTCTGAGAAGAAAAAGATTTAATGCATAAAATTAAATGTCTACAAAACCACTGGAAGGGCTCAAGAAATGATGATAGGGAAAAGTTGTCCCTCAGTTCAGTTCAATTCAGTCGCTCAGTCGTGTCCGACTCTTTGCGACCCCATGAATCGCAGCACGCCAGGCCTCCCTGTCCATCACCAACTCCCTGAGTTCACTCAGACTCACGTCCATCAGGTCCGTGATGCCATCCAGCCATCTCATCCTCTGTCGTCCCCTTCTCCTCCTGCCCCCAATCCCTCCCAGCATCAGAGTCTTTTCCAATGAGTCAACTCTTCGCATGAGGTGGCCAAAGTACTGGAGTTTCAGATTTAGCATCATTCCTTCCAAAGAAATCCCAGGGCTGATCTCCTTCAGAATGGACTGGTTGGATCTCCTTGCAGTCCAAGGGACTCTCAAGAGTCTTCTCCAACACCACACTTCAAAAGCATCAATTCTTCGGCACTCAGCTTTCTTCACAGTCCAACTCTCACATCCATACATGACTACTGGAAAAACCATAACCTTGACTAGACGGACCTTAGTCAGCAAAGTAATGTCTCTGCTTTTGAATATGCTATCTAGGTTAGTCATAACTTTTCTTTCAAGGAGTAAGCGTCTTTTAATTTCATGGCTGCAATCACCATCTGCAGTGATTTTGGAGTCCAGAAAAATAAAGTCTTACACTGTTTCCACTGTTTCCCCATCTATTTCCCATGAAGTGATGGGACTGGATGCCATGATCTTCATTTTCTGAATGTTGAGCTTTAAGCCAACTTTTCCACTCTCCTCTTTCACTTTCATCAAGAGGCTTTTTAGTTCCTCTTCACTCTCTGCCATAAGGGTGGTGTCATCTGCATATCTGAGGTTATTGATATTTCTCCCAGCAATCTTGATTCCAGCTTGTGCTTCTTCCAGTCCAGCGTTTCTCATGATGTACTCTGCATAGAAGTTAAATAAGCAGGGTGACAATATACAGACTTGACGTACTCCTTTTCCTATTTGGAACCAGTCTGTTGTTCCATGTCCAGTTCTAACTGTTGCTTCCTGACCTGCATACAGGTTTCTCAAGAGGCAGGTCAAGTGGTCTGGTATTCCCATCTCTTTCAGAATTTTCCACAGTTTATTGTGATCCACACAGTCAAAGGCTTTAGCATAGTCAATAAAGCAGAAATAGACGTGTTTCTGGAACTCTCTTGCTGTTTCCATGATCCAGCGGATGTTGGCAATTTGATCTCTGGTTCCTCTGCCTTTTTTAAAACCAGCTTAAACATCAGGAAGTTCACGGTTCACGTATTGCTGAAGCTTGGCTTGGAGAATTTTAAGCATTACTTTACTAGCATGTGAGATGGTGCAATTGTGCGGTAGTTTGAGCATTCTTTGGCATTGCCTTTCTTTGGGACTGGAATGAAGACTGACATTTTCCAGTCCTGTGGCCACTGCTGAGTTTTCCAAATTTGTTGGCATATTGAGTGCAGCACTTTCACAGCATCATCTTTCAGGATTTGAAATAGCTCAACTGAAATTCCATCACTTCCACTAGCTTTGTTCGTACTGATGCTTTCTAAGGCCCACTTGACTTCACATTCCAGGATGTCTGGCTCTAGATAAGTGATCACACCATCATGATTATCCGGGTCATGAAGATCTTTTTTGTGCAGTTCTTCTGTGTATTCTTGCCACCTCTTCTTAATATCTTCTGCTTCTGTTATGTCCATACCATTTCTGTCCTTTATTGAGCCCATCTTTGCATGAAATGTTCCCTTGGTATCTCTAATTTTCTTGAAGAGATCTCTAGTCTTTCCCATTCTGTTGTTTTCCTCTATTTCTTTGCATTGATCACTGAGGAAGGCTTTCTTATCTCTTCTTGCTATTCTTTGGAACTCTGCATTCAGATGCTTATATCTTTCCCTTTCTCCTTTGCTTTTTGCTTCTCTTCGTTTCACAGCTATTTCTAAGGCCTCCCCAGACAGCCATTTTGCTTTTTTGCATTTCTTTTCCATGGGGATGGTCTTGATCCCTGTCTCCTGTACAATGTCACGAACCTCATTCCATAGTTCATCAGGCACTCTATCTATCAGATCTAGTCCCTTAAATCTATTTCTCACTTCCACTGTATAATCATAAGGGATTTTATTTAGGTCATACCTGAATGGTCTAGCAGTTTTCCCTACTTTCTTCAATCTGAGTCTGAATTTGGTAATAAGGAGTTCATGATCTGAGCCACAGTCAGCTCCTGGTCTTGTTTTTGTTGACTGTATAGAGCTTCTCCATCTTTGGCTGCAAAGAATATAATCAATCTGATTTCGGTGTTGACCATCTGGTGATCTCCATGTGTAGAGTCTTCTCTTGTGTTGTTGGAAGAGGGTGTTTGCTATGACCAGTGCATTTTCTTGGCAAAACTCTATTAGTCTTTGCCCTGCTTTATTCCGCATTCCAAGGCCAAATTTGCCTGTTACTCCAGGTGTTTCTTGACTTCCTACTTTTGCATTCCAGTCCCCTATAATGAAAAGGACATCTTTTTTGGGTGTTAGTTCTAAAAGGTCTTGTAGGTCTTCATAGAACCGTTCAACTTCAGCTTTTTCAGCGTTACTGGTTGGGGCATAGACTTGGATTACCGTGATATTGAATGATTTGCCTTGGAGACGAACAGAGATCATTCTGTCGTTTTTGAGATTGCATCCAAGTACTGCATTTTGGACTCTCTTGTTGACTCTCGTGTACTCCATTTCTTCTGAGGGATTCCTGCCCACAGTAGTAGATTTAATGGTCATCTGAGTTAAATTCACCCATTCCAGTCCATTTTAGTTGGCTGATTCCTAGAATGTTGACATTCACTCTTGCCATCTCTTGTTTGACCACTTCCAATTTGCCTTGATTCAGGGACTTGACATTCCAGGTTCCTATGCAATATTGCTCTTTACAGCATCGGACCTTGCTTCTATCACCAGTCGCATCCACAACTGGGTATTGTTTTTGCTTTGGCTCCATCCCTTCCTTCTTTCTAGAGTTATTTCTCTACTGATCTCCAGCAGCATATTGGGCACCTACTGACCTGGGGAGTTCCTCTTTCAGTATCCTATCCGTTTTGCCTTTTCATACTGTTCATGGGGTTCTCAAGGCAAGAATACTGAAGTGGTTTGCCATTCCCTTCTCCAGTGGACCACATTCTGTCAGACCTCTCCACCATGACCCGCCCGTCTTGCGTTACCCCAAGGGCATGGCTTAGTCTCATTGAGTTAGACAAGGCTGTGGTCCTAGTGTGATTAGATTGACTAGTTTTCTGTGAGTATGGTTTCAGTGTGTCTGCCCTAGCTTCCAAGAAATCAGGAACTGACAAAAATTGTAGAAAGCTCCCATTCATGGAGATCAACACTGAAATGGGTAATTTACAAAAGAATATCTAGAAGCTGCTGGAAAACCTCACATCTATTGTCTTGAAAAGCATACACAACTTCTGTTGCCATTCTAACAACTTTTGCTTCTCTTCTGCTTTTCAAATCTTGAAAACTTCCCTATCATTGGAGGACTTTATTATGAAAGCTGGCTGGCAAAGTTTCTAGAAGATATAGCTACTAGTCTTGGTGCCCTTCAGTAGAGGGGAGAGCACATAAAGAAATGAGGATGAATACTTGTCAAAATAAAACCATTTAGCACAGACCCCCAAGTCTTAACCTTATAGCATGCAGTATTCTTAAGACTGTGATCCCATATTGTATGGACATATTGTAACAAAATGCAGTCAATCTATACATACTAGTTTTGTGCTCTTTTTTTCTAACCCAACTTTACTGATGTAGCCATATAACTCTCAAAACCCGTAAATTGATCATTTTCATAGTAATAATATATTTCTTTTATTTAATATATGCAAGCACCTTTGAGTTCGTAATTACACAAGTGGATTTCTAATATTTTCCACTGCTATACAAAGTTGTGAAGATCTACTATCCCTCTTTTTGAGTTAACTTCTTAAGTGTCATTCTCCCAAAGAATTAACAGGTCAAAGTACATAATCAGTTCCTTAAAAGATACTGTCTTGTTAAAGCTAATGTAGAATAGTAAATTGTACTAATAAGCATTATGCAGAATAATCTTACAGCATATGGCATTATTCAATCTGTTACTAGCTTTTATACACCAAGACATTTGGCTTCAAAACAGTTTAAGTCACAAAGGGGTGTGTGTGTGTGTGTGTGTGTGTGTGTGTGTGTGTGTGTGTGTGCGCGCGCGCGCGTGTGTGCGTGTGTGTGTGTGTCCTGAGTCTGACAATCCCACTTACAACTTTTGGCTAATCCCTCCTGATAACTCCTATCCTTCCATCATTTCTCTAGTGTAACCCCATGTTGAACTCTCTAGCTCAGAATGGGAAGGGTCCGTGGATGTTATAGGCTGTATCTCAGGGGTTCTGAGAGGCCTCTGGGGTCAGCCTGCACTCCAGAACTGCTGTTTGCCTGAAAGTGGGCCAGCCCTGCCTTCTCCAGGACTTCTGGGGAGAGGGGTTAGGTCACCGCCACACCTCAACTTTGACATGGAGCTCTCTCCTTCAACTCTTGACATCTTTAACCACTCCCTTTGATTGCCCTCTCCTAGCCCCACAGAAGGTCAAGACTGCGACCAGACTCAAAGTTATTATGCTCAAAGGCTACCTCCTCTAAGAGGCTCCTCTGATATCCCAAATAAAAGACATCTCACTGCAGAACTGCCATGAGACTTCATCTGTACTAGGTTTTGTACAATTTTTATTTTTTCTCAATTGTGAAGTGATCCATGCTTCTTGTAGAAGAGTTGAGAAATATGGAAAAGATTAAAGAGGAGATAATCACTGTCAATATTTTCCTGTTATCCCTTTAGCCTTTTCCATGATTTTTTTAAAGCATAATTGAGAGCATACTATGGATATAGTTTTTTTAATATAACATTTTATCATGAGCATATTTTCATGTTAATTTTTTGATGTCTCATTTCAACAGGAACATAAATTCTATTGTAAATATGTACTGTAATTAATTCTCAGTTGTTCCATATTTGGGTAATTTCCAGTTTCATACTATTATACATAATGCTGTGATAAACATCCTTAATAATAAATCTTTGTCTACCTGTCTATTTTCTTAAGATGGGTTTCTAGAAGTGCGAGTATTATTAAGAATTAAACAACACTTTTATTTGAGAATTAGACAAAATTAAGGATCCTTTTCCCAGAATAATGTACTCAAACATAGACCCACACTTATGCATACACTTCGTAGAAATTTACCTGAAGCTCACGTGTGGATTTCCTGGGGGTCCAAGAATCCCTAGGTTAAATATATTTCAATCACTAGGTCAAGAGATGTGACAAAATTCAAAGATAATGATAAATAGTCCTAATTTCTTAGAGCACTTAGAAACATCTGTCCCACTGTTACAGTACAGATAGTACTTTACACCTTTTACAATTATTATTCATGTCTTACCACCTTGTTAGACAGCAAGCTCTCTGAGAAAAAGGGTCATGGCTGATTTGTCTCTGAATTTTCCACAGGACTGAGAAAAGTGCCTAACCCACAATGGATGTTCAGCAAAGGGTCATTGAATCAATAACTCAAAGTCAACAAGGAAAAGAAAGTTCCAAATATGATCATCTGGAAAGAGCTTTGGAGTATGCTTCACACGCATGACAAACGAACAGTACTAAGAGATGGTCGCCAGAGCCACCAGCAAGCCTGGTAAGCAGAACGGGGCATGTCACTTTACAGAGCCAAAGGGACAATGCTGCAAACAGATCTTCCAATTCCAGTGCAAGTGCCCAATGCTCCATTTCTGCAGCGTGGAGGGTGGCTATTGCCTGTCTCTATGATATTGAGGACTCTGTACCAGCAACTGGCCTTCAGTTCCTTGCTAGTGAAGTATTTCTAAGAACCACCAGGACTATTAACTCCAGGATTAAGATTATATTCAAGTCATATTACCAACCTCAGTTAAGAGCTCACAAAGTGCACATTTTTCAAGCAATGTGGAAGTGACCAGACGCATCACTGGCAGACATGCTTAGTGGCCTATCCCACAGCATCCACTGCTCCGCGCCCCCCCGACCCCCGCCATCCTTCTCTGTGAGAAGACATTCACTCTAATTTGGTTTGGGTTGGCAATGGGCCGAGGCCTAAAGGGTGACTATGATAAATGAGAAAACAATTGTGATCATTCCATCCCCCCTTTGCAGGTACTGCTTTACCTCACATAACGACTGCTCAGTCTTCAGTCAGACTTTCTGCTATCATGGCTCTTGAAAAGTTGCACCACTTTGTGAACAATGATTCCCTTTTTCCCCCAACAGATTGACCTTTTCCACCCCAAAATACACTAAACAAATATGCTGTAAGACGTGATATGACATCATTGCAGTCTCAGGCTGAGTCCCGCTCACCAATTTTACTTGACATATATTTACTTGTCAGAGCATATCATATGGAATGAATTTGGATTGAGCATCATGTTTGAATGAGCCCACAATGTTCTGTTTTGCATATGGAAACCAAGCACAAGGGATGAAGAGGTGTCAGCTCCATCTCTTTTAGTCCTTATGCGTGTGCAATTTCTCAAGCTTCAAACCACTCTCATGTTTATTTTTTTATTTTGTCTAAAGATTATTTCTAGGCTGTTACTTCATACCGAAGTGCACTTAAGAACCAAATAACCAAGAACTCCCTCTCTAAAGCTGGAAAGCTGGAGAAACAAGTGGTGGAGACAAAAGAATTCACCTTCCAAAGAATGACTCACACACTCTCTCCACCACCATTCCTATCAAAAGTCTAGTCTTTCTACATTATATTTTGTGTACAAACAGCACTTATTTACTTTCACATTGTTCTTCATTTCTTATGAGAACTTGATTTCACTTTCACTCGATATGTTTTCGTATCTGTGAAAATTTTCTCGGTATCTTTGATTGAGACAGACTAAGTTGTCATTTTTCCCACAGAAATTAATGACTTAAAAAAAATGAATAGCTTTCGACTCAGTGGCAGGGCTTTCAAGACTGAATGAAAATCATAAAATGAGAGACTGGGGTACTTCTCAGCCCACCTTGCAGCTAAGGATGGCAATCAGAGTCAGTTCCAGTCAAAGAGAGGGAAAGCCTCTTGGGGGTGGAGGGGGTAGTTTCTGAGGAAGATTTTTCTCCCCCTTACAAGAATATGTTTCTCCTATCCTGGTCTTCCTACCTTGAATTTTAAGGTATTTTAAACACTGATTGGAATAGAGCTAGGGCAGCCTTCTCATCAGGGAGAAAAGCATCAGAAGAATCACACCATGTCAAGCCAGCACCCTGACCTGAGAAGAAACAATCCTGGAGCCATCCACCAGACACAGTTATGTGTGATGCTAGCTTAAGCTTTGAGTCTACACCACAACAAAGTGAAACAACATAAAATTGACTATGAGTTTTGTCTTTATAAAATATTTTGGCCAACCCTCTGAGTTCCTTAGCCCAGCTGCTTGTCTTCTAAATTTCTTTGCTTACTCAGTTTAGGGATCATCTCAGGATCCCTCCAAAAGCCCCATTCCTCTCACAGTGTTGTGCAAAGTCACTGAACTCTCGACACCTCCACTGGATGGACAGCCATGTCCACACATCACTGTTCTCTGTTTTATTGTGAAATGGGCCAAACTCCACTGGCAAAGACAGTGAACTATCCACCCTTGACTTGTGCCTCACTTTGCAGACTCTCTGACGGAAGGGAGGAGACATTCCATTCTTTATTGCTGTGGATTATGCCACCACTTTAGAAGGCAGATCTGGATACAGTCAGTTTGGGTTTGAAATAATGCTTTTTCTCAGTTTCAAAAATATTGTCATAGTGTGTTTGAAAGAGCACAGAACTGGAGTTTGGAAAACCTACATTTCAGTCCAACCAAGCCTGACTATTTACAAGCATCTCAGGATGCCAATATCTTCATATGGAAAAACATGGGGGAGGGGAGGAATGTACTAAAAAGTATCTATGGTCCCATCCTACTTGAGCACTTTCTAGATGAGCTATCTGGGGCCTGAGAAGCCAGCTGATGCAAAATGTAACTTACCACGTGTGATCAACCTCTTTTCTATTTTTAGTTCTGAAGCTTGATTTATCATGGTTAATTGTATATTTGATATTTTGTTTCAATGCTCTATTTCCTTTCCTGGCTTCCAAAGTTATACTGATCTCAGTACACTGACACCACAGGCAGAAGGGGAAAATGAAAGGTTATGAAACAAAATCAAGTGATCAGACAGACTTACGTATGTGGTGGTGGTTGGGAGGTGATGGGTATACAGAACTAGCTATTCATTGCAGCTCTATTTGTAACAGCAACAGAGTGGAAACAATGTAAATGTCCATCACTAGAAGTCTGGTTTACCAAATTATGACACATTCCTAATACTGAATACTGCTGCTGCTGCTGCTAAGTCGCTTCAGTCGTATCCAACTCTGTGCGACCCCATAGACGGCAGCCCACCAGGCTCCCCTGTCCCTGGGATTCTCCAGGCAAGAACACTGGAGTGGGTTGCCATTTCCTTCTCCAATGCAGGAAAGTGAAAAGTGAACGTGAAGTCGCTCAGTCATGTTCGACTCTTAGCGACCCCATGGACTGCAGCCTACCAGGCTCCTCCGTCCATGGGATTTTCCAGGCAAGAGTACTGGATAGGGGTGCCATAGCCTTCTCTGAATATTGAATACTAGGCAACCATTATAAAGAGCAAGGCAGGGTCTTCCCTGGCAGTCCAGCAGTCAAGATTCCACACTTCAACTGCAAAGGACACCAGTTCGATCCGTGGTCAGGGAACTAAGATTCCCACGTGCCACCTGGTGCAGCCAAAAAGTTAAAAAAAAAAAAAAAAGAATGGGGCATATTTTCATGTACTGATATGAAAGGTGCTCCTAGATAGGTAGATCAAAAGATCAATAGAGTGAGAGAGACAGTGTGTGTGTTATGGTCCTCAATAATGTATATACTGTGCTGGCATGATGGGAAAAAATACATATGTTTGCTTGACCATGTACAAGACTATCTCTGGAGGGATATATCAAAAATGCTAACAGTGACTGCCTTCTGGGATAGGAGATAAGGATTTGAGGGATGAAGATATGAGGGAAACTTACTCGTTATTGCTTATTTTTGGCATCTTTAAAATTTTGTACTATGTACATGCCTTATCTATTAAATAAATTCAGTTTTTAAACATTAAAAAATCTTGTAAGGAGCAGTACAGAGGTTAATGAGGTATGGGTATTATTGGTGGGCTTCAAATGCCCATACACTTCCCCTCCTATGCTGGTAACAGTCCTCCACATCTTACATCTAGGCCTAGAGAACACCCCGTGACCCACAGTTGGGATGGTCAGTGCCGTCCTACTTTGTAACCCTGTTTGCGTCCTGTCCTCCCAGAAGACCTTGGGTACCGGTTTTGAGCTCATAAGAGCCGGCGCCCCCTCTTTGGGACCAGCAGCCATCACTGGGTGGTTGCTACTCAGCATCTCTGCCCTTTCCTGGCCACAGTGGGAGGCGGTACCTGGGTTCTTGGTGGAAAGCACATGGGTACTATAGTTGGACAGCCTTGGACTGGATCACAAGATCCGCCTTCAGAGACACATGTTCCTTCTGTCCTCAAGCCTCCAGCTCATCTGTATGAGGCATTGTGAGAAGTGAACCACATCAGAAAGGCACAGTGGGGGTGGGATAAACATGCATTCCTCTTCTCCCTCTCTTTTCACTTGCTTCACTGGTGCCCACTCATCACCACCCTCCTCAGTTTGCAGAGCAATTCCCCAGTTGCTGTTCCCTAAACAGTTTTTCTAGAACAATGGTTTTTAACCAGAGGCCACTTGATAGTGTTTGGAGACATTTTGTTGTCACAGCTGGAGGAGGGGGCACAACTGGCATCTTGTGAGTAGAGACAAGGATGCTGCTCAACATCATCTTATGCAAAAAACAACAAAGAATTATCTGGTCCAAAGTGCCAGTAGTTCTGAGGATGAGAAACTCTGATTTAAAGATGTTTATAAAGCTCCAGGTGGTTGTTCACATTGGCAGGGCACTGTATTTAAGAAAACTATTTGATTTTAGAGCAGCCTATCACTAAATTCACTAAGGAAATTTTCAGCAGTTACCATCTTTGCCCTGTGTCCAAGAACATGAGTCTATCTTTAAGTAAAGGAGAATGGAAAATTGGTGGTGGTTGGGGGTGGGGGGGATCATTACATCTTTTATTCCAAGAACTTGGGAAAACTTTCCTATGCCCTTTTAGACATGAACTGAGATAGCTTTGTATCACTGATGCACTGCTGTCCAGCAAACCACCTGGAATGTAGTGACGTATAACAATAACCAGTATTTAGTTTATGTTCTTCTGGACAGTTCTCTGATCTGGGCCAGACTCAGCTGATATCAGTTAGACCAGATCAGAAAGACCATCCAGGAGGGTTCAGTCCAAACTGCTGACCTGCAGAATCACAGGTGATTATGTTGACTTCTACATTTTGGAATTGTCTGTTACACAGCAGAAGCTAACTGACAGAACAAGCATTCGGTTTGGGGCTTCTGGCAGTAGTGCTGCTATGAACATTCTAGTACATAACTCATCCACATGTGCATACAGTTCTGTTGAGGGTAGGAATGAAAATGTTGTTGGATCTGCTTCATTCTTAAAGTACCACATTATTCACACATATATATGCATGAACAGAGCTTCATTTTCTTTTCATAACTTCTGCCTTCAGTTGCAGCAACTACCCTGAGCCCATTTTTCAAAAACAAAAGGCAATTGGCAGGAAGCTAGTTCACGATGATTTTTCATAGCCAGGCAGAGAGTGCAAACTTCTGGTGCCCTGCCTCCTGTCCCTCCCACAGTGAAAACATCTTCTTCCATTAAAGCAAACAAACAAACTTTTCATCTTGTCTACACAAAGAACCATTCCCAAACATTTTTGCACATAAGAAGGAAATGACCAAGAGCACACAATAAGAAAATAATCTCTCGGGCATGTGAGAACATAAGAGCCATTGTGGTTTTTTAAAAAGCACACTTCAATGAGTAGGACAGAAGTTTTGTTTGATTATGACTCAGGACCTTGAGGCAGTAAATGGGAAAGAATGGCCAATCCCTGTGGGGAAGATGAACATATGTCAGGAAGAAATGTCTGGGTTGTGCATGTCATCAATCATCAGACATTTCTTAAGTGCCAACTGTGCATAGAGTCCTGCACTTCCTGTAAGTCCTTTGGACCCTGAGGAAGAGGAGGGGCCATGAGCTCCGCCTGTGGTCACAGGTGCCGGGACACTGGAGCTCCAGACAAGAAACTGGTCCCACCCAGGCCAGGTTTCTGTGATTGCAACCTGGTTCAGCTTTTTCTGCTAGGGTAATTCAGTTTATTTCCAAAACTAAGAAAAAAATACATGGGCATAAGCAGTCCCATACTTCTGAAGAATTTACTAGATAATGTCATTAAACCCAAGAGACATTTTTCTGTTGTCCTCTGACTTGACTTCACACTATGGACCACTCACTACTTTTCACAACTTTCACTTCTCTTGGCTTCAGTGATGAAGACCCTGCTGGTCTTCTTCCTTCTTTTCTGGGCTCTGTGTCTCCTGGGGAGGTTGGTCCTCTTAATAAGCTGTTAGATTTTGGAGTTCCTCATTCCTGGGCTCTTGACTGTCTCTTGTTCCCACTTTCCCAAAAAAGTCTCATCCCCACCCATGCCTTGTACATGTGTATGATGATGCCCACACATTTCTTTTACCTCCAGACCTCTACCAGTGGCCTATTTGACACCTTCTCATGGGCACTCAAGGGTACCCCAAACCAAGCACTTCCAAATCAAACTCCTAAGAGTCCAAACAAACTCGTCCTTGTGGCTGCACTATTCCTATCTCAGTGAGCAGCACATCATTCATCCAGGGATACAGGACTGAAACCAGTTAGGTATTCCTGGTATCCTTTACATCTCCCTCCCACTGAAGCCTCATGACCAATCACCCCATCCTGTTGAATCCCCTCATATATCTCACTTCTAACTTTCCATGTCTATTTGCAGCTACCACAAACTTTCAGCATTGCTCGCCTTAATAACTAGCCCCTCCAGTCATTCTCCACACATTTACAATGTATGGTATCCCATATATATTTTAATTAATCTTCAAAACAATCCTAGGAGGTAGACTCATCATTTTATATAAGGAAACTGATGCCCACAGGAATGAAGTGAATCACCCAATGAACCACCATACCTAAGGCACAAATCTGGATCTCAAACCCAGCCCTTATGCCTCTAAATGCCCCATGAGTGCCCCCACACCATGTTTTTTTTTTTTTTTTTTTGCAGGTTTATCAAGTTTCTTCGTTTCAGTGTTGAACATGCTACTGGTGAGTATGGCTCATCTCCATGAATCAGCTCTTAAATAAACTAGCTAAAGCCATCCCACATTAAGGGTACTGTGTGTAATTTTGTAATGTCCCAGTTCTATTTTTTATAGACTCCAAACAACTGCTTGGATTGATGCCTTGGAAGAACAGAGAGTATGAAGGAGATGAAGGAACTGGACATACTTCCAGAATATGACTATGGGAGAGTGTGGCTAAAGAGGGCAGAAACAAAATCACTGCAGGAGGAAAGTCAAAGTACAGACAGGCAGACTATTAGGAAGGTCACTGACATGATATGAAAGTCCCCAAGAATCAGGACTGGAGTAGCATCAGCAAGAGTGACAGCGAGGAGGATGTAAAATCATAGTGGAAAGAAGGAAGTGAATGAGGGTTGGCAGATGACCATAACAAGGAGAGGTGGGTGGTATATTCACAGATGGAGACAGAAGTGACATTAGTGAGGAAGAAGAGAAAATGGTCTGGGAATTAAGAAACAACTAGCGAGGAAGGGTACCCACCCCACTGTCCAGTCCAGAGATATGAGGAACATGGGAGAGAAAACAGCCACCATTGAGAAGATGGCATGAAAAGCTGTGTTCTCAAGACAAAGTCAGGTTTCATGGAGAGCAAGAAGATAAAGGAAATATTCACAGTCGAGATTTAGGACAGAAGCAGTTTTACTGACCAAGACTTCCAGATGGCACAGTAGAAAAGTTTAAGGAGTTGGGGAAAGGTGGTCAAAAAGCTCAGGAAGCCAGGTGTGTGGGCTAGTATCCAAGGGACTCCAATTAGTCCTGCCTTCCGGCATGCTCATCAAGAGGTGGAGAGCCTGTTTCTTCTCCCTGTGAATTGCTGTCACTTGACCAAGGGGACTGCTTTCCTTGGGCTACACCCTCTGGGATTCAGCTACTGTGTTGTGAGCAGTCCCAGCCAGATGGAGATGATACACAGAGTGAAACCAAGAAACTGTGGTCAACCACCCACTGGAGCTTTCTGCTGAAAGCCTGTGTCAACTGCCAGCCACCTGAGAAAGTCATATGGGCTATTCTAGTCATCAAGCACCCAGACGACTGCTGCCCCAGTTAACATCATCAGCAGAAGTGAGACGAGAAGAAAGGGAGAAGGGCACAACTGTTAACAGAATGACATAGCCACTGAGAAAAATGAGATACGACAAAAACTGGTTACATCTCAAACTCCTAATTTACCTCCTCATACAGCCTGCTATTCCATTTGGTAACCAGAAGTGTGTTTTCTATGTCTGTGAGTCCATTCCTGCTTTGTCAATAAGTTCACTTGTATCATTTTTTTTAAGATTCCACAAATATAGCACAGAGAACTATATTCAATATCTTGTAATAACCTATAATGGAAAAGAATCTGAAAAAGTATATATACACATATACATGTATATATGTACTGAATCACTTTGCTGTACACTTGAAGCTAATATTGTAAATTAATTATACCTCAATCAAAAAAGTGAGCATAATTGAAAAAAATTGATTAGAACCTCCTAGGCCCAAGATGGTGGAAGATTAGACTTCCTGTAGACCTTGAGCCTCATCATATGCTCATTATAATGCATCAGCATGTTAATGACACACCCCACAGGTGCCATGACAGTTCAAGGGTGGCCATAAAAGGCCAAAAAGTGGGCAGTGGCCTTATTCCAAGAGACCCCACCTTCCCCATGCCCCATTCCCAAAATAGTTAGAATAGTCCTCCCTTGTGTTAACTTATGAAATTACCAGCTCATAAACACTAACCATCCCATACCCCGGGGGCTTCTCGTGCTGTCCAAGACTGATTGCGCTCTATGGAGTGTGTATCTCCCTGAATAAATCTACTTTCACCCTACTTTGGCTCCCTCTTGAATTCTTTTCTGTGTGAAGCCAAGAACTCTCAGTTGGCAGCCTGGATGAGACCTAGAATACAACTATTCTCTCGCTCCCCCTTCTCCTGCAACAGAAGAACCATGTGGCTTGGCTCAATAACCCATTAAATTGTGTGCAATTAAAAAAAGAGAGACTGATATTTGAGGAAAACAGGAGAATAGGAAAGACTAGACATCTCTTCAAGACAATTGGAGATATCAAGGGAACATTTCATGCAAGGATGTGCATGATAAAGGACAGAAACAGTAAGGACCTAACAAAAGCAGAAGAGATTAACAAGAGCTGGCAAGAATACACAGAAGAACTACACAAAAAAGGTCTTAATAACTCAGATAACCATGATGGTGTGATCACTCACCTAGAGCCAGACATCCTGGAGTGTGAAATCAAGTGGGCCTTAGGAAGCATTACTACAAACAAAGCTAGTGGAGGTGACAGGATTCCAGCTGAGCTACGTAAAATCCTAAAAGATGATGTTAAAGTGCTGCACTCAGTATGTCAGCAAATTTGGAAAACTTACCAGTGGCCACAGGACTGGAATAGATCAGTTTTCATTCTAACCCCAAAGAAGGGCAATGCCAAAAATGTTCAAACTACCATACAATTGTGCTCATTTCATATGCTACCAAGGTTAAGCTCAAAATCCTTTAAGCTAGGCTTCAGTAGTACGTGAATTGAGAACTTCCAGATGTACAAACTGGGTTTCAAAGAGGCAGAGGAACCAGAAATCAAATTGCCAACATCCACTGGATCATGGAGAAAGCAAGGGAATTCCAGAAAAACACCTACTTCTGCTTCATTGACTATGCTAAAGCCTTTCACTGTGTGGATCATAACAAACTGTGGAAAATTCTTAAAGAGACACGAATACCAGACCTCCTTACGTGCCTCCTGCAAAACCTGTATGCAGGTCAAGAAGCAACATTTAGAACTGGGCATGGAACAACTGACTGGTTCAAAATTGGAAAACGAACAAGACAAGGCTGCATATTGTCACCCTGCTTATTTAACTTCTATGCAGAGTATGTCATGCAAAATGCTGGGCTAGATGAATCACATGCTGGAATCAAGACTGCTGGGAGAAATATCAACAACCTCAGATAAGCACATGATACCACCCGAACACCAGAAACTGAAGAGGAACTAAAGAGCTTCTTGATGAGGGTGAAAGAAAAGAGTGAAAAAGCTGGCTTAAAACTCAACATTCAAAAAACTAAGATCATGGCATCTAGTCCAATCACTTCATGACAAATGGAAGGGGGAAAAGTGGAAGCAGTGACAGGTTTTATCTTCTTGGGCTCCAAAATCACTGTGGATGGTGACTGCAGCCACGAAATTAAAAGACACTTGTTCCTTGGAAGGAAAGCTATGACAAACCTAGACAGTGTATTCAAAAGCAGAGACATCACTTTTCTGACAAAGGTCTGTATATTCAAAGCTATGTTTTTTTCCACTAGTCATGTACAGATGTGAGAGCTGGAATATAAAGAAGGCTGAGCATCAAAGAACTGATGGTTTTGAACTATGGTGCTAAAGAAGACTCTTCAGAGTCCCTTGGACAGCAAGGAGATCAATCCTAAAGAAAATCAACCCTGAATACTCATTGGAAAGATTGATGCTGAAGCTGAAGATCCAATACTTTGGCCACCTGAGGCAAAGAGTCAACTGACTGGAAACCCTGAAGCTGGGAAAGTTTGAAGGCAAAAGGAGAAGGGAGTAACAGAGGAAGAGTTGGTTAGATAGCATCACCTACTCAATGGACATGACTTCAGGAGATACTGGAGGACAGAGGAGTCTGGCATGAAGTCCATGAGGTCTCAAAGAGTAGAACTCAACTTAGTGACTGAAAAACAAATTTTAAGCCATTCAATTTTTGAGTGGTCTGGGTATAAGCTCAGTCATGTCCAACTCTTTGCGATCCCACGGACTGTAGCCCTCCATGCTCCTCTGTCCATCAGATTCTTCAGGCAAGAATACTACAGTACTACAGTGGGTTGCCATTTCCTTCTCCAGGGGACTGTCCTGACCCAGGGATTGAACCCACGTCTTCTGCATTGGCAGGCGGATTCTTTACCACTGCAACACCTGGGAACCCCGGTGTGTGTAGAGCAGATGGCTGAATCAGGAATACACAAAGTCATCTGGGGTCTAGGGTAAATAAGTGAGGGATGACTAGGGTACCTTGAATTTCCTTTGTGATTCATGTCATCCAGGGCAAAGGCTTAATGAGCTCAACTTTTTTTTTTTTTCCCTGAGCAACTAACTGGAAGAATGGAACTGCCTTGGGAAATGTGTCTTTGCCTAGAGTTTCTATGCTGAGTCACAGTACAACAATGACTTCTTTTCTGCCTCAGAACACATACTCTGCACACAGGTTAAGACACAGAGTTTCCACCCCAAATCAGAAGAAGAGGTCTCCAGATGAACTGGTTTCAGGCTGGATCTTAGAAATTGTTTCTACTTTGGACATATCTTCATCTGAAACCATCACCCAGATCCCCGATAATTAGGACTCTGTTCCACCCTTCATGTATGATTTCCCCTCCCTCTGGAAGGAGACTCTCTGAGTGGTTCTCAGGTTAATAGGAAAGGAGCTTGCAAATGAACTGAGTAACCATGACAACAAAGAAGGGAAGGAAACAAACCAATTATGCCTATGCAAATTCCTTCCTGAACTGGCAAGGTGAGAGAATAGGGCCATTGCAGTAATGCCTAGTGGCTGAATGAGTTAGGGCCAGAAGCAGTTGTGGGGGCAGCTGTGGTAAGGGAGACTTCACCAGTCACTGCTACATGTTCATATTCACAATGACAGTATGTTTGTGGATGTATTTGTATATGCACGTGTATGTGTGTGTGTGTGTGTTTATTGAGCACCTATATACCAAAGACTTTGGAGAAGGCAGTGGCACCCCACTCCAGTACTCTTGCCTGGAAAATCCCATGGATGGAGGGGCATGGTGGGCTGCAGTCCATGGGGTCGCTAAGAGTTGGACACGACTGAGCGACTTCACTTTCACTTTTCACTTTCCTGCATTGGAAAAGGAAATGGCAACCCACTCCAGTGTTCTTGCCTGGAGAATCCCAGGGACGGAGGAGCCTGGTGGGCTGCTGTCTACGGGGTCGCACAGAGTCGGACACGACTGAAGTGACTTAGCAGCATACCAAAGACTTTAAGATTAAAGCACACTGTATTTCACTTAATTTTCTTCAATTCAGGCCTTTCTGGACTTAAGCCCCCAACTCATCAACTCCAGTTGGCATGGGACAGAACAGAGGACTCCAGTTGTAATGTGCATGTGAATTGCCTGGGCATCTGGTTAAACTGCAGAGTCTGATTCAGTAGGTCTGGGGTGTCCAAGACTCTGCACTTCTAACATGCTCCTCCAAGAATCACATCGTGAGAAGTGAAGGTGGAAGGATTAAGTGTGGGTTCTGCATCCAGACCAGCTGGGTTCAAACCCTGGCTCTGTATATCCCCAGTGTGACTTTTGACAAGCTACCTGGCCTTCCTGCACTTCCTTATTTGTAAAATGGGAATGGTAAAAAAAAAATGGCAAAGAATAGTGTCCAAGATTCCTGGGTGACCTAAATCAGTTTATGTATTTAAGATGTTTAATCAGTGACTCACAAGCTGGAATCAAGATTGCCAGGAGAAATATCAACAACCTCAGATATGCAGATGATACCACTCTACTGGCAGAAAGCAAAGAGGAACTAAAGAGCCTCTTGATGAGGGTGAAAGAGGAGAGCGAAAAAGCTGGCTTAAAACTCAACATTCAAAAAAAAACTAAGAATGGAAGCTAGTCCCGTCACTTCATGGCAAATAGATGAAGAAAAAGTGGAAACAGTGACAGATAAGATCTTATTTTCTTGGGCTCCAAAATCACTGTGGATGGTGACTGCAGCCATGAAATTAAAAGATGCTTGCTCCTTGGAAGAAAAGCCATGACAAACTTAGACAAGATATTAAAAAGCAGAGACATCACTTTGCTGACAAAGGTCCAGTAGTCATGTACGGATATGAGAGTTGGACCATAAAGAAGGCTGGGTGCAGAAGAATTGATGCTTTCAAACTGTGGTGCTGGAGAAGACTCTTGAGAGTCCCTTGGACTCCTACAAGGAGTTCAAACCAGGCAATCCTAAAGGAAATCAACCTTGAATATTCACTGGAAAGACTGATGCTGAAGCTGAAGCTCCAACACTTTGACCACCTGCTATAAAGAGCTGACTCATTGGAAAAGACCCTGATGCTGGGAAAGACTAAAGGCAGAAGGAGAATGGGGTGGCAGAGGATGAGATGATTAGCAAGCATCACTGACTCAATGGTCATGAATCTTAGCAAACTCCAAGAGTTAGTGAAGGACAGGGAAGCCTAGCATGCTGCAGTTCATGGGGTCACAAAGAGTCAGACATGACTTAGTGACTGAACAATGACAACATGTAGTATATACTCAGTAAATATTAATTACTGTAAACTTCTTATGACTCACTAATAAAACATTTTATGCATACTGGGAATAATGTACTATGTCTTTTACCTTGATCATAGATATTACTTTTCACACCTTTGTGAGAAAATTGGCCCCATTTTACAAAGAAAATGTGAGATCAAGGAGCTAGTTGGAAGTTGAATTTGAAGGCAAGCTGCCTGACTCCAGAACCCACATCTATGTAATGAGTATCATGAGAGAAGAAACTATAAATATTCATGACCATATCCTCAGGGAGCTAACACAAAAATATTTGTTGAATGAATTATCTAATAGGTATTTTGCCCTGAATTTAGAAATAAGTAAACTAAAGTTCAAAAGAATTTTAAAACATGCCCAATTACACCACAAATGGGAGAGATGGGATTGAAACCCAGATCCTCAACCTATAAAGGTTGCAGAAGTAATCTTGACTTTACCACTGGGAGAGATGAAAGTGGGTAAATAAAACTGACCAAAGAGCAAGTATTTGAAAATACTCAACTGGAGCTGCTTGGCTTGTTTTGAGGATAACAGACCAATGCATTTGCTCACATGGAACTTCTTAGCCAAAGATTCTCCCCTCTGCTGAAGCCTCTAAGGCTACTGGGATCATGAGCCCATGCTTCCTTACCCTTACAGCTAAAGGGTTAATGGAAGCTTCTTTAATGGTCTTATATAATATTTAGAGGGTGTCTTAGTTTGGGTTCCCCCCAAGAATTCAGTACACATAGTCAATTTGGGAGGTTTAGTGAAAAGAAAGAGGAGAATGGCTAAATGATTCAGAAAAGAGAAGGCATCCAATAAGGAGTATATGATTAAGTCTTCTATCCACAATAGGTAATTGGCAATGAATCTCATGAAGAAGCCTGGGAAATGGTACAAAACACAAGTTTCAAATTTATCCCACATGAGGAGAAAGGTTGCTGAGGTACTTCTAACAACAACCAAGATTCGCTGTTTGAAGGCTGCTCTCAGGGGTACTTCAAGCCTGGTACTTCAAGCCTGCTACATGTAAGAGCATGGTGACCCCCATTGTTCCAGAAAAAGCCATGTGGCAAAGAGATGTAGCTGCTGCCAAATGTAAGCCAATGGGAACACTGCACCATGGCAGAGTTCAAGGGTTATGGACAGGGAATACACAGAGTCTGCTAAGAAGCAACAGTTTCTGATTCCTATGACAACAGCTCATCGAGAGGGGAATTAAATGGGGGAGGAAAGGACCTACCTGTCCAAATGCGGTTCTTGGGGAAAGAAAGGGGCTATATGTCCTGTACATTATAGGCTAGGCCTCGTACAGTCATTTCCAAAACGGGGGATGCAGGAGACAAAGGACCACACCTATTGGGTAGAGTGTTGATAAGCGGCCCACGTCTGTACCTCTCAACCCTGACTTCATTTAAACATATTCTTAAACTTGGCTGCAGATAAGGAAATAAGAAGATCTGTACTTGAGGGCTGGGGAGACGGTAAGAGAAGGTTCAGAGGAGGCGTCCTGTGTTATTAGATTTGTTCTTAATCCTGGAAGGAAAAAAATATATTCATTTTCAGAAATAAGAGCGTTCTCCAGAATCAGTGAGGTCATGGAAACCCTAATCTTTGCCATGTGCTCTCACAGCCAGTTATGCTAATTAAACCTGGGGGCTCCGGTGAACCCAGTGAAGTCAGGCCCAAGTCAGCAGGCTGAAGGGGGATGGGAAAGCACGTGGAGACAGTATTAGTCGTTTTTGCATTCAAAGCTTAGGTATGAGGCCAATTTGCCCCCGCCCTTCCTTTTATTTTCCTGACACCTGGGTCACGGAAGCCACTCGGAGTCCACCCAGAATGTGGAGTAGCAAACAGCAAGATATGCCATTGCCATTAACCTGATTTGCCATCACCAATGATGGGGGGAGGGGGAGGGAATCCTTCTAGAAGGGCATTAAAACTGGATTTGGGATCTAGAGTACTTCAAATGTTGTTGCTATTTTCACTCAGTTTCTTTTTTATTTTATTTTTTTTATTTTGGGGCACATGTGGCCACACGTGCCACACAGTATGTGGGATCTTAGCTCCCCAGAGATGGATCCAACCTCCAACCCCTGCATTGGGAGTGTGGGGTCTTAACCACTGGACCTCCCGGGAAGTCTCTCAACTCAATTTCTTCAACAAAGGGGCACGGATGCTACTGGAGAATTATGAGCATGTGGGCCTGAGGAAGCCACAGCAGCCATTCCCCAGCCTGCGGAGCTCTACTTCTAAAGTGAAGGGAAAGCGTTAGTCATCCAGTTGTGTCCCACTTTTTGCGACCCCACAGACGGTAGCCCCACCAGGTTCCTCTGTCCATCGAATTCTCCAGGCAAGAATGCTGGAGTGGGTAGCCATTCCCTTCTCCAAGGGATCTTTCCGACCCAAGGGTCGAACTGGGGTCTCCTGCACTGCGGAGTAAAGGCGGATTCTTTACTGTATGAGCCACTAGGGAAGCCACTTCTAAAGGGAGAGTTAAAATATTCAACATGCTTTCAAATCACCACACAGTATTTATTCCAAAGACATCTAAGAGCCCAGAGAAGGGAGATTTGTTCTCTGTATCTCTGTAATCCTGTCTCTTTCTTTCCGTCTCCTTCTCCTTCC
The DNA here is from genome assembly GCF_014754425.2 of Oryx dammah. NCBI lineage: Eukaryota > Metazoa > Chordata > Mammalia > Artiodactyla > Bovidae > Oryx > Oryx dammah. The sequence continues at coordinate 117,024,459 of NW_024070207.1, forward strand.
GGCCATTCCTGGCTCTTCATACACCAAATGCCTTTAAGGCACAGAGTGTGTCTGTGTGTATTTGCATAACAGCAGTCCTCTATATAAAAATGAATCCTGAATAGACTGCTCCATTGTATATATGTGTGGGTATACATGTGCATACATGGATTTATTTTTTCAAGAACCAATGCCTCAATGTTTCTCTTCCTTGAGAAAAATTACCAACTACCAGGTCCTCAAATTCCACATAGAGCTTTGTAATAAGAGAGAAAATATATGCTAAAAGCCACAAAGAAATGTAATAGAGTGAAGACTCATATTTTTCTTTCAAATAGCCCTGAATTTCCAAAGACTTCACAAGTAGAAGGCAATCTTGAAATGGCTTTGTTCCCCTCTACAGTAGGTGAATAATCTTTGGGACACTGGCCAGTGATTAAGTAACCAAGATTCATTGTCTCCCTGAAGCAAAAAGAAGTTATGGACGCAGAATTGCTCCAGGACTGTGGGAAACACAGCTTTGCAAACACTGTCCTGAGTTCAACTCTAGACACTGCTACTCACTGGAGCAACCTCTTAGAATCAGCTTCCTTATCTAGAAAATGGGGGCAATTCACACCTAGACCACAGAGTTATTGTGAACATTAGCCATATTGTATGGGGAGCACCTGGCACAAAGCAAGTGTCAAGAACTGTAAAGGGTAAGAGTCCAGCCTGCTTGCAAACTACCAAGCTAGCCTGCCACGGTTTTATGGATAGAAGACACAGACTCCTGGGTCAGAGGTGGACAGTTTCTTACAGCAATAATAGTAGCCAGATTATCAGCATTTTCCCATCAGTTTCCCAAGTCTCACAGTGGCGTATGAAGAGGACCAGGTGACACCTGTATACACAGGCAGGTTTCATTATAGGAGAGTAACAGGGGCAGGCTGGGGTGGGGAGTGATGGATCATGGGAATGTATGGGGGAGTGGGCCCTGAAGATGTAGTTGTTGTTTTAGTCATTCAATTGTGTCCAACTCTATGCGATCACATGGACTGTAGCCCGTGAGGCCCCTCTGCCCATGAGATTCTCCAGGCAAGAATACTGGAGTGGGTTGCCATTTCTCCCTCCAGGGGATCTTCCCAACCAAGGGATCAAATCCCAGATGATACAGAGGAACACTCATTTTGGAAGAAGACGGAGAGGCAAAGAATGTGGAATAAGACCACAGTAAAATGAGGGGATGAAGAAGAAATGGGTTGAAGGGTGTCTAATAGTTTCTATTCTTGTACTGAGAAAAGGAATAGACGTGTGAGGCAGATGATATTTTCCAACAAATGGTCTTAACATGTTGATGTATGGCAAAACCAATACAATATTGTAAAGTAATTAACCTCCAATTAAAATAAATAAATTTATATTAAAAAAATATTTCCATCTGCTTTTCCGGAAACTTGCCACTCTCCCATCCAGAAGTAGACTCTATTTTTCCTCCTCTTGAAACTGGTTGGGATTTTGTAACTGCCTCAACAAATAGAATGCAGTAGAAGTGATGTGTGACTTCTGAGACTGGGTTAGAAAAGCCACCGTATCTTCTAGCCATTTCTCTCTTTCTTGGGATAGTCATCCTTGAGACTGAACCACCATATTGTGAGGAAGCCCAAGCTACCCAGAGAAGTCATGTGTAGATGTTCTGGCTAATAACCTCAGTGAAGGTCCCGGACACATTAGTAAACAAGTCTACAGAGGATTCTAGCACCTGGCTGTCAGGTCACCATCACCCTCTGAGGTTTCACCATATAACAAAGATCAACCAGTCCTGCTGTACCCTGTCCAAATTCCTGACCCGCAGAACCCACAGAATGCATGAGCATAATATGTGGTTGTTTCATGTCACTGAGTTTGGGGTTATTTATTACACAGCAATAGATGACTATAACAACCAGGCTGGGGAGCAGGAAAGCCTTCCTAAAGAGAGCTGGGGAAAACAGCTGGTGTCTTTTAGGGAGAAATGAAAAGCTTTCAGTGGAGAGAAGCCTATCTGGGGAATGTGAAGCACAAATGTGTAGGGACCATAGGTTCAGTGTGTCACCATTCCTGAGCCCAGCTCACACTCCAGAAGCAGTGGGTGGTTGCATCACTCAGGCAGAGTACAAGAAGGGCCCTGACTCCTCAGAGTCTCCGGCTCATTATTCCAGCAGCATCTCTAACCTTTGTTGCAGACTCACGGCCATGCCTTCTCCTTCTGCCGATCTGCATTTTTCCTCCTTATTTCTTGTTTTAGCAGCACTATCCAGCCAGGAAATTGAGGAGTAGCTCTCAAACTGAAACACTCTTCATTCCCATGCATTTGCCACAACTCTGATACCCATGCTTCTTTGAATAAATTACACTTATTAAAAAAAAAAAGTACCAGTTTTGGGACTTGCCTGAAGTGGTTAAGATTCTGCACTTTCACTACACGGGGGCGTGGGTTCAATCCCTGGCCAGGGAACTAAGATCCCACATGCTGCATGGCAAGGCCACAAAAAAAAAAAAAGTGTACCAGATTGAACACTGAAAACTTACAAACTGAGATGTACAGAAACATAAATTTACTTTTGGTTCTTGAGCACCTACCTCCATTGATGGTGCTAATTATAGACATCTCAGTTTCTTCTAGCTTTCATTGGTTTTTTGGGATAGTTATTTAGTTTTTCAGAATTCTGCCTCCTTATCAAAGATTCCTCCTTCTCTTGTTTTCTAATATGGTGACTAGGTGCATTTTTATGGCTGGGAGAAGGTAGCCTGGTCCTCCTGCTGTTCTCAAGGGGGAAGGTGGCTTGGCTTACCTGATTGCTTGGCATCCTGCCCTGGTCTCCACTGAGGGGTGGCTGGTCTTTCAGATACTGTGCTGGCAACCCCTGCTGCTGATGGCAGCTCCTGCCATTGCTTCTGCTGGAAGGTCCCCCAATTCTGCAGGGCCCCCGCAGGCCTTCACAAGTACCTCTGCCCTCCCAGTGCTTCCGTGCCTGAGTCAGGCACCCAGGACCTGCCTCCTGCCTTCCAGAGAACACAAGTCTGTGAGGCTGACATCACCTTACTTCTGTGTCCAGAAGATGAAAGCCAATGTTGTCGCAGGTTCCTGAGATACTCATAGTAATTCAGGATGTGCCTGGTGAGGTGGTCATGTACCCTGATGCTTTCAGGTTCTCCCAAGCCCAAGTGGGTGCTTCTACCATACCTTTCTTTGGCCTGCATGTCTAGTATGGAGGGTGGGAAGGGTGGGCACTTGCTTCTTCTAGCGTCACCTCCCTGAACTGGAAGGGTGTTCCCTCTCTCACGTGTAGGGGCCCCCTTCCTTACACTGGGTCTTCATCCTTCCTACACTATGACTTTACCATGGTCAACCCTCTAAGCTTTGGTTTCTATTTTATGAGAGCCCAACTTTGGGAATCCTGAGAAAAGCCTTTGCTTTCCCTTGTTAGTCTGCCTTTCAAGATTATTGTTCCAGGAAGGGCTTTTTAAAGTCTAGATGAAATGTCAAGCTAAGCAATGATTCATGTGTCCTCTGTCATACCCACTTCTTCCCAGGACACTAAGCCTTCATCTCCTGGCATGATCTTCACGACAGAAAAACAGCAAGCGATTCTTTTTTTTCCTCTCCCTTTTTAAAATAAAACATACCTACAAACATAGAAAACACATTTTTATAGTATTTTAAAATATTCTCCTACTATCTATTAATAAGCTAAGTGGAAAAGTAACATCACGAGAAATCGAGGCATATTGGCTTCTTATTTTAAATTATATCTACTCTAAAAAATGAAAATTGGTTTGCCAATAATTAAAATACTAAGTTATTTTTATCACATTTTGTATAATTCCAAATGTAAGTTAATTATCATTATCCATGGGGGAATTTTGAAACCAGAGGGAGAAATCTTTAAATATCACTCAAATACACCAGGTACAACATTTGAAAAGTATCTTCTCAGGACAGAGCAGTGAGATGATTAATTTAGAAGACAACATTCTCATCATTAATGATCATCTCAGGCCTCGAATACCCACCAGAAGTCACATTTGGGTTAATTACAATCTGATTTCCAATGTGTACATGCTGCTATGCTTCCAGGCTGAATATTTTCTTAACCTGAAAACACATATTTCAGAAAAGAGGAGTTTTGTGTGTGGACGAGACTAGAGTGTACAGGAGGCTCTATTGGGCTATTTGAACAGAACCAGGGAAGGTCTCCGTCCCTGACTATCTTCCCCAGCCAGGTGCCAAGGTGCTGACATTTCACCATTAGAGAGGTATTCCTTTAACTTCAAAATTACGCAAATCAGCAATTCTCTTTAAAAATTTTCTTAGGAGTTTTCAGTTCAGTTCAGTTCAGTCAGTTCAGTTCAGTCGCTCAGTCGTGTCTGACTCTTTTCGACTCCATAGACCTTAGCACGCCAGGCCTCCCTGTCCATCACCAGCTCCTGGAGTTTACTCAAACTCATGTCCATTGAGTCAGTGATGCCACCCAAGCATCTCATCCTCTGTCATCCCCTTCTCCTGCCCTCAATCTTTCCCAGCATCAGGGTCTTTTCAAATGAGTCAGCTCTTTGCATCAGGTGGCCAAAGTATTGGATTTTCAGCTAAAACATCAGTCCTTCCAATGAATATTCAGGACTGATTTCCTTTAGCATGGACTAGTTGGATCTCCTTGCAGTCCAAGGGACTCTCAAGAGTCTTCTCCAACACTATAGTTCAAAAGTATCAATTCTTCAGCGCTCAGCTTTCTTCACAGTCCAACTCTCACATCCATACATGACCACTGGAAAAACCATAGCCTTGACTAGAAGGACCTTTGTTGGCAAAGTAATGTCTCTGCTTTTGATATGCTGTCTAGGCTGGTCATAACTTTTCTTCCCAGGAGCAAGCGTCTTTTAATTTCATGGCTGCAGTCACCATCTTCAGTGATTTGGGAGCCCCCCAAAATAAAGTCAGCCACTGTTTCCATTGTTTCTCTATCTATTTGCCATGAAGTGATGGGACTAGATGCCATGATCTTTGTTTTCTGAATGTTGAGCTTTAAGCCAACTTTTTCACTCTCCTCTTTCACTTTCATCAAGAGGCTCTTTAATTCTTCTTCACTTTCTGCCATAAGGGTGGTGTCATCTGCATATCTGAGGTTACTGATATTTCTCCCAGCAGTCTTGATTCCAGCTTGTGCTTCCTCCAGCCCAGCGTTTCTCATGATGTACTCTGCATAGAAGTTAAATAAGCAGGGTGTCAATATACAGCCTTGATGTACCCCTTTTCCTATTTGGAACCAGTCTGTTGTTCCATGTCCAGTTCTAACTGTTGCTTCCTGACCTGCATACAGATTTCTCAAGAGGCAGGTCAGGTGGTTTGGTATTCCCATCTCTTTCAGAATTTTCCACAGTTTATTGTGATCAAATGTTTAAAGAGCACTATATACCACCCTTATGGCAGAAAGTGAAGAGGAACTAAAAACCCTCTTGATGAAAGTGAAAGAGGAGAGTGAAAAGGTTGGCTTAAAGCTCAACATTCAGAAAACTAAGATCATGGCATCTGGTCCCATCACTTCGTGGGAAATAGATGGGGAAACAGTGGAAACAGTGTCAGACTTTATTTTGGGGGGCTCCAAAATCACTGCAGATGGTGACTGCAGCCACGAAATTAAAATATGCTTATTCCTTGGAAGGAAAGTTATGACCAACCTAGACAGCATATTCAAAAGCAGAGACATTACTTTGTCAACAAAGGTCCATCCAGTCAAGGCTATGGTTTTTCCTGTGGTCATGTATGTATGTGAGAGTTGGACTGTGAAGAAAGCTGAGCGCCGAAGAATTGATGCTTTTGAACTGTGATGTTGGAGAAGACTCCTGAGAGTCCCTTGGACTGTAAGGAGATCCAACCAGTCCATTCTAAAGGAGATCAGTCCTGGGTGTTCATTGGAAGGATTGATGGTACAGGTGAAACTCCAATACTTTGGGTACCTGATGTGAATAACTGACTCATTGGAAAAGACCCTGATGCTGGGAGGGAACAGGAGGAGAAGGGAATGACAGAGGATGAGATCATTGGATGGCATCACCAACTCGATGGATATGAGTTTGAGTAAGCTCCGGGAGCTGGTGATGGACAGGGAGGCCTCGCGTCCTGTGATTCATGGGGTCGCAGAATCAGATATGACTGAGTGACTGAACTGAACTGAACTGAATATACAGTTCACTAGACTAGGGTGCAAAGAGGAGTTGGGATGGAGGATGGGCAGAGATGAGAGATAAGCAACAAACAAATTGATCAGTTAAGTCACCAATACCTTAGTGTGACTATTTTGCCAGCGGTTTTCCTTCCTTTGAGAATTAGGCTCACTGAGAACCTTGGGTATCTGAAGAGACCACGAAGAAGAAAGAAATGGAAAACAGAAGTTAGGAAGAGTAGAGAAGCTGCTAGAAACTATTATATTCCCTTAAGTTAACATTTCTCCCTTTCTCACACATTTTAATAATTTCTCCTCAGGACTTATCCTGCAATCTATACATAGATTTAATGAGGTAGTGTATTTCTTCTTTTTTCTTAAGTGATTAAATTGAGCTTGACATTAAATAATACTTATAATCCATGGCATGTAATACTTAGAGATCAGTAGTATTTTAATTGAAATTTTAATGGAGATAATTATGGATTTACATGAAGTCATAAGAGATAATGAAAAGATATCCTGTGAACACTTTATCCAGTTTCCACCAATGGTAACACTGTATAAAGCTATAGTATCACAACCAGGACATTAACATTGATACAATCCACAAATCTTAATTGGATTCCCCCAGTTTCCTAGTACTTCTGTGTGTCTGCTTAATTCTATGCAACTTAATCACATGTGTAGGTTCATGAATTCACCACCACAGTCAAGATCCCACAATATAAAAACAGCTCATACAACTCAATATCAAACAAACAACCCAATAAAAATGGGGCAGAAGACCTAAATAGCCATTTCTCCAAAGAAGACACACCATATGGCCAACAGATACAAGAGAAGATGCTCAACATCACTAATTATTAGAGAAATCCAAATCAAAACTATAGTGAGGTACCACCTCACACCAGTCAGAATGGCCATAATCAAAAACTCTACAAGCAATAAATGCTGGAGAGGGAATGGAGAAGAGAGATCCCTCCTACACTGTTGGTGCATCCAGTATGGAGAACAGTATGAAAGTTCCTTAAAAAACTAAAAATAGAATTACTATATGATCCAGCAATTCCCCACCTAGGCATATATCCAAAAGAGATTAAAACACTAATTTGAAAAGAAACATGTTCATTCCAGCACTATTTACAATAGCCAAGACATGGAAACAACCTAAATGTCCATCAACAGATGAATGGATAAAGAAGATGTGGTACATACACACAATTAGTCATAAAAAAGAATGAATTAATGGCACTTGCAGCAACATGGATAGACCTAGATAATCATACTAAGTGAAGTAAGTCAGACAGAGAAAGACAAGTATTATATAATATCACTTATATGTGAACTCTAAAAAATAATGCAAATGAACTTATTTACAAAACAGAAACAGACTCTCATACAGAATAAATTTATAGTTACCAAAGGGGAAGGGATAAATTAGGAACATGAAATTAACAAATACATACTACTATATATAAAATAAACAACAAAGATTTGCTGTATAGCACAGGGAACTATATTCAGTATCTTGTAATAATCTATAATGGAGAAGAATCTGAAAAAGAATATGTATATATGTATGTGTGTATATATAAATATTTATATATATATATAACTGAATCACTTTGTTGAACACCTGAAACTAAGATAATAATATAAAACAACTATACTTCAATAAAAAAAAACCCACAAAATTCCTTCCTGATACCCTTTAATAACCATACTCACATCTCTCTCACCTCCCAACCACATCCTGAACCCCTGGCAACTGCTAATCTGTTTTCCATTTTTAAACTGTTGTCATTTCCACAATGCTATATAAATGGAGTCATACATTATATAATCTTTTATGGTTTTTCTCTCTTGGCACAATCCTCCGCAGATTTCTCTAAGTTTTGAGTGTATTGGTAGTTTCTTCCTCTCCAGTGCTGTGTGGTTTTCCACGGGACAGATGTAGCATGGTTTAACCATTCACTTGGTGAAGGACATCTGAACTGTTTCCAGTATGGGGCTGTTAGATTAGTAATATTTATTGAGCACCTACTACATACGTTGTAACTCATTGGAAAAGATCCTGATGCTGGGAATGACTAAAGGCGGGAGGAGAAGGCGACAACAGAGGATGAGATGGTTGGATGGCATCACTGACTCAATGGACATGAGTTTGGGTAAGCTCTGGGAGTTCGTGATGGACAGGGAAGCCTGGCATACTATAGTCCATGGGGTCGCAAAGAGTCAGACATGACTGAGCGACTGAACTGAACTACATATGTTAGGTACTTTCATATATGTTGTCCCAACTAACCTTTACTCCCCCAAAACCTTGTGAAATAAATATTGGTATCTGCCTTTATAATATATATTATGAAACTGAGGCTCCATGATGCCAATTAAGATGCCAAGTGACATCATCAGAATTCATAATCAGGTCTATAAGTGCCAAGCACATGAGTGCTATTTGCCAGTTGATTTGATGGCTCTTCCCTTGGGCTAGCTTGGGTATCAGGGCTAGGGCTAGCCATAATGAGCTCAGAGTGAGAGCACTTAGGGCTATTTTATGCAACCCCAGGTTTCTTCATTATTTTCCCACTATAAATCAGGATGGGCCTGGGGAACTGGGCAGTGAAATGCCTGGTATCTCACCTGCTCAATGGGTTTCTGTTTTAGAGCAGCCTGTCTGTGCTCAGAGGGTCATCAACAGACCAAATAGCAAGATGAAGGTGAGATTTGGTTTCCCCCATCTTGATCAAGAATCAACTGTTTATTGTGCTCTTTTCCCACTTTCTCTGACAATTGACAAAGGTATCAGGGGAGTGGTAGTTAAGCTGACACACTGTCATTCTGAAAACAAATGACTGGAAATGCCACACCAGCTCAGATAGTTCCAGAAAAAGCTTCAGAGCAGTCCATCTGCCCAGGGGAGGGACACACTGTGCCTGTCATAACTCAAGCAAGTCTCCTGGAGGCATGAGTATGTCTGTCAATAAATAATAAGTCAGCTCTCTGATGGAAGAGCCTTTGGGAAAAAAGGCACATGGATGTTACCCCTTTTGGACTTCAATACCGGGGCAGTTCCTCAATCCTCTCTCCTATGTAAAGTGCTTCTCCCATCAGCCCATCACATACAATTGCCATGCCCACTACATACCCCTGAAAACAATCAGAAGTTCTGAAATTATGGGAACCATTCCAATTAGAAATTGCGACAGCAGTCAGGGGTATGTGTATGTTTAAAGGGGGGATGTGAAAAACACAGTAAGAGACGATCAGACATTCACCAGAATGGTTAAAACTAAAAACACTGGCAATACCAAGTGCTGGCAAGGGGTAAGCATCCAGGAGCTCTCAAACACTGCTGATAGGAACATAAAACAGGAAGACTGCTTTGAAAAACTGTTTGGCAATGTCTACCAAAGGCTTTCCTTGTGGTTCAGCTGGTGAAGAATCTGCCTGCTATGCGGGAGACCTGGGTTCGATCCCTGGGTTGGGAATATCCCTTGGAGAAGGGAAAGACTACCCACTCCAGTATTCTGACCTTGAGAATTCCATGGACTGTATAGTCCATGGGGTCACAAAGAGTCGGACATGACTTGAGTGACTTTTGCTTTCACTAAAACTACAATCTGCATCTCTTAGAACCTAGCAGTTGACTCCTAGACATATATTCAAGTGAAATGAATGCACATGTCCACCAAAAGACATGTACGAGAATGTTCACAGCAGACTTGTTCATAATAGCCAAATGTCCAGCAATGGGACAATGAATAAATAAGTATTGAATATTTGTGCAATAGAAAACTAAAGAGCAGAAAACAATTACTGATATTTACAACCTGGATGAACTTTACAGAGGCTGAACTCAAGACTACATACTGTGTGACACCATTTACATGAAGTTCAAAATTCACTATGGCAACAGAAGTCAGAAAAATGGTTACTTCCAGAGGGAATAGGAGATGGTAATTGACTGAAAAGGAGCATGAGCAGCCATCTAGGGTGCCTCATCTCGATCTAGGGGGTGGTTGCCTGAGTATATACTTTGGTAAAAATGCATCAAGCAAAAGACAAGATTTGTACACTTTATACCTTTCACTATATAAACAATATTGCCAAAATTTTAGAAGTTAAAAAATGCAAGGGAGAGTTGCTCCCCATTCACTTCAGGGGAAACTGGACCAGGCCGCCCTTCTTTCCTGCCTTCCTCCACCTCATCTTTGGATCTGGTGGACCCCGGGATGTGTGACAGAGCCAGCTGACTGCTCCACCCAATGGATTATTTGGGGAATCCAAATTGATACAATATTAGGCATAATTAGTGGGAGAGCAGATGAAAGATTGGCACAGCAGTTGGAGGCAGGATAAGCACCTCATGCTAAAATGCCTCCAGAGACTTTTCCTGTCTCCCGTGAACAAAAGGGTGACTCACACTGAGGCGGAGATGGAGGAATTATTTGAGCATGGATGATTTCCGCTCCCTTGGAAACTTGAGTTGGGGACACACACACACACACACACACACACACACACACAACCCCCGAGGGATCTACTTCTGACAGGCACTGATTCCAGAAGGATTTAAATACTCAAAATGAGAGATAGTGATTTAAGAAAAATCAGCAGGGTGTGTTAACCTCACACAATGTATGCATTTATTGTTTTTATTTAACCGACATGCAGTAAAATTTACTCTTCATAGTACATAGTTGTATAAGTTTGAACAAATGCATACGATTGTTTAACCACCACTACTATTAAGACACAGAACGGTTCTCTCACACCAAAAATTCCCTCGAGGTGCCCCTTTGTAATCAACCACTTGTTCCACTCACCACCAACAATGCTCATCCCTTCTCTAGCCCTATGGTCCCTAGTTTTACCTTTTCAGCAACATCACATAATGGAATCTTCACTATGGGGTCCTTTGGGTTTGACTTCTTTCACTTAGCATAAGGCCTCTGAGAATCAGCCATGTTGTTGTGTGGATCAATAGTTCATTACGTTTTACTGCTGAATATTATTCCTAGGGATAGAAGGAACACAGTTTAACCACCTACTAAAGACATATGGGTTACTCTTAGTTTTTGGTAATTATGAAATAAAGCTGCTACAAACATTCACATATAGGGTTTTGGGGGAACACATGTTTTAGATTCTTAGGCAAATACCTAGAAGTGGGATTGCTGATAAGTGTAGGTTTGACTTGATAAGACACCAACAGTTTTCCAAAGTGCGTGTACTGCTTTCTAACTTGCAATGCATGAGAGTTCCACTTGTTCTACATCCTCACCAACATTTAATATTTTCACTTTCAAAAAGTGTCAGCCACTGTAACAAGTATGTAGCAGCACATTCGGTTTTAACTTGCATTTCCCTAATAACAAATGAAGGTAAGCATTTTTCCATGTGCTTATTTGCTGTCCACATATCTTCTTTGAAGGGCTTCCAGCTACCTTCACCGTACCTTCTTTGATAATGGGTCTGTTCAACTCGTTTGCCCATTTTTTAAATGAGATGTTTATTTGCAATAATGATGCATTTAGGGAATTCTTTCTATATTCTGGATACCAGGGCTTGGTCAGAAGCATGATTTGCAAATTTTTTCTCCCAGTCTATAGCTTGTCTTTTCATTCTCTTCAGTTCAGTTCAGTCACTCAGTCGTGTCCAACTCTTTGCGACCCCATGGACTACAGCACACCAGGCCTCCCTGTCCATCACCAACTCTTGGAGTTTGCTCAAACTCATGTCCATTGAGTCAGTGATGCCATCCAACTATCTCATCCTGTGTCATCTCCTTCTCCTCCCGCCTTCAATCTTTCCCAGCATCGGGGTCTTTTCCAATGAGTCAGTTCTTCACATCAGCTGACCAAAGTATTGGACTTTCAACTTCAGCATCAGTCCTTTGAATGAATATTCAGGACTGATTTCCTTTAGGATGGACCGGTTGGATCCAGTCCATTCATTCTCTTAAGAGTACCTTTTAAAGAGCAAAAGTTTTAAATTTTGGTAATGTCTAATTTATCAATTTTTTTCTTTTATGGATCAACATTTTCATGTCATATCTAAGAACTCCTTGGGTCACAAAGCTTTCCTCTTATGTTTTCCTAGAAACATATTAGCTTTATTTTTACATTTTTAAAATTGTATATATGATCCATTTTGAGTTAATTTTGGTATAAGTTCTGAAGTTAGATTGAGGTTCATCTTTTCACATATAGATGTCCAATTGTTCTAGTACTATTTATTGAAAAAACTATCTTTTCTCTATTGACTTGCCTCTGCAACCAGGATGAAAATCAACTGACTATATTTGAGTTAGTTAATCTATAGACTGTTTTATTCCACTGTTCTATGTTTCTATTCTTTCACCAATACCACACTGTCTTATTAATGCAGCTCTATAGTAAGTCTTGAAATTATAGAGTGAGTCCACCAACTTTGTTCTTTTTCAAAATTGCTTTGGTTAACCCAGTCCATGTGCTCTTCCATGTAAATTTTAGAATCAGTTTAACAATATCTATCTCCCAAAATCTCCAGGGATTTTTATTAGAACTGCATTGAATCAACAGATCTATGTATGGAGGATTGACATCTAAATTCCATTGAATTTCCCAATCCATGAACATGCTATCTCTTCCCATTTATTTAGACCCCCTTTGACTTACTTCTTCAGTGCATTATAGCTTTCAGCACTCAGATCCTATGTGTACTTTGTTATACTTACACGTAAACGTTTTATATTTTTGTTGCTATTGTAAATAGCACTGTTTTTAAATTATGAATTCCAATTGTTTATTGTTAATACAAACAATTATTGTATATTTGCCTTGTATCCTGTGACCTTGCTAAACTTACTTATTAGCTCTAGGAGCTTTTTGGGTAGATTCTCTGGGACTTTTCTATATAGACGATGTTATTGTAAACAAAAGCAAGTTTATTTTTTTCCTTTCCAATTTAGAGGCATTTTACATATATATGCCTTTTAAGGTCAATCCCATGGCTGCTTAAAATATTTCCCTTCCCAAAGCCAAACTTCCCAAAGCCAATCTTAAGATGTTGCCTCTCTCATATACTCCACACTAATAACTAAAGCTGGGGACCACTAAAGTATAGTAGTCTGAATAGGCTAGGTTTTGCTGTAGTAACAAATAGCCCTGATACCTCAACAACAAACATCTCTTACAACAAAAACGTGTACAATCTTGCTTATAGTATATATCCATTCTTGGTTGACAGCAGTACTATACCCTCCATGGCCTCTCAGGGGCCCAGGCAGATGGACCAGCCACTGTTTTAAATGTTACCTATGACTATGCCAAAGCAAAGGAGAATTCCAGAAATTTTTTCACAGAAGATTCATTGGTTAGTCCAGAAGTATCACATGCATTCCATGTACAAAGCACTGACCAGAACAAGACACATGATGCCCCTCCACCAGAAGCGGGCTAGAAAATGCTATTCTACCACATAACTGGGGTGGAGAGTCGGAAGTATTTGGTGAAGAGTGCTAATGACTACTGAGGCATAAACACACACACACACACACACAGATAACACATAAAAATCACTCTAATGCAATACAGGAAGTGGTGTGCCCCTTGAGACAAGTACAGAGGAAGTGCACATGGAGTTAAGACAAGGTTTCTCTTGTATGAGCTCCGGAGAGACTCCAGGTGAGGTTCCAGGCAACAGGAATCTTTAAAACTAAGCCTTGAAAGATGTTACAGATCAGATGTTCAATATGTTTACACTTCATGAAAGTGAAAATGAAAGTTGCTCGGTCGTGTCCAAATCTTTGTGACCCCATGGACTATTCAGTCCATGGAATTCTCCAGGGCAGAATACTGGAGTGGGTAGCCTACCCCTTCTCCAGGGGAACTTCCTGATCCAGGAATCGAATCAGGGTCTCCTGCATTGCAGGCAGATTCTTTACCAGCCGGGCCATCAGGGAAGCCTCCTTTGGATAAGTCACTTTAATGTCTCTGTGCCTCAGTTTCCTCATCCATAAAATGAGGCAACTAACAGTGCCTAATTCATACGGCGTTGAGAGGATTAAATGAGGTTATGTTTGTAAAACCCTAGAGTATTGTCTAGTATATAAGCACTATAAATGGTAACTGTGTTCACATGCACACAAACACACACACAAGTCTTTCACCAATTTTAACTCCATGAGATTTTTAAATGTAGACACTAGAGAACTAATTACCTATTTTTTCTTATCTGTAGTGAAATTTACCCCTGGTTCCAGTGAGCAAGGCTTGCAAACTGACAAAGTCCCACATTCCCTGCCCCCACTGACCAGGGAGCACCGAGCAGGGCTCTTCCTCCCACTCAAAACCAGCAACTCAGACCAGACTGCTCAGCTCTAAGTCAGTATTTTCCCTTCCCTGTTCAGAGCTAGACCACCTCAGCCTTCTCTAGATTTTTCTCTCTGACTGTAGGGACCTAATGTCTGTCTAGAAAAGTCCTTCCACCAAGCTGTGTGGAAATAAACCTTCCTTTATCACCTGCCTGGGGCCACTGTGGGTGCCATGCAGGAGCAGAGCCCCACAGGACAGCAAGAGATCTGGCCCAAGACACTCTTTCAGGAAAAGGACACAGCCGGCACTTAGAGACCTCCACATCTCCCTGAAGATGAGCAACTAAAGAACTATTTCTAGTGTAAACAGGAAAATAATAAATCTCATAAGTAGAATGACAATGAAAATTTTCATGGCTTAGCTCATTTGTGCAAGTAAAGCTCTTTCGGGTGTATTCCTATGTTTGACTCTCAGAATAACTCTGTCAGGATTGCAGTCACTCTCGCTTCACAAACAATGAAACACAGACTCAGAAAGGTGAAGAGATTTGCCCATGACATGGCCGCTGGTAGTAACAGAGGAGAAGCTTGAACTCAGAGATCCTTCTCACAGTTACCTCTAACACCCTGTTTTCCAAGATATGGAAGGCACACTGCCAGCAGCATGCCAAATGATTTCATGCTTGATATACTGATTAGCAGAATGTAAATCCGGAACAAACTCGAGCTTTGAAGCTTCCCTTTTCAATCCATTTTATTTGTTTAAAACAGTAGGCAATTTCAAGAAAACCTTAAGCAATCAACAGTACAGATGGCACACAGACGTGGCAAAAATTGTGAAGATGATCCTGAAAGGGCTGCAGGCTGGAAACCCTGCTATAAGGTGAGTAGTGAGAACAATGACTTCAGAAGCAGTGTGCTAGGCCTGGCTCTGTCACTAAAGAGCTCTGTGACCTTGTGCTAGCCATGACCTCTCTGAATGTCAGCCCCATCCTGCATAGAATGAGAGAGTTGCTGCAGTCATTTCTGGAGCCTCTCCAGCAGGAGTTGTCTAGGTAGAAGCTGGGTGTTACATCCAGAAATGTGCTGGGCTGGCCATCTTTGGCCCCCTTCTTCTGCAGTCCTTTTTTGTTGCCTGAAATAAAGCCGACAAGAGACAGCCAGACCCAGGGCCACTCCTCCATGGGAGATGCTCAGAAACTTCCAAAGAGGGCCCGGGTGGCAGGCTGAACTCTCAAGCCTCCTCCCCCTTAGTAGCTGTGCACCTTGGGCCCTGCAGCCAACCTAGGAGGAGAGACCATGACAGAAGGGAGAGGGGGAAGGAAGAGCTTTTTCCACAGAGCCATCCTCCAACAAGAAAGGAGCAAAAGGGAAGCCTTGTAAGGATTCCAGCTGGGAGGGGATTGAGGGCAGCAAGAGGAATGGAATTCATAACAGGCCCACTCTGAATGGGACCAGGATCAATGGGAAAGTTTCTTGGAAGATTCCCATTTGAAGGTTCTTAAAGGTACTTGTGGGTGGGTGGGTGGCAGCTCTCCTACCATTGAACCAGATCAGTACCCAGAACAAGAAGGTACCCGGGGTTGGGGGGTGGTCACCATCAGCTCATGAAATTATGAGGAAATCCAGGGCCACCCTGACCTGCCCTGTGACCTTGGGCAAGAGCTGTGTCTCTCCGTGCCTCAGTTTCCCCATCTGTGACATAGACATAGTATGGTGAGGATTAAGTAAAATAATACATGTAAAGCCTACCACATGGTCAGAATGAATACTACTATTTATGTTTACCATTGAAAACCTGAGATGGGGGCAGCCCAGATGGTGTTCCCAGCTTGGATTTAGACAAACATGGGCTGACATCATGGCTTAGCTACTACTTTGTGGTAGAACTTTAGACTGCAATTTCTACTGATAAAATGGTGATGCTAACAGTACTCCCTTCAAGAGAGGCCAGTTGTCAAAATTCAACTGTGTGATCTCACAAAGCACTCAGAAGAATGCCTGCGCGTTTGAATTACTCAGTAAATTATGTGATAGAGATGGAGCCATGGAGCCATGCACCCGAAATCCTCTCTCAAAGACAACTCATGGCCCCAACTATGAGGAATACAGCCAGCAGGCTGGGCACTGTCAGTGCCTTCGGGCCCTGGGTGTCCCTAGTAAGTTCTCTGAAGGCAGAACCTTCTGCTTTTTGGTGTCCACAGGATGCACAGCACAGCAAGTATACAACGTCAGCTCTAAATACTTACAGATGGGCTAACTCATTCAATGACTTACTTCTGAAACTTGGGGTGTACTTCAGTGGCACCAGCTGTTTTTTGGCCATGCTGAATAGCTTACGGGATCTTAGTTCCCACAGCAGGGATTGAACCCAGGCCCTCAGCAGTGCAAGTGTGGAGTCCCAACCACTGGACTTACTGGCAAGTCCCCAGTGGCATCTACTTTTAAGTCTTCCAGGTGAGAAGAGAGGAAACTCCATGGAGCCTAATTCCAAGTCCTCAGCAGGGATGAGGCTGCCCTTGCTTGCCAACTCAGCAGGTTTCTTTTCTTTATTTTCTGATATGGCTACCGAGCAGGGGCCTTGGAGAATGCAACTGAGTTCTCATCAAAATCCCTCCCCTCCTCCCCGAGCCTGGTTGCTAGAGCGGACACTCGCTCCTCTGACCTCGTTTCCCGGCAAGGCTGCCTGTGAAAGTGCAATCTTGGCAGAGGTGCCCTTTCAAGAAGATTTGTATCTTACAGAACTTGACAGATTTTCGGCTCCACTCTTTCATTTGAAATTTCTCATATTACCCCCTCCCCTCTTGCCATTCCGGCTTGGATAATTTTTCTCTAAAGTGCCAGTTTCTCAGTTGGTGGTTACATTCCAGAGAGGGTTAATGTGAAAGGCAGAATGGCCACATCTTGAATAACTTAAACCAAATGGAGGACTGAATATGAGATTGACCAGTAGCTAGCACAGTGCTGGGCTTTTGAGCAGTACTTTCCAAACACTGTGGGGCAGGGTCAGCCCCAGTTACAGTGAATTGCAATCTGGTAGTGGTGGGGTGGGGGCGGTTGGTCACATGGAATAAAGGCCAAAATACTTGGCAGCTCCCTTGATCAAGAGGTGGTCCCTTCCTGCACCCTTTGAATCTGGGCTGGACTTGTGACTTGTTTCATCAATGGAATGCAATAGAAGTTAACACTGTGTTGATGCCTGGCTGAGACATGGAGGAGCCTTGAAACTCCCACTCTAAAGCTCCTGGAACACTGCAACCATCACATGCACAAGCCTGTGCTAATCTGCTGGAGGACAAGGGAGCACTTGGAGACAAAGGCCCAGTGCCCTCCTTCCCACCGAAGGCTCTTATAAACCAGCCAGGCCTTGCTGACCCAGCGGCTGACAGTGGAAGCATGGGAGGCCTGGCCTAGATCAAACAAGTCTGGCCCAAGCAGAAGAATGATCCAGCTGAGCTTAGATCATATTGGCAGCCTAGTAAGTTTTGAGCAATTAAATAAGTGATGATTTATATCACTGAGTTTGGGGGTAGATTGTTTCATAACAAAATAGCTAAAGCAGGGGACAGAAAGCCAGGAAGCAAAAAAAAATTTTTAGAAGACCAAGATAATACAAATTGTGACATGAATAAAGGAAGCAAACAGGGTCATGTAATGGAGGACTATGTGTGACAAATTTGGAAAGTGCAGTCAAGGGAAGACATCTCTAAAGAGGTGACATTTTTCCTGAGACCCAAATGACCAGGACAGAGCAAGCAAGGTGAAGACTTAAGGGCACAAAAGGAAACAAACGGGAACTAATCAAAATTACAAGCTTTTGCACAGCAAAGGAAACCATAAACAAAATGAAAAGACAATCTACAGGATGGGAGAAAATACCTGCAAATGATGCAACTGGCAATGGCTTTATTTCCAAAATACACAAACAGTTCATACCACTCAACAAAAAAATAAACAACCCTATCCAAAAATGGACAGAAGACCTAAATAGACATTCCTTCCAAGAAGACCTACAGATGACCAACAGGCACATGAAAAGATGCTCAACATCACTAATTACTAGAGAAATGCAAATCGAAATTACAATGAGGTGCCATTTCACACTATCAGAATGGCCATTATCAAAAAGTCTACAAATAACAAATGTTGGAGAGTGTGTGGAGAAAAGGAAACATTCCTACACTGTGGGTGGGAATGTAAGCTGGTACAGCCGCTATGGAGAACACTATGGATGTTCCCCAGAAAACTAAAAATAGAGTTACTATTTAATCCAGCAGTCCCACTCCTGGGTATATATCCAGACGAAACTGTAATTCAAAAACTTACATGCACTCATATATTCATTGCAGCACTATTTGCAATAGCCAAGACATGGAAACAACCTAAATGCCCATTGACAAATGACTGGAAAAAGAAGATGTGATACACATAAACAATGAAATACTACTCAGCCATAAAAAAGAATGAAATAGTGCCACTTGCAGCAACACAGATGCAACTAGAGAGTATCATACGAAGTAAAGTCAGAAAGAGAAAGACAAATATCATATGATATCACTTATATGGGGAATCTAAAATATAACACAAGTGAATTTATCTATGAAACCAAAACAGAATCACGGACACAAGAGACAGGTGGTTGCCAAGGGGGAAAAGATTGGGAGAGGGATGGAATAGGAGGTTGGAGCTAGCAGATGTAAGCTTTTATATGTAGAATGGATAAATAACAAGGTCCTACTATATAGCATGGTCCTACTATATATCCTAACAGTAACTGGTACAGCCACTATGGAGAACAATATGAAGTTTCCTTAAAAAACTAAAAATAGAGCTACCATATGATCCAGCAGTCCCACCCTTGGGCATATATATAGAGAAAACCATAATTTGAACAGATGCATGCACCTCAATGTTCATTGCAGCACTGTTTACAATAGCTAAGACACAGAAGCAACCTAAAATAAACATCCATCAACAGAGGAATGGATAAAGAAGATGTGGTACATATATACAATGAAATATTACTCAGGCATAAAAATAATGAAATAATGCCATTTGCGGCAACATGGGTGGACCCAGAGATTATCATGCTTAGTAAAGTAAGTTAGAGAAAGACAATATTATATGATATTGCTTATACATGGAATCTAAAAAAGATACAAATGAATTTGTCTATAAGACAGAAATAGAATTATAGATGTAGAAAACAAACTTATGGTTACCAGCGGGTAAAAGGGCAAGGGATAAATTGGAAGATTGGGACTGATACACACAAACTGTATAAAACAGATAACTAATAAAGACCTTCTATATGGCATAGGAAACTCTACTCAATACTCTGTAATGGCCAATATGGGAAAAAACTCTAAAAAGCAACATTGTAAATCAGCTATACTTCAATTTAAAAAAATTTTTAAATCTTGTGATAAATCATAATGGAAAATAAAAAATATATATATATACACATACACACACACATATATACATATATATATACATATACACACTTTCAGAGGTACAAGCTGAATTTTAAAAAGGCAGAAGAACCAAAGATCAAATTGTCAACATCTGTTGGATCATAGAAAAAGCAAAGGAATTCCAGAAAAACATCTACTGCTTCATTGACTATACTAAAGCTTTTGACTGTGTGGATCATAACAAACTGTGGAAAATTCTTAGAGGTGAGAATACCAGACTACCTTACCCGTTTCCTGAGAAACCTATATGCAGGTCAAGAAGCAACAGTTAGAACTGGACATGGAACAACAGACTGGTTCCAAGTTGGGAAAGAGTACATCAAGGCTGTATATTGTCACCCCACTTATTTAACTTCTATGCAGAGTACATTGTGTGAAATGCTGGGCTGGATGAATGACAAGCTGGAATCAAGACGGCTGGGAGAAATATCAACAACCCCAGATATGCAGATATACCACTCTAATGGCAGAAAGCAAAGAGGAACTAAAGAGCCTCTGATGAAGGTGAAAGAGGAGAGTGAAATACCTGGCTTTGGCTTAAAACTCAACATTCAAAAAACTAAGAATACAGTATCTGGTCCCATCACTTCATGGCAAATAGATGGGGAAAAAGTGAAAACAGTGACAGACATTATTTTCTGGGATTCCAAAATCACTTCATTTTGGAATGAAATGAAGTGATTTTGGAATCCACATCATTTCTGGGATTCCAAAATCACAGACATTATCTTCTGGGATTCCAAAACCACAGATGGTGACTGCAGCCATGAAATTAAAAGGTGCTTGCTCCTTGGAAGGAAAGCTATGACAAATCTAGATCGCATATTAAAAAGCAGAGATGTCACTTTGCTGACAAAGTCCGTGTAGTCAAAGCTATGGTTTCTCCAGTAGTCATGTACAGATGTGAGTTGGACCATAAAGAAGGCTGAGTGCCAAAGAATTGATGCTTTGGAATTGTGCTGGAGAAGACTCTTGAGAGTCCCTTGGGCAGCAAGGAGATCAAACCAGTCAATCCTAAAGGAAATCAACCCTGAATATTGATTGGAAAGACTGATGCTGAAGCTCCAATAGCTTGGCCAGCTGATGCAAAGAGCCGACTTACTGGAAAAGACCTTGATGCTGGGAAAGACTGAGGGAAGGAGGAGAAGGGGGTGACAAAGGATGAGATGGTTGGAGGACATCATCAACTCCATGAACATGAGTTTGAGCAACCTCAGGGAGACAGTGAAGGACAGGGAAGTCTGGAGTGCTGCAGTCCATTTGGTCACAAAGAGTTGGACACAACTTAGTGACTGAGCAGCAATAACAATGTATAACTGAATAACTGTGCTGCACAGTAGTAATTATCACGTTATAAATCAACAATACTTCTATTGTTTTAAATGTACAAAAATTCCGCCCCCGCCCCCCGCCTCCAAAAAAAGAGCTGAGGGCAGAGGAAGCTGCCAGCACAGCCTCGAAGGTGTGTTTCCAAGAAAGAGAACCAGGGCCAGTGTGCCTGAAGTCTGGGAAGAGAATGAAAACAGGGCCGGGGGAGTCAAAGAAGTCGGCAAAGAACAGCAAAATGCCATGGGAGGGTTTCAACAAAAGACAGATGCCATCTGAGTCCCATCTTTGAAAGGTCACTCTGGCCACAGTGTGGGTGTGGAGGATGGCTCATAAGGTGCCAAGAGTGGAAGGCTACTGCAAATTCCAGGTGAGCAAAGATGCTGGCTTAGACTAGGTAATTATCAGTGGCGGTCAGGGGAAGGAGTCAGATTCTGGAACTATTTTGGAGGAAAAGCATCCTTACAGTGCATATGCTGCCTTGAAACCAAACTTTGTTATTTGAGCCGTATGTCTAATAAAGTTTAGGTCATTGGTATTGCTTTTACTCTCCATATGCTTATCCCACAAATTTTATTCAGAAGTTTTTAATAAAAGTACTGAATTTACTTGCATTTTATACCAGTTTTTATTGTTAATTATTAATAGGTGCATGAGGTTTTCCCTATACTTAAAAGTGGATGAAACATAAATCCAACATCTGGTTGTATATATTAACAGAATGGAGTATTTGTTCATAATTCTTATATTCACAATTTGGTGAAGAAAATTAAAGTTTTTCTATTCAGAAATCATTTTGAACATTTAAACCAGTATCTCCATTATCATCTCCCAAGATAAACATTTGCTTATAAATCATTTCCTTAAAATGTTAGTTTTCTTAGAAATTAATTTGGAAACATATGTTTGACAATTATTGATAAACAGTAGAGTTCGGTGATTAAAATCATGGACTCTGGAGCCAGTCTGCTGGGTCCAAATTCTAACTCTGCAATTTATTACTTAAGTGATCTTTGGCAAGTTTTTAAGAATAAGGTAATAACAGTGTTTCCCAAATGGTGGTGTTGTGATTATTAAATTATCTCACACACAGAAAGTGCTTAGAATAGGCTCTGATACACAATAGGGGACTTTAGGATGCCAATCACTGGGCTACATGTCTTTGCTGGTGTGACTATTTGAAAGGTGGAGAACTGCACTTCATTTAAAAGTTACCCCCCAGAAAATCATATTTCAGGTTTTTCCCTAATCCAGTATTTCCTTCCTAATTTTCTCTATGAATTCTGACTACACGCTGTCATCTCATGCCTGGTTCTCACTCTCACTGTCCACTTGGCCAGCACCAGCCTTGAGTTCTCAACTGTGGATTGCATGGGTAAGGACAACCACATCAACAGCACACTGCATGATGACTATGCCAGGCACGGCATGGCTGTGGGAAAGTTGCCTCTTCAAAAGAGGTGGTCAGAAAGCTAGTCCTGAGGTTGCACTTAGAGAGCAACTGGGATTGAGGTCATCTTACAGACTTACTCAGTCAAATGTTTAGTGCCTGGGCTGGGAGGACCTGGCCAGCTGGGAATCCTCAGGCATCTCTCTCTCTATGTGGTCTCTCCCTGTGGCTTCTCCAATATGATGGCCACAGGGTACCCAGATTTCTTATATGGTAGCTCAGGATGCCAACAGTGCCTTGAGACGGGGAGAGGGCAGGGGAGGCAGGGGGCAGAGAGAGAGAGCCTGAGAGAGCACACATGTGCCAGGCAGATGCTGTATTGCCTTTTATGACCCAGCTTTGGAAGTCACAGGCTAGTCACAACTAATATTGTAGTCTACTAGTTGAGGCTGTCAGACAGGTCCACTGGATGTTCAAGGTAAAGCAACACACACTCCACCTTTGGATGAGGGACTGAGAAGGTTCTGGGAAAACATGTGGGACTGGAACTATTATGGCCATTTGGGGAAAATATGCTCTGGCACAGATGACAAGAGCGTCGATTGAAGCATGACCTGTGTGGCCCAGGAGATGATGTCCATCAGGAACAGAAAGTTACAAGTCCACCTGAGCTGCTTTAATTTGTAGCTTTACACAAATGGCCCTGCTTTCATCAGGTTAAGAGAAAGAGTGATTACAGGGGAAAGAGAAGGAACAAAGTTGTATTTATTGAGCACCTATTATGAATTACCTATTGGGGCTTCCCTCGTGGCTCACTGGTAAAGAATTCGCCTGCCAGTGCTGGAGACACGGGTTTGATCCCTGGGTTGTGAAGATCCCCTGGAGAAGGAAATGGCAACCCACTTCAGTATTCTTCCCTGGGAAATCCCATGGACAGAGGAGCCTGGTGGGCTCCCATGGGATCACAAAGAGTCGGGCACGATTTGGCGAATGAGCATACACACACACATATTATGCCCTGGATGCTCACACAAAGCTGACTGTGCATCAATAACAATTCTTCAGGAAGGCAATTTGCAGAAGATTCAGCAGGGTAGAGAGCTGGGCTGGCTGGTGCAGCCAGCTGCCAGATCAGCTGGGGCTGGCCAACTGTCGGTTTGGGTACTTTGATCCTCCCCGACCTGGTCTCTGGTTATATGATGGAAGCAAGTCCCATTGTGCAGGCACTTTTGAAGTGTCTTCTTATGTCATTATTGCTATCATCCTCTGCCCCAACTAAGTCACATGATCAGACAAGTTCCACAAATGTTGCAGGAGTGGGGACACAGGGAAGGGAAAATTTTGTGGTCATTTTTCTGCAGCTTTACTGCAGCCTGAGAAGTCAAATTTTGTTCACCAGACCCACAATCATCTCTCACAGAAGTGGGACATGATAAGAGAAGGGCCATGCTGAGACTCCTTATGCTTTACCTGAGAAGAGCCTGGGAGGACCAAGAACATCTCCAGAACAGCTCGGCACACTACAGCAGCCCCATGTGGTCCACGGACACAAAGAGACATCCAGGGGTCACCTCTACCTGGAATGACAGCAGCATATTTTGACACAAAGAAAAATTATGAGTAAGAGAAGAGTGAGGGGGAAACACAGCAGTAACAAGGACATGAAAGGTAGAGAAAGAGTGAATTTTGGTGTGTTACTGAAAGACAATATGGTTAAGAATGGTTCTGCAGCCAGACTACATGGATAACAATTAGGATGTGATAATGCATGTAAAACACTTGTTCTCAGCACCTCATCAAGGGTCAAAGAATCATCACAGTCACCATCATCTGTGTGGAGGTTTCAGAGGGGAAGTGATAGGACAGAGGATTTTGATGAAGTTTTGTAAAACTTCACTTGCCCCCAATTCCCTTTTGACACATCCTGAAGAAAGACAGAACAAAAGCCTGAAGTATTCATTTCTTTTGTGCCTGCCAGACTGTGTTTCTTCAAGGGGGATGTCAGCCAAGACTAGAGATGTAGAGCTGGGCTTCCCCTGGGATTACTCACAGAAAATGATGTTCTCATTTCATCCTCACAATCACTCTGTAAGGTAGGTGTTATTCTTCCTTTATAGCCTAGGAAACAGAAGCCCAGGAAGGTCAGCTGGATAGCTCTTGGTTACTCAGTAGGTGGCAGATCCAGGATTCAACACTAGATCTGTCAGAGTTCAAGTTCCATGCCCTTCCTTCCTGTCTTAAATTTAATAGTAGGCTTTTTTTCCTTTATTGCATTACTTTTATCTCAAAGACAATATGAGTTCACTGTAATACAAAGATGTAGTATAAGTATTTTTACCCTAAGACCCTCTTCTCCTCAGTATCACCCATCATGACCATGGTCCCTGGCTGCCCCACCCCACTGTGCTGAAGTAATCAATGTTATCAACATGATGTGTATCTTTCTCCACTCCTATAAACATATGGACGCATGTATAGACGGCATTAACTGTTTTTACTAACTTTTACAAAACTTCAATTGTATGATAAATTAATCTGCAAATGGCTTCTCTTCACAATACAGCACAAAGCAATCTTGAGAAAGAAAAATGGAGTTGGAAGAGTCAAGCTCCATGACTTAAGACTATACTACAAAGCTGCAGTAATCAAAATCATATGGTACTGGCACAAAGACAGAAAACAGATCAATGGAACAGGCTAGAAAGCCCAGAGATACAACCACACACCTGTGGTCAACTAATCTACAACAAAGGAGGCAAGTATATACATGGAGAAAAGACAGTCTCTTCAATAAGTGGTGCTGGAAAAACTGAACAGCTACATGCAAAAGAATAAATCAGAACATTAACACCATATACCAAAAAATAAAAAAATACTCAAAATAAGTTAAAGACCTAAATGTAAGGCTGGATGTTATAAAACTCTTAGAAAAAAATACAGACCACGCTTTGATATAAATCATAGCAAAATCTTTTTTGCTCCAACTCCTAGAGTAATGAAAAATTTTTAAAATAAACAAATGGGACTTAATTAAACTTAAAAT
Source organism: Oryx dammah (assembly GCF_014754425.2). Lineage (NCBI taxonomy): Eukaryota > Metazoa > Chordata > Mammalia > Artiodactyla > Bovidae > Oryx > Oryx dammah. The sequence continues at coordinate 117,050,158 of NW_024070207.1, forward strand.
ATTTTACATAGGAAAAGAAATCATAAATAAAATGAAAAGACAACATATAGAATGGGAGAAAACATTTGCAAATGATATGGCTGACAAAGGATTAATCTTCAAAACATACAAATAGCCCATGTAGCTCAATATTAAAAAACAAACAACCCAATCAAAAAATGGGTAGAGGACCTAAATAGACATTTTTCCAAAGAAGACATGTCCTCAGATGCTCAGTTGTGTCCAACTCTGTGACCCATGGACTGTAGCCTGCCAGGCTCCTCTGTTCATGGAATTCTCCAGGCAAGAGTGGTGGAGTGGGTAACCATTACCTTCTCCAGGGAATCTTCCCAACCCAGGATGGAACCTGGGTCTCCTGCACTGCAGGAAGATTCTTTATGGATGGTCAGAAAGCATATGAAAAGATGCTCGATATAATTAATGACTTAGAGAAATATAAATCAAAAGTAAAAGAGGTATCACCTCACACTGGTCAGAATGGCCATCATAAACAATTATACAAACAATAAATGCTAGAGAGGGTGTGAAGAAAAGGGAATCTTCCTACACTGTTGGTGGGAATGTAAATCAGTACAACCATTATGAAGAACATTATGGAGTTTCCAAAAAAACTAAAAACAGAACCACCATATGATCCAGCAACACCACTCCTGGACATATATCCAGAGGAAACTCTAATTCAAAAATATACATGGACCCCAATGTTCACTGCAGCATTATTTACAACAGCTAACACATGGAAGCAACCTAAACGTCCACTGACAGAGCAAATGAAGAAGATGTGCTAGATAAATACTATGGAATATTCAGTTCAGTTGCTCAGTCGTGTCCGACTATCTGAGACCCCATGAACCACAGCATGCCAGGCCTCCCTGTCCGTCACCAACTCCCGGAGTTCATCCAAACCCATGTCCATTGAGTTGGTGATGCCATCCAACCATCTCATCCTCTGTCGTCCCCTTCTCCTCCTGCCCTCAATCTTTCCCAGCATCAGGGTCTTTTCAAATGAGTCAGTTCTTCGCATCAGGTGGCCAAAGCATTGGAGTTTCAGCTTCAACATCAGTCCTTCCAATGAACACCCAGGACTGATCTCCTTTAGGATGGACTGGTTGGATCTCCTTGCAGTCCAAGGGACTCTCAAGAGTCTTCTCCAATACCACAGTTCAAAAGCATCAATTCTTCGGTGCTCAGCTTTCTTTATAGTCCAACTCTCACATCCATACATGACCACTGGAAAAACCATAGCCTTGACTAGATGGACCTTTCTTGACAAAGTAATGTCTCTGCTTTTTAATAGGCTGTCTAGGTTGGTCATAACTTTCCTTCCAAGGAGTAAGCATCGTTTAATTTCATGGCTGCAATCACCATCTGCAGTGATTTTGGAGTCCAGAAAAATAAAGTCAGCCACTGTTTCCACTGTTTCTCCATCTATTTGCCATGAAGTGATGGGACCAGATGCCATGATCTTCGTTTTCTGAATGTTGAGCTTTAAGCCAACTTTTTCACTCTCCTCTTCCACTTTTATCAAGATGCTCTTTAGTTCTTCTTCACTTTCTACCATATAGAATATTACTCAGCCATAAAAAAACTAAATAATGTTATTTGCAGCAACATGGATGAACCTAGAGATTATCATACTGAGTGAAGTCAGATAGAGAAAAACAAATATCATGATATCACTTATATGTGGAATCTAAAAGAAAGGTACTTATTTACAAAACAGAAATAGAGTCACATATGTAGAAAACAAACTTATGGTTACCAGCAGTTGAGTGGAGATGGATAAACTGGGAGACTGGGATTGACATATACACACCACTATATATAAAGTAGATAACTCATAAGAACCTACTGTAGAGCGCAGGAACTCTACTCAACAGTTTGTAATGACTTATATGGGAAAAGACTAAAACAGAGTGGATATATGTACACATGTAACTGCTGTACACCTGAAACTAACATTGTAAATCAACTATAGTTTAATACAATTAAAAAAAAAACAATAAATCACAAACATCCTTCTAAGGCAATTAATAGAGATCTAATTAATTCTTTCTAAGAACTGCACAGCCTACACACTGTCAACAGGATATACAATTCATGCAACCATTTTCCTGTTGACTGGTGTTCTGGCTTCCAGGCTTTTTTTCCCCTAAAGCCTAGACACAAATAAATCTTTATAGATCTACTTATATACCAATGATTGTGTATGTATAGAATATATTCTGAAATGTAGGTTTTTTTGGGTCCCAAATGTTACAGTTATTTATTACTGTACAGCAAGCCATACCAAAATTTAGTGGCTTAAAAAATAATAATAATTACCTTTTGACCTCAAACCATCTTCAAGGAGGAATCAGTAGGGATAGAATCAGTAGGGAAGGAAGTAAGAACCAAGAAGGAATCAGTAGGGATGGAGCGCCTCTGTTCTCAGTGGGATTAGCTGGGTCAGTTCAACTGGGAGATGGAAGCTCCACCTTCAAGATGGCACATTCACAGGGTTAGTAAGTGGTTGTTGGCCATTGATTAGGAACTCAGTCAGGACTGTGGGTCGGGGGCCTTAACTCCTTTCCACTTGGGCCATCGCTCCATAGGCTGCTTGGGCTTCCTCACAGCGTGGTGGCTGGCTTATAAGCACAAGTGTCTCAAAAGAACTAGGCAGAAATTACATTATCTTTCTATAATCTAACCTCAGAAGTCATGCAGTATCAGTTATACCACATTCTATTTGTGGAAATAGTCACAAGTCCACCCAGATCAAAGTGGAGGGGAATTAGACTCTACCTTCTGATCTTCTGATGGGGAGGGCAAGGTTTTGGTAGAGAATGTGGGCTGGAAGATACTGTTGCAGCCATCCCATCTTTTGAAAATATAGTCCTACCAAAGATCACATTGCTAATAAGTAATGGAACTAAGACTCAAATCTTGGTCTGTTTTTCATTTCATAATGTGATATATTTTAGTGACATTTGCATGGTTGAATTTGGGATATGCAATCGAGTCAAGGAAAAACTGAACACTGGGGCCAAGTGCAAACTAAACCTTATGGAAATAACCTACCAGGATTACTCAATGACTTAAAAAGCCCCTTTCTGCCTATAGCATAACACGGTTGAGGACAAGGTGGCTAAGGACCAACAGGGACTTCTGAATGGTCTTGGCAACCAAGCCCCATCCAGAGGATGTCAGTCTAGCACAGCTGCTCCCATTCATCATTTACCACTTGTCCCAGAAAGGAGTTTTCATTCAGCCTCAACACATTCATACTACCATAAGCAAAAAAGTAAAATAACTCAGTTCTGCTTTTTGTTTTTCTTCTTTTTTTACATTTTTGTTTGGACAGAGTGGAGCAGTCAAACAGGAGATGAAAGGAACAAAAGATCAGCTGGAGCAGGAAAGCTACTTAGCCCACAAATGGACATGGTTATATGGTCAAAGCCCAAGAGGTGTAAGTGTGTTCTTGTGCAGAGTGAGGCCATGAGTGCATTTCAGAATACTAAATTATCTTTAAAAATTGTCCTTTATTTCTTCCACTTATTAACAGATGCTTCATTTATTTACCCCAAACACAAGCTACAACCTTCATCTATTTGGGGGTAAGCATTAACTATGCTATGAATGATCTGTCTCAAATAACAATCCCCACTCCCACCTTTCATTCTCCTACCCCACCCCCGACAGCTTGGATGTTAACCCCATAATGGAGTCCCAAATCTCAGTTCCTTCTTCACTCAGGAGGATTAGGCTTGTGGAACTTAGACCAGACTCTGACAGCAGACACATTCTTGGCCAAGGTTTATGGCAACATCTCCCCTACTCCTGATATCCTTTCAGAGTCTTGTGAGCTGTAAATAGGATACTACTTGATTCTAGGATGCCCTCTAGTTGTTTCCCAAATTCGTGGGCCTGGTAGCACAGGTAGAATACTAGCAACCCCAAAATGTATTAGGTTGCTAGCACTGTGAGGAAGAAATTGTTACAGGACTCTCTCTTAGCCTCTATGGCATTCTACCAATCTTTTTCTTTTTAATAAAAAAAATTATACAATTTTAAAGGTTACTTTCCATTTACAGTTGTAACAAAATATTAGCTACATTTCCGTATACCCAATAGTTTGTGCCCACGACTCCCCCACCTCCATAATGCTCCTCCCCTACTCTGCCCACTGATAACCACTGCTGCTGCTGCTAAGTCACTTCAGTCATGTCCAACTCTGTGCAACCCCAGAGATGACAACCCACCAGGCTCCACTGTCCCTGGGATTCTCCAGGCAAGAACACTGGAGTGGGTTGCCATTTCCTTCTCCAATGCATGAAACTGAAAAATCAAAGTGAAGTCTCTCAGTCGTGTCCAACTCATAGCGACCCCATGGACTGCAGCCTACCAGGCTCCTCTGTCCATGGAATTTTCCAGGCAAGAGTACTGGAGTGGGGTGCCATTGCCTTCTCCACTAGTTTGTTATTTAAATCTATGAGTCTGTTTCTCTTTTGTTATATTCACTAGCTCATTGTATTTTTTAGATTCCATATGTAAGTGATAGCATATAGTATTTGTCCTTCTCTAACTTATTGCACTTGGCATAATGCCTTCCCAGTCCACGTATGTTGCTGCAGATGGCAAAATTTCCATCTCTTCTATGATTGATTAATATTTCATTGTGCTACGTCACTTCAGTTATGTCCGACTCTTTGCGATCCCATGGACTGTAGCCCACCAGGCTCCTCTGTCCATGGGATTCTCCAGGCAATACTGGAATGGGTTATTTCCTCCTCCAATATTTCATTGTGTGTGTGTGTGTGTGTGTGTGTGTGTGTGTGTGTATGTATATAAAACAAATGCTGGAGAGGGTGTGTAGAAAGAGAAACCCTCCTACACCATTGGTGGGAATGTAATTTAGTGTAGCTACTATGGAAGCAGTTTTCTCAAAAAGCTAAAAATAGAATTCCTATATGATCCAGCACTCCCACTCCTGGGCACATATCCAGACAAAACTATAATTCAAAAAGATACATGCACCCCAATGTGCATAGCAGCACTATTCACAATTGCCAAGACATGGAAGCAAGCTAAATATGCACTGACAGACAAATGGACAAAGAAGATATAGTGTGTGTGTCTGTGTGTGTATATACACACACACAATGGAATACTACTCAGACATAAAGAAAAAAATAACGTCATGGATGCAACTAGAGATTATCACATTAAGTGAGAACAACAAATACCACATGATATCACTTACATGTGGAATCTAAAATATGGCACAAATGAACCTATCTAAGAACCAGAAACAGACTCGCAGACATAGAGAACAGATTTCTTGTTGCCAAGGGGGATGAGGAGGAATGGAATAGGAGTTTGTGGGTAGTAGATGCAAACTATTACATATAGAATGAATAAACAACAAGGTCCTACTGTATATCACAGGGAGTTATATCCAATATCCTGGGATAAATCATAGTGGAAAAGAATATAAAAAAGAATGCATATATGTGTATAACTAAGTCACTTTGCTATACAGTGGAAATTAACACATTGTAAATCAACTATACTTCAACTAAAAAATTTTTTTAAAGAAAAAATAAAAGGAATCCTAATTGGAAAAGAAGTAAAATTGTCACTGTGGATGACATGATACTATACATAGAAAATCCTAAAGATGCTACCAGAAAACTACTAGGGATCATCAATGAATTTGGTAAAGTTGCAGGATATAAAATTAATATACAGAAATATGTTGCATTTGTATACACAGACAATGAACTAGCAAAAGAGAAATTAAAGAAGCAATTCCATTTACCATTGCATGAAAAAGAATCAAATACCTAGGAATAAGCCTACCAAAGGAGGCAAAGGAGCTGTACTCAGAAAACTAAGACACAGATGAAAGAAACTGAAGATGACACATACAGATGGAAAGATACACCATGTTCTTGAAAGAATCAGTACTGTCAAAACAACTATACTACCCAAGGCAATCTACAGAGTCAATGCAATCCCTATCAAACTACCAATGACATTTTTCATAGACTATAACAAATAATTTTAAAATATGTATGGAAATACAAAATATCCCAAACAACCAAAACAATCTTGAGAAAGAAGAAATCACAGTCCCTGTCCCTGACTTTTCAAATGATACTGCAAAGTTACAATCATCACAAAAACAGAAATATAGAGCCTAGAAATAAATCCATTCACTGTGGTCAGTTAATCTACAACAAAGGAGGCAAGAATATATAGTGGAGAAAAGCCAGTCTCTTCAATAAGCTACGCTGGAAAAAGTGGACAGCTTCATGCAGAAGAGTGAAATCAGAACATTTTCTAATACCATATACAAAAATAAACTAAAAATGGACTTACAATCTAAATGTTAGACGGGATACTACAAACTCCTAGAGAAAAATACAGGCTGAACACTCTGACATAAATAGCAACAATATTTTTTTTGATCCATTTCCTAAAGCAAAGGAAGTAACAGCAGAAACAAACAATTGGGGCCAAATTAAACTTATAACCTTTTGCATAGCAAAGGAAACCATCAATGAGATGAAAAGACAACCTACTGAATGGGAGAAAATATTTTCTTGCAATCTTTGATGTTTCTTGGCTGGTAGATGCCTTACCCTGATTTCCTATTTTGGGCTCATATGGTTGTTCTCCTTGTGTGTGTGCATGTGTCTGTGTCCAAACTTCCCCTTTTTGTAAGGACCCAGTCATATAAGAGTAACACCCACCATAACAACCTTATCCTAATTTGATCATCTCCAAATAAGATCACATTCACAGGTACTGGGGTGAGGACTTCCACATCTTTGCAGGAGACATAATTCAACACACAACAGATGTCTATGTACTAACCCCTGGAATCCATGAATATGTTCAGTTCAGTTCAGTTACTCAGTCGTGTCTGACTCTTTGCGACCCCAAGAATCGCAGCACGCCAGGCCTCCCTGTCCATCACCAACTCCTGGAGTTCACTCAGACTCATGTCCATCGAGTCAGTGATGTCATCCAGCCATCTCATCCTCTGTCGTCCCCTTCTCCTCCTGCCCTCAATCTCTCCCAGCATCAGAGTCTTTTCCAATGAGTCAACTCTTCACATGAGGTGGCCAGAGTACTGGAGTTTCAGCTTTAGTATCATTCCCTCCAAAGAAATCCCAGGGCTGATCTTCAGAATGGACTGGTTGGATCTCCTTGCAGTCCAAGGGACTCTCAAGAGTCTTCTCCAACACCACAGTTCAAAAGCATCAATTCTTCAGCTACTTTATGGCAAAAGGAACTTGGAAGATGTGATTAAGCTTACCCAAGGGACTTTGAGATGGGGAGATTATCCTGGGTTACCCAAGTGAGCCCAATAGAATCACATAAGTCCTTAAAAGTAGAAAATCTTTTCCAATTGTGGAGAGACAGATATGTGAGGATGGAAGAATGATTAGAGAGATGTGATGCTGAAAGTGATAGAAGGGGTCCAGAAGCCAAGGAATGCTGTAGCCTCTAGAAGCTAAAAATTTTTTTTAAAAATTGAAAAAATTTATTTCTTCCTAGAGCTTTCAGAAAAGAATGCAGCCCTGCCAACACCTTGATTTTAGCCCAGGAGACTTATGTCAGACTTCTAACCTATAGAACTGTAAGATACCAAAATTGTCTTGTTCAAATCACCAAGTTTGTGGTCATTTTTAAGGCAGCAAGAGAAAATTGTTCTTAGGTCATGTTCCCCAGAAGTAGAACCTGAGTGGAGGATTTTTGTGCAAGTGATTTTGATGGGCAGGAGCAGGAGAGAAGGGAAGCTAACTAAGGATGTGGTTTCTACTGGAGACCAGCTTCAGCCTGATCCCATGAGGAGCTCTGGATCATAAATAGCACCACCAAGTAGGTCAAATTTCCACAAGGTTTTTCTACCCGCATGCCAGTCCATGACTGATCGAGGTTGTTGGGGTTTGGGGTAGAGTTTTAAGTAAGGGAGGGGCAGAGCTTGCAGAGACAAGAGCAGCTATGAGTTATCAACCAAAACTCCCAGTGGCTGGGAAACGGGGGTCCTACCAATAACCTTGGGCAAAGCAGTCAAACTTGGTGATCTTCAGCCGCCTCATGCATAGACCACCAGGACATTTGTTTTGCACAATTTTAGGGACATTTTTCCTGTACCTTCTCAAGGACATGACCTCGCCCTGGTCAGTCCAAGGCCTCTGTCTCCCAGGAGATGGGGTGGAGCCAGGTAAGAGATTGAGATTTTCCTATAGAGTGAATGTGGCAAGAAAGATGAAAGTAGTATTTGGCTTTTGGCATCAAAATTGAAATATGCACCAGGCAAGGGGTTTGCATGCCAAGAGATTATCTTCAGAAAGGATTTTCCAGAATCGTTTGTCTCCTTTTGAGTCACTCAGCAAGTGAACTTCAATGACTCCACTCCTGGGTATTTTCTTGGTGGAAAAGGGGAGACCTTTGTCTCCCATGAAGGCATAGCTGAAGATAGGAAAAAGGAAATATGGCAGATGGGAAACAGAAGCCCACTCCTTTCCCAGACCAAGAATTTGTGAAAAGTAGGAGACTCTGATGGAGAAGGCAATCACAACCCACGCCAGTACTCTTGCCTGGAGAATCCCATGGATGGAGGGGCCTGGTAGGCTGCAGTCCATGGGGTCGTGAAGAGTCGGACACAACTGAGCGACTTCACTTTCACTTTTCAGTTTCATGCATTGGAGAAGGTAATGGCAACCCACTCCAGTGTTCTTGCCTGGAGAATCCCAGGGACAGGGGAGCCTGGTGGGCTGCCATCTATGGGGTCACACAGAGTCAGACACGACTGAAGTGACTTAGCAGCAGCAGGAGACTCTGAGGTGAGGAAACGGTCATAGGAGTGACTCCTGAGCACATCTTTCCAAACTAAGACAAACCTCAGTCACTTTTTTTTCCGGCCACACTGCACGGCTAATACAAACAAGGATGGAACCCACACCCTTGGCATTGAAAGTGTGGAGTCTTAACCACTGGACCACTGGGGAATTCCCAATCCTCAGTCACCTCAAAGCCAAGTGGGAGGTAATGGCATCGAGAAGAGGGGTCTCTGGTCTTCCCAAGCTGCCTTCAATCCCTGAAGGGTATGGCACCTAGGTTTAGAGCCAGAGGGCCCACCACAAGCCCACCTTGGCAGGACAAATTCACCTTGCAGGGGGCTGAACAGAGGCTTCCACAGGTACTTCAGGGATGCCTGGTCATCCTGGGAGGGCCACAGGCCTCGACTACACCCAAAGAATGGTCCGAACCCAAGTTGCACCAGCAAAAAAGACATCTATCTCATGTCCAGAAGAGGCTAAGGAACCTGCCTAAGTCTCTCTTCTCCTGGAGGTGGGAAAGTGCCCTGAGAGACAAAGTTTTCATCAAATCAAAGTCTGAACATCTCCTTCAAGGCCCATTTATATTATCACAACTCATGGTGCTAAAACCACAATGGACATTTCATTTACTTTTTGCCCACCAACAAGCAAGTGGGGCCCTAGCAGACTCACTGAGGATCAAATAATAACTTTTGGCACACCCTCTGTGCAGGTGTTGAATTCTATCATGTGCATCAGGAGGAGGGTGAGCCAAATGATCTTCCATGTTACTTCCTACCGTTAACATTCTGTGACTGTATCCTGACATAGCAGGAGGCCACCAGAGCAGAGAATTGGAGAAGTGGACTGCACTGCCTCTCTGGGGCCTGGAGGCAGCCCTCAGGCCAGCCCCTCACCCTTGCTTCTGGGGCAGAGCTGAAGGCCCCCACTTCTCCACTGCAGCCTCAGGCCTGGGCCCTCTCGCTTGTCCTTCTTCATCAGGGACTTTGCACTTTTCAGGGCTCATTAGTGTCTCTGTCATCCGAGAGAGGGCAAACTACAGGAAGCCAGCCTCCTGTGGTGGCTCTCAGGAAAGGCTTGGTGGAGGGAAGGTGAGGAACCCTGCTGAAGTTACCACGAGGTTCAGAGATGGTTGAGGGGTTCCAGTGGCTCACACAATGTCAACCAAACTCGACATTCTCAGAACACACTATAACAGTTCTGCCCCCCACGACCATGGACTCACCTGCTTTTTCTTTCACTTCAACTGTTTTTCAAGTGCATGGTTTCTCCTTCAAGCCCCACTCAAATTCCATCTCGTCAAGGAAGCAACGTCAGGAGGATGCTTCCCTCCCCCACGCTACATTTTGCCCTGGCTGCTAATACAGAATTATTAAGTCACTTTGGAGGGTTTCTGCCTCCACTGTTAAAGAAAACTTACCCCAATTCAGGTGCTGCGTCTCCAGGGCCTTGTACTTGCAGACACTCAACAAAAGTTTCCGGAATGAAGGAGAGCCAGGAAGGCGTGTCCCCTGAAGCAGCTCATCAGCACCACCTGGTGCTTGTCGGAACTGCAGCAGCGCCGGCCCCGCCCCGCCCCCAGGTGATTCCTATCCACATTAATGCTTGCGCCCCAGCGCTCGGTGCACGCACGCTCAGACCCGCTGCCTGCAAGGTGTGCAAGTGAAAGTTGCTGAGTCGTGTCCAACTCTTTGCGACCCCATGGACTATACTGTCCATGGAATTCTCCAGGCCAGAATACTGAAGTGGGTAGCCTGTTCCCTTCTCCAGGGGATCTTCCAACCCAGGGATGGAACCTAGGTTTCCCTCATTGCAGGCGGATTCTTTACCAGCTGAGCCACAGTGAAGCCCAGCAAGGTGTGCAAACTTCTTCCTAAATGGCCCAACAAATACCTCCAGCTTTGTGGGTCAGGTATGGTTTGTGTGACAACTACTGAGTACTCTCAGTATGGAGTGAAAGCAGCCATCAGTTCAGTTCAGTCGCTCAGTAGTGTCTGACTCTTTGTGACCCCATGGACTGCAGCAAGCCAGGCCTCCCTGTCGATCACGAACTCCCAGAGTTTACTCAAACTCATGTCCATTGAGTTGGTGATGCCTTCCAACCATCTCACCCATCTCATCCAGCATCAAGGTCTTTTCCAATGAGTCAGCTCTTTACATCAGGTGGCCAAAGTATTGGAGTTTCAGCTTCAACATCAGTCCTTCCAATGAATATTCAGGACTGATTTCCTTTAGCATGGACTGGTTGGATATCCTTGCAGTCCAAGGGACTCTCAAGAGTCTTCTCTAACACCACCGTTCAAAAGCATCGATTTTCGGCACTCAGCTTTCTTTATAGTCCAGCTCTCACATCCATACATGACTACTGGAAAAACTATAGCTTTGACTAGACAGATCTTTGTTGGCAAAGTGATGTCTCTGCTTTTTAATATGCTAAGTTGGTCATAACCTTCCTTCCAAGGAGTAAGCGTCTTTCAATTTCATGGCTGCAGTCACCATCTGCAATGATTTTGGAGCCCAAACCAGGTGTAAATGAGTGAGCAGGGCTGTGTTTCAATACTGCTTTATTTACAAGAACAGATGGCCGGCAGGATATGGCCTGCAAGCCATATTTGCCAAGCCATGGTTTACCAAAAGGTAAGGTGAATGCGTTTATGGAAACAATACTGTTTTACCCCAATCTTCCCTCCCACCCATGCTTCCACACTGAGCTTCTCAAAGGAGAGAAATTCCTAATAACTCTTAAAATGAGCAGCTTGACTTAGCAGCTGAGAGCTCTTGTAGAATAACCGTTGTTTTTCACGGAGCCATTCGCAATTTGGAAGTTTCTTTTTGTGTGAAATTTTTGAGAGGAGAGATGCTTCAGAACTCTCTTTTATTTAAAAAATAAAAGTATCACTAAAATGTATATGTACAAAAGAATCTCAACTTTATCATCCAACAGAAGCCCCTGCACTCCCTATGTCCACCTATAATTGAACTATCCTCTCCACCCCCACCAGAGGTAAGTTACCCTTAATTGTGTATTAATCTCCTTCTTGCTTTGCTTTCTATTTTATCATCTGCACAGTTATTCTTAAATGATTTTTTCATTTCCCCTTTGTGGGATTTCATGCAAATGTAATCATTCTGTATGACTCCCTCTGGAACTTACTTTTTCCCAGCAACATCTAATTTTTGAGATTTAACCATGTTGGTATAGATTGTTGTGGTTTCCTCATTTTCACAGTTGTAGAGTATGCCATCATATGTACTACACTATCACAACATCCATTCTGTTGTTGACAGACACGGGTTTGTTCCCCCCCCCACCAGTTTGGAGCTATTATGCTTCCACAAGGCATTCTTCCACACACCTCCTAGCATATGTGTGCAAGAGTTTCTCTAGGGCATACCTTGTGGAACAGAATGGCTGCTTTGTAGAGTGTACACATGGGCAGGTCTACTTGGTAACAATGAAGTCTAAATTCAACCATTCTCCAACAAACAGTAGGTGACGCTTCCTGTTGTTCCACATCCTTGTCTCATGGATTTATTGATTCCAATTTCTTTTGTTTCCTTTTCAGTCAGGGTTCTAGCTTCATGACCTTAGCTTTTTCCTTGGTAAACTCTTCAGTTTTCTCACAGTTTGTTCATTCAGCACCTACCCTACATCCAGACATTGAGTTGGGGGCTACACCTTGGATAAATTTAAGATGTGGGCTCCACCCTCAAGAAGCTCAGCCTGATTAAGACAAACATGTATGAGTTGCCATATAATCCAGCAATCCCACTTCTGGGTATATACCTAGACAAAACTATAATTCAAAAAGATACATACACCCATATATTCATAGGAGCACTATTCACAACAGCCAAGACATGGAAAAAACCTAAATGTCCACCAACAGATGAATGAACAAAGAAGATGTAGTGCATATATATATACAACAGAATACTACTCAGCCATAAAAATGAACAGAATAAGGCCATCTGAAGGAACATGGATGGAACTAGAGATGATCATACCACATAAGGTAAGTCAGAGAAAGACAAATATATCACTTATATGTCGAATCTAAAATATGACATAAATGAACCTACCTACCTATGAAACACAAACAGAATCACAGACAGAGAAAAGACTTGTGGCAACCAAGAGGGAGGAGGAGGTTGGGGAGGGATAGACTGGGGACTTGGGGTTAGCAAATGCAAACTATTATACAGAGGATGGATAAACAACAAGGTCTTCTTGTATAGCATAGGGAACTATATTCACTATCCTGTGATAAACCATAATGGAAAAGAATATTTTTTTAAAATGTATATATATATATATATGTGTGTGTGTGTGTGTGTGTGTGTAAGCGAATCACTTATAGAGTGATTAGAAATTAACACAACAAGTAGAGCAGAAATTAACACCACAGTGTAAATCAACCACAATTTTAAAAAACACAGGCACATAAACAAATCATTGTAAAATGATGTGGTTCACACAATGACAGAAATGCTTGCAAGGCATTATGGGAGTTCTGAGGAGGGGCACTATAGGGTTTGGATCCAAAAGGCCAGTGGCTCTGCAGATGGGGTTGAATGGAGACGAGTACCATTCAACGAGATGATGCTTGGACATCATCAACGTGGATTACTGATGCATATGTGCACACACACAGATTCCCACCCCTAGAGTGCCAGCTCAGCTTAAAACAGATTGTGAAGTGTCAGATCTGCGATTCCAGTCCCTCTCCCACAGTGAAAGGAATGTCACTTACATTGAAGTTTCCTTTGAAAATGCTTCTAAATTTCTAATGGCCTAGCACCACATGCCAGGCCACCACCCTGGTCTGCATTCAATTTATCTAGTGGCAACCACTGCCCCACACCTCCCACAAAGCACCTCCCTGACCCAGGCCAAACTCACTCTGTGCTCTTAGGACAAAGCTGCTATTAAGGGCTGCTCCACAAGGGAAAAGCAGCCATCACAGAGGCCCAAAGTCAGTGACATCAGTCATCCCCTGAGAGCCATTCCCCATTTTGGCACATGGTGCCTGATGGGCTTTCCCACCCAACCACCAGCACCTGTGTCTCATTTGGTGGGTTGCTCTGATCATCAACCATGAGCTGCCCAGGGACAGTGGGTTGGTGACATACTGATGGGTATAGGGTGTAAACACTTCTTGTCCCTTAATGCAGACACAAACTCCAGAGCATCATTGCAGGCTTAAGTCAGGCACCCCTGTGTGCTTTGCCAACTGCCTTGCCCTCAATGGGCTCCAGCCCCTCTCCAGCTCCACCTCCCACTCCCCTCCTGGTCTTTAAATATAGTGCTGTTCCATGAAGCCTCAGGCCAGAGTTTGCTTTCAGGGAACCCAATCCTAAGACAACAGGTGAGTATGACTAGGAGTGGCTGCTGTTCCCACTGGCTTGGTTTCGGGGAGGAGCAGGGGGAGCTGACTGCTTAAAGCCTCGGGCCTTTGTTCCAACTACCCGGTGCCAGGGCTCATCTTCTCTCACCGACCCTGTTTCTTCCCAACCTTGACAAAGTACGGTAAGCTCACCAAACTTTCTGGGCCAAGATTTTTTCAGTTCAAATGTTAATAGGTCTCCTAGAAGCCATCGGAAGGAGCTTCCTCAGTCAAGTTTGTGCGGGTGAGCCCCAGTGGTTCCACAAAGTGACAAGGAGATGGCACAAAGGTTTGAGTCCTGATCACTCATCTCCGGGAGAGCGCTTCTCCGGGGAGGGGAGCGCTTCTCCAGGGGAGGGGAGACAACCAAAGAATTCTCAGTCCACAGGAGCCTTTGCTTGTTCTGAAGGAAATTCTGTTAAGAGGCGTCCTTGACCACAGAGGATCATGAACACACTAAGGGAACATTTCTAGTCTGAATGGAGTGCCTCTAAATCGTGTTTCTTGGCAGCATAGATCCTGCTGACTCGGGATGTCAGAACTGGCAGGTGTGAAAAATCCCCACCGTCCATCACTGCAAAACTCATCTTCCCCCTGGGGTCCAAAGCCAGCAGAGCTGAGGAAAAAGAAAACAAGGCAAGGAGGAGACCCTGCAGGAAAGCCAGCCAGGGCTTTCAGATTCAGAGACGCCAACATTCATCATCATTAGGTAAATGAAGAGTTAAGCCAAGGGTCGGCAACCTCCATTACTGGCTCCCTCCTTGGAGGGCGGGCAGAAGGCGGGCCAGTAGCTGGTGAGAAGCCCATGGGCTGTGGCCCCAGTGCCTCCTGAAGACTTAGCAAAGCCATGGCCAGGAACCCCTGGGGCTCCTGCCTTGATCTATGCATCCTGGGTAGAAACTCGGTAGAAGGTCCTTGTCAACCAGAGAAAAGAAGACTTGAAGCACAAGATGGGGTTCTGGGGAGGGTGTGGAGAGTTAACAGGGACAGGACTCAGGGAGGAAGAGACCCCAGGGGCATGTAGGGCTATGGCCAGGTCTGCCATGTGCTCACTAACTCCCTTTCCTGTCTTCACTGGCACACAGATCCATTTCCCAGACTCCCTTGCTTTGTGTGTGTGTGTGTGTGTGTTAGTCGCTCAGTTCTGTCCAACTCTTTGTGACCCCATGGATTGTAGCCCACCAGGCTCCTCTGTCCATGGAATTCTCCAGGCAAGAATGTTAGGCACTGACAAGTGATTGAGCTCTAGCTAACGGGATTTGGACAGAACTGCAGTCTACTTGTCCTCACCTAAGCCCCAGAATCTCCTCTGGGAGCCCCCGTGCTCCCCTCCCCTGCCTGCCTTCCAGGGACAGAAGATCTAGCCAGCAACAGCGAAGCCCTTAGGAGGGCAGAGATGCAGGTAGATGGAATCTGGGTCCCTGCATGACCACGTGGAGCTGAACCTCCATCCCCACACCACCAGCTGGGCTTTGTGTGAGCCAGAAACCAAGGTCGACTGTTAAGGACTTGACATTAACGGGTTTCTCTGTTTTAGCAGCTGACATTACCGCAATTAATTCACCATGGAAGTTGAACCATGATGAAAGCAACCTTTGATATTTCACCATTGGGCCAAGGACAGGCCCCCCCAGACAATAATCCTGAGAAGCAAACAAAGCAACAAAAAAACCTAGCTACTTGGATCCAAAAGTCTCCTTGCCAGTCTGAGGAGCCGTGAACAAAGACCAAGTGCTATGCAGGCTGACAAGCCAACATGTGATCTAGTTTGGTCACTGGCTAGTTGTGTGACCTCGCAAGGACACTTCACCTCTAAGGCAGTTTTCTCACCTGTAAGCTACAGAGGACCACATCTCATTTCTGTGGTTGTTGTAACACTCAGATATGTCATCAAGGAGATGAATATATCTAGTCTCCACCCAGTGTCCCCCTTTCATTCTCTTGTCTTTCTCTGGAAACTTCTCCACACTACCATTTTCCCCCATAATCACTGGTGGTGTCTGACCTTGGTGAAATCACTGAAACACATACCTCTTGCAATTTATCAGGTGCAGGAGAAAGACAGGACCTGGTGCTGGCCTGCTGTGTCATGCTAGAGCAACTGGACCAAGGCTTTCATTCCACTGATGGATCACGTTCATTTCGAGCATCGTTTGGCAGCTCAGAGAAATTCATCCCCAGCCCTCACAGAGAGTTGGAAGGCTGGCCTGGCCCCAAGACACCTCAGCAAATCTGCTACCCAGCTCCAGTGGCGGGCAGCCAGGCGTCTGGTCCCTCGGCCTCAGTCGTGCAGCTGTGACTGACAGGCAGCAGGGAGCTGAAGATCTGCTCTGGCTTCTAGAAAAACAGCAGCAGCAGCAGGCTCCACTGGAAAGCAGCCCTGCCAGCACGTCTGATGCTGACGCCCCGCTGCCCAGGGACCCACACCGGAGGGTAAAACAGCAGGTAATTGATGGCTTTCCAAACTAACTTAGCTGACTGAGTTGACTCTGAAGTTTAAGACAGACGTTTGATTCCGGCCTGATCCTTAAAGGCTATTTCCTGACGGCTTGGAGCAGAGGGGAGGAGCTGACTGTTGCTTCTTTGGCTGCAGACACAAACAATCCCTTGAGAGTAGGGGTGGCTCTAGTCGTGGGTCTCAGCCCTGGTTGCAGAGTGGAACCACCTGGGAGTTTTAAAAACACCTGCTGTTCAGAATACAGCCCAGGCCAATGACATCAGTATTTCCGGGTCTGGGACCCAGGCATCAGGGGGTGGAATTGGGGGAGGTGGACCTTAAAGGTCTCCAGGTGATTCCACTTTGCAGCCAAGGGCAAGAATCACTGGGCTACAGCCTCCTAGTTCTCACCCAGGCATTAGTTCCCTTGATGTTGGCTCCATCTGACAGAGCAGAGAATAAACTCAGACAGGATAAATCATTTGCTTAAAGTCATGTGCTTGGTAAGCAAAGGAGCCGACATACAACCCAGTTCAGTTCAGTTCAGTTCAGTTCAGTCGCTCAGTCGTGTCCGACTCTGCGACCTCATGAACTGCAGCACGCCAGGCCTTCCTGTCCATCACCAACTCCCGGAGTCCACCCAAACCCATGTCCATTGAGTCGGTGATGCCATCCAGCCATCTCATCCCCTGTCGTCCCCTTCTCCTCCTGCCCTCAATCTTTCCAGCATCAGGGTCTTTTCAAATGAATCAGCTCTTTGCATCAGGTGGCCAAAGTATTGGAGTTTCAGCTTCAACATGAGTCCTTCCAATGAACACCCAGGACTGATCTCCTTTACGATGGACTGGTTGGATCTCCTTGCAGTCCAAGGGACTCTCAAGAGTCTTCTCCAACACCACAATTCAAAAGCATCAATTCTGCAGTGCTCAGCTTTCTTTCTAGTCCAACTCTCACATCCATACATGACTACTGGAAAAACCATGGCCTTGACTAGACAGACCTTAGTCAGCAAAGTAATGTCTCCGCTTTTTAATATGCTGTCTAGGTTGGTCAAAACTTTCCTTCCAAGGAGTAAGCATCCTTTAATTTCATGGCTGCAGTCACCATCTGCAGTGATTTTGGATCTGAAAAATAAAGTCAGCCACTGTTTCCACTGTTTCCCCATCTATTTGCCATGAAGTGATGGGACCAGATGCCATGATCTTCGTTTTCTGAATGTTGAGCTTTAAGCCAACTTTTTCACTCTCCTCTTTCACTTTCATCAAGAGGCT
>NW_024070207.1:117073089-117092333 GCF_014754425.2 Oryx dammah
CACTTTCATCAAGAGGCTCCTTAGTTCTTCTTCACTTTCTGCCATAAGGGTGGTGTCATCTGCATATCTGAGGTTACTGAGATTTCTCCCGGCAATCTTGATTCCAGCTTATGCTTCCTCCAGCCCAGCGTTTCTCATGATGTACTCTGCATAGAAGTTAAATAAGCAGGGTGACAGTATACAGCCTTGACGTACTCCTTTTCCTATTTGGAACCAGTCTGTTGTTCCATGTCCAGTTCTAACTGTTGCTTCCTGGCCTGCATACAGGTTTCTCAAGAGGCAGGTCAGGTGGTCTGGTATTCCCATCTGTTTCAGAATTTTCCACAGTTTATTGTGATCCACACAGTCAAAGGCTTTGGCATAGTCAATAAAGCAGAAATAGATGTTTTTCTGGAACTCTCTTGCTTTTTTGATGATCCAGCAGATGTTGGCAATTTGATCTCTGGTTCCTCCGCCTTTTCTAAAACCAGCTTGAACATCTGGAAGTTCACAGTTTATGTATTGCTGAAGCCTGGCTTGGAGAATTTTAAGCATTACTTTACTAGCGTGTGAGATGAGTGCAATTGTGTGGTAGTTTGAGCATTCTTTGGCATTGCCTTTCTTTGGGATTGGAACGAAAACTGACCTTTTTCAGTCCTGTTGCAACTGCTGAGTTTTCCACATTTGCTGGCATATTGAGTGTAGCACTTTCACAGCATCATCTTTTAGGATTTGAAATAGCTCAACTGGAATTCCATCACCTCCACTAGCTTTGTTTGTAGTGATCCTTTCTAAGGCCCAGTTGACTTCACATTCCATGATGTCTGGCTCTAGGTGAGTGATCACACCATCATAATTATCTGGGTCATGAAGATCTTTTTTGTACAATCCGGGCATTTAATTCAGTTATCTTTCTCTTCACCCTTCTAGCCTCATCTTCCTTTTCTATAAAATGATAATATCATTAATATGCTACCTCACAGGGTTGTTGTGAGGATGAAAACAACTCAATTTTCTTTCTTTATTTTACTTTATATCTACATATGGCCCTCTACTGTGCCCAGCACTACTCTAGCACTTCAAGAATACAAATTTAGCTAAGTTCATTAAAATAGCCCCCTGTACCTTCTTATACCCCTGCAGGGAATTGCTCTGGGGAACAATTTGGCAGCCCCAGCAATCGCCTTTAAAATGTGTGAACTTTTTGGCCAAGCCAAGTCTCATAAGTCATGCAAAGGAAATAATTAAAGATGTCTTTGAAAAAATTTAACACAAGGGTGATCACTGTAGTTCTTATAATGGCAAAATGGAAATGCTAATGTTTGAATATAATGGATTTGTTAAATAAATAACACATCAAAAAAAAACTGAAGTAGCATGGCTCAGTTTTAAAAGGTGTACAGAACACCCTTTCATGTTATCTGACTCTGATTCCATGAGAGCTATTTTACAACTCTTGAAATATTATAACTGATAGCAATGTGAAACACTTCTTGCTTAGAGACACACAAATCCTGCCCTGTCCTGTCCCACAGAGGTTCAAATGACTGCCCTCCCCAACTGGGGAAGAGGCTGGTTTTGCCTCCATTCACACATTCATGCCAATATTCTTAATCTATAAATGTTTGTTCTTCGGATTTTCTTTTGAACTGGTTATACCATCTTCTAGTTTCCTCACTGATTAATTACTTAAATAAAATCATTAACAAGGATAAATAAAATAAAATTTGAAAAATTTAGAATAAAATATAAAGTGTATAGCAAACAGATTTCTAGGGTGGTTTCATGTTCATACCCTGCATAATCCCCTCCTCTGAAACTTCTAACCAACAGAATAGGACAAAGATGTATGGTTAGATTTTACTAGTGATAGAGATGTAGATGTGGATACAGACATAGGTAGAACACTGATCTTGCCAGGACGCACTAGAGAGATGCTCTTGCTGGCCTGGAAGAAACAACCATCATACTATGAGCTGCCAAAGGAGAGAGCCATGTAATGGGGAACTACGGTTGGCCTCTAAGTCCTAAGGGCAGCCCCTAGCCAAGAGCCAGGAAGAAGCTGGGCCCTCAGACACACAGCCTCAAGAGGTGAATTCTGCCACCAGCCTGAATGAGTTCAGATGTGGATTCTCCCCTTATCAGGCCTCTAGATGAGCATACAGCCTGGCCTATACCATGTATGTAACCTTGTGAGACCCCAAGCAGAGACTCAAGCTAAACCAGGCCTGGACTCTTGACCCATGGAAACTGTGAGACAATAAATAAGCCACTCAGTATGTAATAATTTCTTACACTGAAATAGAAAGTAATAGAGGTATCATGGAAGAATATTCTCTTACATGAAAAACATTTACAAAATTTTACTAAATTATAAAGCAATATGATCCAACACCCTCCCCCCTAAAAAATACAGAATTTGGAAAGTGAATACAGTAGAACTTGGGCACTTTTCAATTCTGTTTCTTATAAAATTACTTACTAATATAACACTAGAAAACATTGAAAATAAAAACACTGACTAGTATATTCAAGTGTTAATGGTGGTTATGTCAAGGTGGTAAAATTGTGGTTGAATTCTATGTTCTAGAATTCTGGAAAGCTATTATAATTTTTCTGCTTTGAAAAGCTAACACTTCTTGGTGTAATTAAACAAAATAAATAACTCCCAATTATTTTTTTTAATTATTGAAAAAAAATCCCACCATCATTGCTCCCAGATTGAATTAACAGGGGGAGACTAGCCACACAGAGTCTGTCATGCATAGACATACAGAATAACCTAGAGCTTTCAGCACAAATTCTAGTACCATGTGACCTGGATTCCAAGGTGGACTACCCAATTGTTGTATTTTACGAAGTTGGGCAAATTATTTAGTCTAATCTATAAAATGGGAGAATAATAATATCAACCTTATAAAGTAAGGATATCATGAATATTCTGTAAGACAGTGTATATAATTTATTTTTAAATGAGCCTAGTATACAATAGGTGTTTAATCAGTGTTAGTGTTTACCATCATCATCATCATCATTAACCAACCAGCCATTGTAGGGGTAGCAGTATATTTCAGTCCTTGTGTTGTTCTTAGGTTCAGTTTTCAAGATCAGTTCAATTCAGTCGCTCAGTCGTGTCTGACTCTTTGCGACCCCATGAATCGCAGCACACCAGGCCTCCCTGTCCATCACCAACTCCCTGAGTTCACTCAGACTCACGTCCATCAAGTCAGTGATGCCATCCAGCCATCTCATCCTCTGTCGTCCCCTTCTTCTCCTGCCCTCAATCCCTCCCAGCATCAGAGTCTTTTCCAAAGAGTCAACTCTTCACATGAGGTGGCCAAAGTACTGGAGCTTCAGCTTTAGCATCATTCCTTCCAAAGAAATCCCAGGGTTGATCTCCTTCAGAATGGACTGGTTGGATCTCCTTGCAGTCCAAGGGACTCTCAAGAGTCTTCTCCAACACCACAGTTCAAAAGCATCAATTCTTTGGCGCTCAGCCTTCTTCACAGTCCAACTCTCACATCCATACATGACCACAGGAAAAACCATAGCCTTGACTAGATGGACCTTAGTCAGCAAAGTAATGTCTCTGCTTTTGAATATACTATCTAGATTGGCCATAACTTTTCTTCCAAGGAGTAAGCGTCTTTTAATTTCATGGCTGCAGTCACCATCTGCAGTGATTTGGGAGCCCCAAAAAATAAAGTCTGACACTGTTTCCCCATCTATTTCCCGTGAAGTGATGGGACCAGATGCCATGATCTTCGTTTTCTGAATGTTGAGCTTTAAGCCAACTTTTTCACTCTCCTCTTTCACTTTCATCAAGAGGCTTTTTAGTTCCTCTTCACTTTCTGCCATAAGGGTGGTGTCATCTGCATATCTGAGGTTATTGATATTTCTCCCAGCAATCTTGATTCCAGCTTGCGTTTCTTCCAGTCCAGTGTTTCTCATGATGTACTCTGCATAGAAGTTAAATAAGCAGGGTGACAATATACAGCCTTGATGCACTCCTTTTCCTATTTGGAACCAGTCTGTTGTTCTATGTCCAGTTCTAACTGTTGCTTCCTGACCTGCATACAGGTTTCTCAAGAGGCAGGTCAGGTGGTCTGGTATTCCCATCTGTTTCAGAATTTTCCACAGTTTATTGTGATCCACACAGTCAAAGGCTTTGGCATAGTCAATAAAGCAGAAATAGATGTTTTTCTGGAACTCTTTTGCTTTTTCCATGATCCAGATAGATACAAAAAAAAACATAGGAATTATAATGATAGCATATTGATACAGATATTAAAAGGAATATCCCATCCCTTGAAAGACCTAAAGTGGATTCTATAGGTTGCTGTGGGTTCCTGAAGGCATATTTTGCCCACTTCAATGGTAGAAAGAGGTTTTTATATATAATTACCATTATGCTTGCTGGGTGGCATGAGGTGGTTGGAACTGACCCTTTAAGAATCTGAGTCAAGCTGGTTTGAGGTTGGTTGTATGCTACACTGAGCTGCTTAGCTATGGTGTGAGGTGAGCCAGCTCTAGGTCAAAGCTCTCTCTCAACATTCCAGGGGCCTCTGGGCACTGGGTGGGAGATGGAAGCATTCCAAGGCCACCATGAAGCACAACTAAAGAGCTATAGCTAACCTTGGGATAATGTCAAAATCTGGGCTTGGGCAGGGGAGAAGCCAAGATCAGGGGATCTACAGGTCAGGTATCTAGTTGTGTGGCCACAGGCAACAGGCAAATGGCCAGCCAGCCAGGCAGATGGAGTCAGGGATGTCCTACCAAGTTTTCATTGCCTGGGACAGACCTGGCCTTGGGAGTCTGGCAGAGAGCAGTGGGCAGAGGCTAGGCCAAGCACTGACAGGGCAAGTGAGCCAAGCTACTGGAAGCAGTGCCACAGCTGTGACATGCTCAGGATGGCATGTGGCCCCAAGGAGCAATTTTAAGGGATGGATCTCCCTCAGAAGCATGTGGCTCCAGAACAGTTCAGGGACAGGCATGGAACTACTCCCAGGATGAACAGGGTATAAAATGAAATCCATCTAAATCTTCCTCAAGAAAACTCCTAAAGGATCCTCACGAGGACCTGTTCCCACTCTCACAAAGAACTAAGCAGCAGAATGGTGCATTCCATCTTGCTTAGATCAGAGGCTCGGTCACAATGATGAGGAAGATGCCACATATCCTCAGACTCAAAGGAGAAATAGAACCTCTCTGGTGGGCCAAGCTTCATCACCATCACCATCATCATCCTTAAAAAAAAAAAAAAAAAAAAAACCTTCTGATGTATTTATTTTTGAAAAACCGGCCTTTACAGATTCTAATCCTGAAATACCAAGGTGGAAAACAATTTAGATATACATTTTTTCCTGTGTATGTGGGAATGTCCACAGTTTAACAAGTTTCCTCCCCGCAAGGAAGGTGTCTAACACCAAAGGACTGTCTACTTCAGTGCTATCCTTTCTGCTCTCATGGCCAAAGCCACACCCAGGTCATAGAGCACTACAGAAGCCCCTTTACCCTGCATTTGGCTGCTAAACCCAGCAACACCCACATCACTGCTTTGAGGGTTCCAATACCTCCACTCAAAAGCTTGCAGTGGTGCCTACATTAGTCTGGGTGAGTAACGCCAGATGCTGTAAGAAACAACTCCTAAATCTCAATGATCTAAAAGCTTAACATGATAAAGTAAAATAGAACATGATAAAAGTCTATTTCTTGCTCATGCAAAGCCCACTCTGCTGAATGATTCTCCTCTACAGGGGAACTCAGGAATCCAGGTTGTATCCATCTTGAGGTTCTACCATCCTGTGTGTTCAAATCTGACCTGATTTCACCAGCTACCAGACAGGACAGAGAGAGAGTATGGAGGATCCCATACTTAATACCTAGGTATCTCAGCCTGTAACACACACCCCTACTGCTCACATCCCACAGGAGAGAACTGGTCATATGAAAAGAGAGCTGGGAAAACACAGTCCCTGGCTTGGCAGTCTGTTCTTTGCCTGTTGCAACTCAATACTGTGCAACAGGGGACCCAAATGTTTGGTCATAAGTCAACCATCTATTCCACAGTATCTCTCTGCCCAATGAACTGCTTTCAAACTGTTTAGGGTGGCATTCAATTTAGCCCCAATTTTAGTCATGAAGACCAACTTTTAGCCAATCAGGATGACCCAGTTTCCCCCCAAACATATTGGTTAGCTTTTGTTGCAAAGCAAACCATTTAAACCTTAGTGGCTTAAAACAACCACAATTTATTTAGCTCACAATTCCTCATATTGGCCATGTCAGTCGAACTCAGCTCAGATTCTTCTGGTTCAGCAATGCTTACTCATGTATCTGTGGTCAGTTGCCAGGTTGGCTAGGGTTTGGGGTTTAAAGGGTTCCTCAGCTGAGCTGGCCTGCCTTTGCTTCCTGTGGTCTTGCATCCTCCAGCAGCCTAGTCCAGGCTTGTAGACACAGCGGGCTTGGAAGAATGAGAGAAGACTGGGCAGAGCCACCCAAGGCCCATGATCCCAATTCACTCATTTCTGCAGCACTTTACTTGAAAAGCCAGAATTAGAGTACAGATCCAAAGAGTAGAGAATAGATTCTATCTCTTGATAGAAGGAGCTTCAAAGTGACTCCACCAGATACATGTGACATTGTCCATGTGCCATCTACCTAAAACCTCCCCCTCCTCTTTGTCTCTGCCTGTGGACCATTCCCAGAGAAGGCAATGGCAACCCACTCCAGTACTCTTGCCTGGAAAATCCCATGGACAGAGGAGCCTGGTAGGCTGCAGTCCATGGGGTCGCTAGGAGTTGGACACGACTGAGCGACTTCACTCTCATGTTTCACTTTCCTGCATTGGAGAAGGAAATGGCAACCCACTCCAGTGTTCCTGCCTGGAGAATCCCAGGGACAGGGGAGCCTGGTAGGCTGCAGTCCATGGGGGTCGCACAGAGTTGGACACGACTGAAGCGACTTAGCAGCAGCAGCAGCAGCAGCAGTGGACCATTCCAGCTCAAATGCCTCTTATTTCATAGTGACTTATGCCTGAGTTTAGGTTCTCCCCAAAACAGAGTCTGAGACAAGGGTTTGTGTGAAAATATTGAGTGAAGAAGTGTGGGGAGAAGAGAAATGCATGAAAAGTCAATATAAGGATGCTTTGCTGAGATCACCACTATGGGTATAAGAGCTGGTTCCATAGGGATCTGCTCAGCTACAGAATGCCTCTCAGAACTGTCCACCCTTCAAAGAAGTGGAGGTGGAGCCTTTATTCACCAGTTCTCATTTTTATTGGTGGAAGGTGACCCCAGGGAGCAGTATCTTCCCTGCACTTTCAGGCTGCTCTTGCATGTGGACCAAGTCAATTCCACATCATGAAAGACCGGAGGCAGAAAGATATTTGTGCAGGCTTGAAGTGGGATGCTGTCAGCTGGGACCCTGAGCTTGCCTAGAATGATCCATTACAGCTGTGTCTGCAATCAGAGACCAGGGAATGTTTGGCGAGGTACCAAAGAGGTTAGGTATAATTTCTCTGATGTCTGCTTGGAGGGGAATGCTCCCTTCTCAGGGATCCTATGCTGTCATCATTCTATAGAACCAATTATACACTATTTCTAATTTCAGACATTCATATATGTGTATAATCTCCCTTGCTAGAGTACAAGCTCCCAGAGGACAGTGGCCACATTGGACGGAACTTTGTAGACTCCTGTGTTGGCCCCTAGCACAAAGCCCTATGGGTTTTTTTGGCTGAGGAAGGGAAGAAACTCCTAGATCCAAGACATTGTCATCTTTCACTCAAACACTCCATCAACAAGTAACTGCAGGTACCTGCCACGTGCAGTGCTAGAGGGGGTGTAAAAAACAAACAAAAACCAACAGAAGACCTACTGTCCCCAATCTTGAAAAAATTTTAATTGGGTATATAAACCACACATACACCATAAAGTCTAAAAGTAAGTATGTCTAAGGTAGTGCCATGGACATAATCTAGGGGAATGATGGTTAGGCAGAGAAGACTCAATGGAGGGGGTTTATTGGTCTGCAGGTCACAATGAAGGCCGAACTGAAGAAGGAGATGATGCAATAAAAGAAGGCACCATCTTCACCGAAAGGTTCCATATCTTTACAATGTCCTTCTGACCATAAAAATAATACATGCTCATTACAGAAGAGCCAAAAACAACAAGGAATAGAGCGAGCACTCCTTCATAGTCCTACACCCAAAGGTATCCACTGAAAACATTTTGACATAATTCCTTCTCGCCTTCCTCCTAAACATTTATGTTACATGACTGAAGTCACTCCTGGTTTATTTAGCATAAGAGCCAGAAGAGACACAGAAAAAGGAGCCCAACTTCTTCACTATATAAATAAGAAACAGGCAGCCCAAAGAAATCAAGGGACATAGGAAGGCCCTAGAATTGAGACCAGAATGGAGGTCCCCCACTCCTAACCCAGTACTCCTTCTTCACATCACTGCCTCTATTTACCTATTCTTCCTCCCCACAGAACGATAAGTACAGATACGAAACTTATGTTTGGGGCTTCAGACTTTCCAAATCAGTATGTGCTCTTAAAATTGTCCCTCTCCATATGCAAACATTGGTCTGGAGAGAGATCATGGCTGCCAACAGAGTCACCGTGAGAGGTTAAAAGGCAACAGCATACATGAGAAATCTCCCTGCGTGCAGCAGGGGCCCCCAAAGCAAGGCTGCGCGGACGTGTGACTGGGGTATGGGAAGACTCCGTCTTCTTCCTCATGTATTTGGGGATGGGCTCCCAGAGTTCTGCTGCCTGTGCCCCAAGACAAAATAACCAGCTTCTCAGCCAAGAAGGTGACTCGGTCAGGTCCCCTCTATGTCTGGGTGGCTTCATTTTTCTATAAACTTTCTGGTGCTTTGCAAAGAATGACTAAAAGGGCTGCAGATGTTGCAAGCTCCTCTAAGCAGATGGTCATGCCTATAAAAATCTCAGGGAAATTATACCTTAGCCTTCTGAGTCAATGAGCTAAAACCCAACAGAACATTCTGGGCTCATTTCTTATTTTCCTCCAGAACAGCAGGCTGTGGAAGCAAAAGCAATTCCTGGGGAGTAGCCTGTGGTCACTGGAGTCACAGGGAAGACCAAGCTCTCTGTGTCTCAGCCACTGTGATTCTCTCTCTTCTGGCAACACAAACGCTCGGGTAGCAGAGGAGAAATCCATTCATGGACCCTTTGTGGGTGACAAAGAAAGTAACACCTCCCCCACCTTTCTTCCCAACAGCCACTTCCAAGTCCTCCACGGCCATTATCACCCATGCCAGGGGTGAGAAGCAGAGCAACAACAAAGAGTTTGGGAAGCATTTAACCTTCCTCCTGTGCTGGAAGCTGGTACAGGATTAGAAAACAAAATGTGTAACAATCAGGAAGATTTAAAGGAATTTCAGAACTAGAACACTAGATGAAGTCACCGCTTGCTTGCTTGCTGTCTTTCAGTGAATGCAAGAACATCTCTTTTGGAGTGGATATATGTATATATAACTGATTCACTTCGCTGTACAGAAGAAATAAACACAACATTGTAAATCAACTATAGCTCAATAAATATTTTTTAATAAAAATTTTTTAATTAAAAAAAGAATTAATGAAGCATACGGGGGAGAAAAGAACATCTCTTTTGCTCATATACACCTCAGTGTCTAAACACACTTTTGTAAGAAGGGATCAGGTTACTTGCATACAGCAACACATTGTTTCTCTTTGAGAATAAGAACAGGGCATATCCTCTCTCCATGAAGAATAAGTTTGCTCTCTTTCCTCCCTCGGCCCAAGCTCACCTCCCTCCATACCATCCCCCACAAACATGGAGGTCAATGAGTAATGAGTAACCATCTCCCTAGGATCACATTTCAACATGAGGCCAGGGCATTACTAATGGCAGACTCCAAGGAACATTCCAAAGCATACTCTCTTTGAAAACACATTCCACTCTTCTCTCAGACAATTCACAAGGGTGCAGACTGGGTCACAACCAGAATCCCCACAGATGAGGGTAAGAGAGAGTGACATCCCTTGAAACAGAATTGGGGAGGTAAAGTCACATCAAAATGTTGGGTTCACTTTAAACGCCCAAGAGGAGAACAAGATTCCAAGCAAACAAATAGGTACTTCATTGCTGAGCCTATCCCAAGTGCAGCAACCAGGATCCAGTCTGGTTCCGTTGGTGGCAGTGGGCAAAGGTCCATGTTCCCTTAGTTTCTCCCAGCTGGTTTGTCCATCCCTCACTTAAATGTGGAGAGATTGTTTTTAAAAGTCATTGCCAAAGGCTTCTCTCCCAGTCTGACTGACTCACCGGATCTGTCCTCAGGTGGAGTAAAGCAGGGCTGTCTAGTAAGTGTGGTGGTCAGAAGCTGAAGAAGTTCCATCTGATGTCTTCTTTTTCTCTGTGAAAATGATGACAAATTCATCTCCTCCAAATTCAGTGCAGGTCTGTGTATGTGTGTGTGTGTGTTGGTGGAGGGCAGTGTTGAAGAAAATGGAGAAGGCTGAAAATAACTGGCAGAAATTGGGAGAAGGATCTAAGGACATAGAAAATGACTGCATATCAATTTTGAGGCCCCAGTTAACTTGGACAATCTAACTTTATATGTGCCATTGTTTTATTTTTTTGCATGGGCACAGGTACAGACTGAATGAGCCTGAGCCCCAGACTGACTCAGAGTGTGGTTTTGTCAGGCAAGTGCAATTATAGGACAATGAGGTCAGAGTTGAGGACATTTTCAAGAGCAGCTGGAAAAATCAGAAACAAGAGGACCCAGAGTACACACCAGGCAAGATACAGCGTCCATTCCCACCAAGTGGAGAGAAAAGCCTCAGAATTCATGGGGCATCAAGTAGAGTACTCAGAAGTGCTTTGATTCAAGAGTGGGAAATAATGAGCCTTAAAGTAAATGCTGCCTACCTAGCAAATCTTAAAAGTAAGACCAGAATCAAACTGTTTCTAAGAAATTCAACCACACCCCAGAAAAAGGGAAAGCAATTTAGAGGAACTCAAAAAAAAATATCCAACACTCAATAAGATAAAATTCACAATGTCTGGAATCCAAATTTTAAAAATACCAGGAAAGCAAAGCAGCAGGAAAAGCAATCAATTGAAACTAAGAATGACACAAATGATTGAATTAGTAGACACAATCATTAAAACAGTTATTATAATTGTATTACATGTATTCTAGGAGCTAGAGGAAAGAGCAAAAGTTAATCAGAGACAGAAAGGGTAAAAATATAGGTAAATCATAGTTCTTTAAAGCATATGTGAAGGTTGAAAGCAAAATACATAACACTGGTGGTGATCTCAACATATGTAAATGTAATACATAAAACTACAACATAAAGAGGAGAAATGGATCTATATAGTAGTAACTGTGTGGATCACAATAAACTGTGGAAAATTCTGAGAGAGGTGGGAATACCAGACCACCTGATCTGCCTCTTGAGAAATCTGTATGCAGGTCAGGAAGCAACAGTTAGAACTGGACATGGAACAACAGACTGGTTCCAAATAGGAAAAGGAGTGCGTCAAGGCTGTATATTGTCACCCTGCTTATTTAACTTCTATGCAGAGTACATCATGAGAAATGCTGGGCTGGAAGAAACGCAAGCTGGAATCAAGATTGCTGGGAGAAATATCAATAACCTCAGATATGCAGATGACACCACCCTTATGGCAGAAAGTGAAGAGGAACTAAAAAGCCTCTTGATGAAAGTGAAAGAGGAGAGTGAAAAAGTTGGCTTAAAGCTCAACATTCAGAAAACAAAGACCATGGCATCCGGTCCCATCACTTCATGGGAAATAGATGGGGAAACAGTGGAAACAGTGTCAGACTTTATTTTTTGGGGCTC
Organism: Oryx dammah; assembly: GCF_014754425.2. NCBI lineage: Eukaryota > Metazoa > Chordata > Mammalia > Artiodactyla > Bovidae > Oryx > Oryx dammah. The sequence continues at coordinate 117,084,940 of NW_024070207.1, forward strand.
CCAAATCACTGCAGATGGTGACTGCAGCCATGAAATTAAAAGACGCTTACTCCTTGGAAGAAAAGTTATGGCCAATCTAGATAGTATATTCAAAAGCAGAGACATTACTTTGCTGACTAAGGTCCATCTAGTCAAGGCTATGGTTTTTCCAGTGGTCATGTATGGATGTGAGAGTTGGACTGTGAAGAAGGCTGAGCGCCAAAGAATTGATGCTTTTGAACTGTGGTGTTGGAGAAGACTCTTGAGAGTCCCTTGGACTGCAAGGAGATCCAACCAGACCATTCTGAAGGAGATCAGCCCTGGGATTTCTTTGGAAGGAATGATGCTAAAGCTGAAACTCCAGTACTTTGGCCCCCTCATGCGAAGAGTTGACTCATTGAAAAAGACTCTGATGCTGGGAGGGATTGGGGGCAGGAGGAGAAGGGGACGACAGAGGATGAGATGGCTGGATGGCATCACTGACTTGATGGACGTGAATCTGAGTGAACTCTGGGAGTTGGTGATGGACAGGGAGGCCTGGCGTGCTGCGATTCATGGGGTCACAAAGAGTCGGACACGACTGAGTGACTGAACTGAAGGTTGCTACAATTTCACTGAAATAGGAAAACACTGATTGTAAGTAAACTATGGAAGTTATACATTTTGCAATCCCTAAAGCAACTACTAAAAGATAGTATACCGTTTAGAACATAGCACATGACTGATGAAGGAAATCCTATGTCTACTGCAAAAAATCCTCCAAGTAATAAAATCTTCCCTAAGTTGTATTGTAATTTTCCTTTTTCTATTCATCTAGTTCTTCTGTTGAATTTCTTTAGCTGTATCTTTTAATTTCTAAGATATCTTTTTTGTTTCATTTTCATGAGGATGATTATGGTTTTTTTTTTCTCATGTCTTTACTATTTCCTGCATTATTTGCACTTAATGGCAAATAGATGAAGTGCCATGCACTTCATGGCAAATGGTGAAAACAGTGACAGACTTTATTTTCTTAGGCTCCAAAATCACTGCAGATGGTGACTACAGCCATGAAATTAAAAGATGCTTGCTCCTGGGAAGAAAAGTTATGACCAACCTAGATAGCATATTAAAAAGCAGAGACATTACTGTGTCAACAAAGCTCTGTGTAGTCAAGGCTATGGTTTTACCAGTGGTCATATATGGATGTGAGAGTTGGACTGTAAAGAAAGCTCAGCACTGAAGAATTGATGCTTTTGAACTGTGGTGTTGGAGAAGACTCTTGAGAGTCCCTTGGACTGCAAGGAGATCCAACCAGTCCATTCTAAAGGAGATCAGTCCTGGGTGTTCATTGGAAGGACTGATGCTGAAGCTGAAATTCCAATACCTTGGCCACCTGATGCGAAGAACTGACTCATTTGAAAAGACTCTGATGCTGGGAAAGATTGAAGACAGGAGTAGAAGGGGATGACAGAGGTTGAGATGGTTGGATGGCATCGCCGACTCAATGGACGTGAGTTTGAGTAAACTCACGGAGTTGGCAATGGACAGGGAGGCCTGGCATGCTGCAGTCCAGAGAGTTGTAAAAAGTCAGATACAACTGAGCTACTGAACTGAACTGAACTTCCTGTTGTATTCATTTGTTTTGGATTGTGTCTTCCATTCTGAAGGCTTTCCAGAAAGTTGGAAATGTCATCCATTCTTACTAAGAATTCTTATTAAGGTACTAAAAAGCCAACTTCATAGTTCTTTATGTATGGGCAGGGTTTATCAGTTGTCTGCTTTCAGGCAGAGAGCTGGCCTTTTTTCTTGGAATTTCCTAAATCTCAGAGTGGAACCAGGTGGCACTAGTAGTAACGAACCCATCTGCTAATGCAGGAGGCATAAGAGACGTGGGTTCGATCCCTGGGTTGGGAAGATCCCCTAGAGGAGGAAATGGCAACCTACTCTAGTATTCTTGCCTGGAGAATACCATGCACAGAGGAGCCTGGTGGGGTACAGTCTATACAGTCACAAAGAGTCAGACACGACTGAAGCGACTTAGCATGCATGCATACTGCAACAAAAAAGCTAAAAAGCAATCATAAAACCACCATCACCACAATTATTGCTCCAGGACATGGGGTCAGCAAACTATGGCCCATGAGCCAAACTTTTGTAAATAAGATTTTATTAGAAAACAGCCATGCTCATTCATTTACGTACCATATATGCCAGTTTCTCATGCTACAATGGCAGAGTTGAGTAGTTCCAACAGAGACCACATGGTCTTCAAAGCCAAACATATTTACAAACCAGCCTTCTATAGAAAAAGTTTGTTGACTCCTGTTCAAGTACCATACAGCCTCATCCAAACAAAAGCCCCATGATCTGTCTCTCAACACTCGTTAAGGGAGAGCTTCAAGCAGGGACCACTGTGAATGCTGCTTCAGAGGAACAAAACTCTACAATTGTGTGTGCTATAAGAAGCATGGCATCCACCTCATTTCCATTTAGCAAATCTCTCAGGAAGGTATCTTTGAGGCAAAACCTGGGACACATATGGAATCCAAGCTGTAAGAGAAACTGGGAAATGACTTAAGCTTTCAAATCCCTACCACATAGTAAGGTGTGCTATAGAGGGTTGGAATGGGAGTGGGCTGATTTGTAGCATCTGTCAAACTGTCGATCTTGGTGGTCATTCAAAATAAGATATCCACAATCAAGCCAACAGGATGGAGACCAAGAGAAGGTTTAAAATGGAGAAGAAAAGGCACATTATTTCAATTATTTAACCTTTATTGAGATATAACTCACATACCATAAATTTCACCCTTTTAAAAAAGAGTGGACAATTTAGTGATTTTTACTATTTCACAAAGTCCTACAACCATCACTATCTAATTCCAGAATATTTTATCACCCCACAGAGAAACTCCATACCCAATAACAGTCACTCCCTATTTACCTCTCCTTCCAACTGCTACTCTACATTCTGCCTCTACAGATTTACCTACTGTATACCTTTCATATAAAGGTACTGTATTCCTTTCATATAAAGAGACTCATGCAATACGTGTCATATATCACTTATCATACTAAGTAAAGTAAGTCAGAGATAGAAAGACAAATACCATGTGATATTACTTATATGTTGAATCTAAAATAAGACAGAAATGAACTTACCTATGAAACAGAAACAGACTCACAGACATAGAGAACAGACTTGCGGTTGCCAAGAGGGAGGGGGAGGGAAAGGGAAAGACTGGAAGTGTGGGATTGGCAGATGTAAACTATTATGCATAAGATGGATAAACAACAAGGTCCTACTGCATAGAATAGGGAACTGTATTCAACATCCTATAATAAACCATAGAGTCTTCCCTGGTGGCTCAGATGGTAAAGAATCTACCTGCATTGTGGGAGACCTGGGTTTAATCCTTGGGTTGGGAAGATCCCCTGAAGGAGGGCATAGCAACCTACTCCAGTGTTCTTGCTTTGAGAATCCTCATGCACAGAGGTGCCTGGCGGGCTACAGTCCATGGGGTCACAGAGAGTCGGACATGACTGAACGACTAAGCACACACAAAATAAACCATAATGGAAAAGACTATGAAAATGAATACATATTTTACATATATAACTCAATCACTTTGCTGTAAACCAGAAACTAACACAACAATGTAAATAAGCTATACTTCAGTTTTAAAATGTGGCATTTTTGTGTCTGACTTTTTTCACTTAGCATAATGTTGCAAGGTTTATCCATGTTGTAGCCTATTTGTCAATACCTCACCCTTTCTATGAATATGTATGCACACACAATATTTTGTTTATCTGTTCTTCCATTGATGGATATTTGGGATGGTTCCACTTTTTGGCTAATATAAATAATACTGCTATGAACATTTTTATACAAGTTTTTGCATGAACATATATTTTCAGTTCTCTTGGTTATATGTATAGAAATGGAATTTCTAGGTCACTTAGTAACTCTTTTTAACTTTTGAGGAAATGCCCAATTGTTTTCCAAAGGAGCTGCACCATTATACAATGTTAACAGCATTGTATGAGGGTTCCAATTTCTCCACATTACTGTAAAGCTTATTTTCTGTTTTTTCTATTACCAACTTAGCATGTATGAAGCAGTATCTCATGGTTTTGACTTGTATTTCCCTAAGGACTAACAGTGTCAAACATTTTCTCACATTTGTTGGACATTTGTATATCTTATTTAGAGAAAAATCTGTTCAAAAATTTCACCCATTTAAAAATTTGGGGTTATTTGGTTTGAGCTGTAAGAGCTCTTTACATATTCTGGATACTGGCCCATTATCAGATAAATGATTTGTATATATTTTGTCCAATTTTGTGAGTTGTCTTTTCACTTTCTTGATAGTGTCCATTGAAGTACCCAAGTTTTTAGTTTGATAAAGTCTAATTTATCTATTTTTTCTTTTTCTTCTCACTATTATTGCTAGGAAACTGTTGACTAATTCAAAGATATGAAGTTTAATATATATACTTTCTTCTAAGAGTTTTAGCTTTTGCATTTAGGCTTTTGGTCCATTTTTAGGTTAAATTTTGCATATGATGTGAGGCAGTGGCCCAGTTTCATTTTTTGCATATGTGTATCTAGTAGCCCCATCACCATTTATTGGAAAGACTATTCATATCTTATCAAATTGTCTTGGCATCTCTGTAGAAAATCAATGGCTCATAAATGTAAGTGTTTGTTTTTGGAATCTCAGTTCTACTCCATTGTTCCATGTGTCTACTCTCATGCTAGTACAATACCATCTTGATTATTGTTGCTTTGAAGTCAATTTGAAATTGGAAAGTGTGAGTTCTCCAACTTTTTCTTTCTCAACATTGTTTTAGCTGTTCTGGGCTTGAGTTTCCATGTGAATTTAGGAAAAGCTTGTCAATTTTAGCAAACAAAAAAAGCAGCTAAGATTTTTATAGGGGTTGTGCTGAATCTATAGATCAATATTGTAATCATAACAACATTAAGTCTTTCAATTCATGAACATGAGATGTCCTTCCATTTATTTAAGTCTTCTTTAACTTCTTTCAATGATGTTTTGTAGTTTCTAGAGTACAAGTCTGACACATCTTTTGTTCAGTTTATTCCTAACATTTTATTCTATTTCTTTTGTAAATGGAATTATTTTATTCTATTTTTGGATTCCTCATTGCTAGTGCATAGAAATACAATTGATTTTTTAATACCGATCTTGTGTCCTGCGACTTTTCTGACCTGTTGTTTAGCCCTAATTGTGTGCGTGTGTGTATGTGTGTGTGTGTGTGAATTCCTCTGGATTTTCTATATATAAGGTCATATCATCTGCAAAGAAAGATAGTTTTACTTCTTCCTTTCCAATCTGGATACCTTTTCTTCTACTTGCCAGACTGCTCTAACAATAGCATCCAGTTAAATACTGAATAGAAGTAGCAAGAAGTGGACATGCTCATCTTATTTCTGTTCTTAGGAAGAAACTTTCAATCACAAGTATGATGTTAGCTGTGGGCTTTACGTAGATGCCCTGTATCAATTTAAGAAAATTCCCTTCTATTCCTACTTTGTTGAGTATTTTTATCATGAAAAGATCTTGAGTTCTGCCAAATGCTTTCTCTGTGTCTACTGAGGTTATCATAGGGTTCTTGTTCTTTATTAATAGGATGTATTACATTGATTGATTTTCATATATTGAAATAATCTTGCATACATGAGATAAATACCACTTGATCACAGTGTTAAATCTCTTTAATATTTGGATTTGGTTTCCCAGTGTTTTTGTGGGTGTTTATGCATCTATAATCATAATGAATATTGGTCTATAGTTTTCTTATAATATCTTTGTCTGGTTTTGGTATGAGGGTAATACTGGCCACATGGAATGAGTTGATAAATATTTTCTCCTCTCTATTTTTTGGAAGAGTTTGTGATGGGTTGGTGTTAATTCTTCCCTAAACACAATAGAATTCACAAGGGAAGTCATCTGGTCATGGAATTTACTTTGTGGGAAGTTTTTTGATTACTGATACAATGTCTTTACTTGTATTTAGATTTTCTATTTCTGCTTGAGACAGTTTCAGTACTTGTATCTTTCTGGAAATTTATCCATGTCACCTAGGTTATCTAATTTGTTGCCATATAATTGTTCATATTACTCCCTTCTAATCCTTGTTATTTTCATAAGGTCAGTAGTAATGTGCCCACATTTATTACTCACTTTAGTAATTTGAGTCTTCTCTTTTTTTCTTCCTCAATCTAGGGAACAGTTGGTCAATTTTGTTGATTATTGCAAAGACCTAGCTTTTGGTTTCATTTCTCTATTGTTTTTCTGTTTCATTAAATTTCACTCTAATCTTTTGTCACTTCCTCCCTTCTGCTTACTTTGTGTTTAGCTAGCTCTTCTTTTCCTAATTTCTTAAGGTAGAAAGTTAGGTTATTTTTTTGAGATCATTTTTTAAAAAATATAGGCATTTATACCTATAAATTGCTCTGTAAGCACTGCTTGAGCTGCATCCCAGTTTTACCTATTTCTTCCATTTCACCTTTTGTTTCATATATTTTGGGAGTCTGGTGTTACATACACATATATTTATAATTGTTCTATCTTCCTGATAAATTGACCCTTTTGTCATTATAAAATATCCTACCTTGTATCCAGTGCCAATGACTGTCCTAAAGTGTATTTTGTCTATTAGTATAGACACTCTAGTTCTTTTTGGTTACATGTTCATGTTATTTTTTTTTTGACTTTTAACCAATTTGTGTCTTTGAATTTAAAGTGTGTGTCTTGAAATAAAAGCAAAAATAAACAAATGAGACCTAATTAAACTTAAAAGCTTTTGTGGAGTAAAGGAAACCATAAACAAAACAAAAAGACAACGTACTGAATGGGAGAAAATATTTGCAAAGGATATGATCTATAAGGGGTTAATACCTAAAATATATAAGCAGCTCATACAACCCAATGTCAAACAAACAAACAACCCAATTAAAAAATGGGAAGAAGACTTGAATAGACATTTTTCAGAAGACATACAGATGGCTAACAGGCACATGAAAAGATGCTCATCATTATTAATCAGAAGAGAAATGCAAATTAAAACTACAATAAGATATCACATCTGTCAGAATGGCTATCAACAAAAAGACCACAAATTATAAATGTTGGCAAGGATGTGGAGAAGAGAACCCATGCACGCTGTTGGTGGGAATGTAAATTAGTGTATCCACATTGGAAAACAGTATGGAGATTTCTCAAAAAACTAAAAATAGAACTACCATGTGATCCAGCAGTTCCAATCCTGAGTATTTAACCCCCCAAAACAAAAACACTAATTTGAAAAGATACATGCATTCCAATGTTTACAGCAGGATTATTTACAATAGCCAAGATATAGAAGCAACATAAGTGTCCAACAAGAGAAGAATGAATAAAGAT
>NW_024070207.1:117092733-117200134 GCF_014754425.2 Oryx dammah
TGTGTGTGTGTATATATATATGAATATTATTCATTCATTAGAAAGAAGAAATCTGCCATTTCCAATAACATGAATGGACTTTGAGGGCATTATGCTAAGTGAAATAAGTCAAACAGAGAAAGACAAATACTATGTAATATCACTTATATATGGAATCTAAAAAACAAAACAAACTAGTGAATTTAACAAAAAAGAGGCAGACTCATAGACATAGAAAATAAACTAATGGTTACCAATGGGGAGAGGGAAGTGGGTATGGACAAGATAGGGACAGGAGATTAGGAGGTTTAAACTACTATGTATAAGATAAAGAAGCTACAAGGATATATTGTACAGCACAGGGAATAGACCAATATTTTATAATAACTTATAAATGAAATTTATCCTCTAAAAATTGTGAACCACTACATTGTACACCTGAGACTTAAATAATACTATAAATCAACTATACCTCAATAAAAAAGAAAAAATATTTATGTGAAAGGGAAAACCAAGCTTTGAACAGTGATAAGGTGATAAATGGCAATACCAGGTGTTAATTGAAAGTTAATTCAAATAAATGTGACACACACACAAATATATTCTGCTCTATTCAAAGTCCTGTTGTCTCCACCAATTAGCTTGCACAAGTTGCTAAAATTGGGAAAAGCAGGGATAGTAATTGTAGAAGCAGTAAAATTATTATTAGGTATACTAATAATATTGTTTAATGAAAATAACTATTTCAAAAAGATAAAGTATGCTTGTTGTAGACAGACTATCATGGATTATTTTTCAAATATCCATTCTGGCAATCTCTGCTTTTTTATTGTTTAATCCATTTATATCTAATAATACAGGACCTACATCTACCATTTTGCTATTTGTTTTCTATATGAATTATGGGGGTTTTTTGTTCACATATTCCTCCATTATGGTCTTCTTTTGTGTTAAATAGATATGTTTATTATACTATTTTAATTATCTTTTTATTTCTTTTATTATATTTTTGAGTTATTTTCTTAGTGATTGACCTGAGGATTATAATTAACACCTTAACTTATAACAGTCTAGTTTGGATTAATACCAACTTGATCTCACTGGTATACAAAAACTTTGCTACTATATAGCTCCCTGGATTGCTGTAAGCTTCTGGGTAATTCCACAGTTCTGAAAAAGTTGATCTTGATCACTAGGCCAGTGTTCTTATTGTTTTTATAGAGGAGAGAATTTTTGGATGTTCTTGCTCAACACCCCAATGACATTATTCTCAGGCAGTTCACTTTTAAAGGGTGCCTACAATCTTGGGCAGTGAGATGACACAGCTAAAGGTGTGGAAGAAAAGATGGCTGTTGTTGCTTCACCATATATATGTAGCTGTGGAGGATTATATTTTGTTTCCAAAACATAAATAAATGACTGAATAATAAATGAGGATGAAAAAATTAAATATTCCTTACAGAAGAATTTCAATTAACCTATGTAGAAAGAGTGAGGGAACACCACACCCTTAGAACACCACAGCAATAACTGCTGCAGGCAAAATTCATAGATGTGTACGCATATGTCCATTTCATCAAATTATACACTTTACATATCTACAGTTCTTATATGGCAATTATACCTTAATACCACTGGAAAATGTATTAATCTAATGCATTTTATTCTCCAATGAAAAGTCAATTTGTTGCTTGACTCAAGTAGAGAAGGCAACCTTCTGTAGGCAGAGGAATTGTTCTAATATCTATAATTCAGCTATCCCTTATGCCTTCACCATGACCACCTCTGTCTGGCTACTGAAGCCTAGTTTGCTTGCTCATATGTCTGGCCAGAAGTGCCAGAATATTAATGGCCCCAGAGGAACTTCCTTCAACCAGTTGGCTCAACCCATCTCTGCAGGGAACTGATTGGTATATAAATAACCCAGCTTCCTCATCCTCTGGGTACAGTAACTGAAATAAGTGTTCCACACCATTTTCCAGAGTTCCACAACAAGATTATGCTCTCCAGTTGCCTACAGAAGTACCTGACTTGATAATGTACCCTTTATTGGTTGCCATCCCATAACTGTTTCCTCACTTCCCTATTGGTGTTTCCTTTACCTCTAAATAAACTACTTACACTTGAATCCTTGTCTCAGGGCTGGCTTCTGGGGGAAACCAAACTAAGACAAATATTTAATGGGCACTTTTAGTGAATAATGAGCATCTCTTAGAAAAAATAGCTAAGGAACATACTTCTCTTGAATAGAAAAGCTACCAAGAACTTCAAGAGCCAAAAATGTGGTTGGCATCTCCCTGTTGCATGTAGGGTGCGTGTGCAGAGGCGTCCTGAGCCAGTGCAGTGAGGACTGGGTTGCTTCCGAACATCCTGTTCACAGGTACACCAAGGACTAGAACAGCTTCACCAGGCAAAAAGCTTTCACCAATAACAGAACTGAAATACATTAACATGAGTGATTTAATGATCACCTCAAGATGTCTGATCACTGGATATCATGGAGTGATAGCATGATGGCTTCTCCCAAGAACATGCCAAAACATACTCAGATGATGGCACAAGTCCTAAAGGATATGGGTATTATAGATATGAGCCAAGAGTTACAAATCAGATGTTGGAGTTTGCCTTCTGATACATAATCATGATTCTAGATGATGCAAAGTTTCATTCCGGTAATGCTAAGAATGCTACTGTTTGTGCAGATGATGTGAAACTGGCAATCCAGTATCGTGCTGACCAGTCCTTTACTTCTCCTCAAGAGATTTTCTATTAGATATTGCAAGGCAAAAAAATAAAACCCTTTGGTCACATACTGTATGATTCTATTTACCTGAAATTTCGCGGATAGGCAGATCCACAGAGACAGAAAGCAGCTAAGTGGTTGCTTGGGATTGGGGTGGGGGAATGGGCCATGACTACTCAGTTAAACCCCATTTAATGTGTGGGGTTTCTTTTCAGTGTGATGAAAATGTTCTGTAACTAGATAAAGGTGGTAGTTATACAACACTGTAAGTGCACTGCCACTGAATTCTTCACTTTAAAATGGTGAATTTTATGTTATATGAACTTTATTTCAATTTTTTAATCTAAAAAAAATAGATACATGACAGAAAGTAGCTTTTCCCACCTTGTTGTTAAGAACAAAGTAGTTGGGACTGCTAAAGCCACCCTGTGGTCAGGAAGAAACAAGTTTGAGGAATAACAACCTTCTAGAGATGGCAGAGCAAAAAGATGGAAGGAACCTGGGTTCTGGATGAGATGTCAAGACACAATTGATATGCCACAAAACCACTCTTGTTCAAGACTCTTTATTTTGTAAGATAATAAATTTCCCTATTAAAACATCCTAGGGATGGGATGTTCACCAAATGTTTTATCTTTTTCCCTTTTATTTATATTTGCTGCCTGGAACCTGGCAGGGTTCTGTAAATTTCCCTGAATGATTTCCAGATACTCCCATAATAATTTTCAGGCACCTCAGCTTTTAAAAACACTTCTATTTACCTGTAGAAACCAGACATGTGCCATTGCTGTTGTTATGTCAAGCCTGTGAACCTAACTACTTACAGGATCTGACTATTCCAGCCCTCCCAGAATCAGATGCCAAGGTAGGACAGCACACAGGTGCATCACATCCAGATCCTATCTGCAGTCCACTGGCACCTGAGATTCCCCAGTCAGCGGAAACCTGACCTTCAACAGAAGAGAGCCCTCTTTCTAGTCCCAATCTCACGTCAATTAATTTCAGTGTTTCCATGTATGTATGGGTGCCCCGTCCCAGTCTCACCACTAGATATGTATACACATGCACACGTTCACAGCAGCTGAAACCATGCTCCTGGAGAAACAGTTTTTACCTGAAAAATCACTCAGAAATCACAATGCCACAAATCTCTCAATGTAGTTCTACCTCACCTTCTCCCACCCCTCATAAGAAAACCACTTTGGGTGGAAGTAGAAAAGAGATAGGGAGGCAGCCTGTCACTTCCTGCCCCTGCCCTACACTGAATCCACGAAAGGTAGCAATCCTCCAGGATACTGGAGCTAAGATTGTTGGGGGGGGGGTCCCACATCAGCAGCCACATCTGCCATCAACAGGAGTCACAGCACAGTCCCCTTTGTATTCTCCAAGACATTTTTATATGAAGAACTCAACTGATGTCTATTGACTTGAGTTCTGTGTATCACAGTTGTCACAAACCCCAAAGTGACCTATGTGATGCTGTATAGCTGACAAAAAGCTTCTACGTGTATCATGTTATTTAATTGGGGCTACAGTGCTCAGTGGAAAAGAATCTACCTGCTAATGAAGGAGTTGCAGGAGATACGGGTTCAATCCCTGAGTCGGGAAGATTCCCTGGAGGAGGAAATGGCAGCCCATTCCAGTATTCTTGCTTGGGAAATCCCAAGGACACAGGAGCCTGGCGGGCTCCAGTCCATGTGGTCACAAAAGAGCTGGACACGACTTAGCAGCTAATAAACAACAACAGTTCCTCAAGGTAGGTCTTCTCATCTTCATTTTAAGACAGGAGGCCAGGAGAAGTAAATGTCACACAGTCACAACCTAAAAGTGATCCTCAAACCTCCAGCCAGCCTTTCTGATCCCAGACCTCTTGCCTTTTCTCTTTCTGTTCTCTATTTTGGACATCTAGGCCCAGAAGCCAGTACTTGGCCCTAGAGTTCTCCTCTGAAAAACTTCTGAGTCTCCAGGGACTCCTAACTCCCACCCCCATGGTACAGGCTATCTGATGCTTGCTTTTCTAAAGTCATTGTTACAGTATCTATTTATAACTGTGCTAAGAAATGCTGCTTTCATGGCCAGGCTCACGGAGTAAATAATAACCTTGCAGGACTGATGCAGATAAGAACAGAATCTCTTCTAGAAACCCACTAGAAGAACCCATTGTACCTGTATTACTTTTTAAAAACTTTTCAAGATAGCTTCATATAAACCGTGAGTGTAGAGACAGGTCAGAAACAGCTTTTTATCTCTTGGCCTCTCCCCCATCCCTTCCTTCCCCAAACTCAAAAATTCTTGGTAGAATAATGATTTTGAATTAGTTTTCTATCACTGCTGTAACAATTTACCACAAATTTAGTGTTTTGAAACAACACAAATTTATAATATTACACTTTTGGAGGTCAGATTCTGTGTACAGCAAGGCTCAAGTGAGTCTTCTGCTTAGAGTTTCACAAAAACAAAATCAAGGTGTTGGCAGGGCTGTATTCCTTTCTGGAGGCTCTGGGGATGAATCTACTTCCATGCACATTCAAGGTGTTGGCAGAATCAGTTTCTTGTGACTATAGGGCTGATGTCCTCATTTCCTTGTTGGTTGTCAGCCACAAGCCTCTTTCAACTTCTTTGGCCACTTGTATTCCTTATCACACTGCCCTTTCCACCTGCAAGTCCTCATGCTTCACATCTTTCTGTCTTCCTCTTCTGCACTTAAGGGCTTATGTGACCATATTAGGCCTGTTGGATTATCCCTCTATTTAAAAGTCAGCTGATTAGCAAGTGTAATTACATGTGCAAAGTCCCTTTTGCAATGTAAAATAACTACAGGGTTAATATCAGATGACTAAGACCCTGTGGTCCAAAATTCTGCTTATGACACTCTACCGTCTGGTGGCCCCCATGACTTGCATCTATTCTACATGCATCCATTTCCAAACGGCCTCCAAGTCCAGATTCCTTCTAAGCTTCTTTATGGTATTTAGGCTTTCTCTAAAGTGATTTAGGATTTCTCTGTAATTGTCCTTAATCCTTCTGAGTCCCCACCAGAAGTCTTTAATATCCATATTTCTACTAACGGTCTGTGAACTGTGGTGTTGGAAAAGACTCTTGAGAGTCCCTCGGACAGCAAGGAGATCCAACCAGTCCATCCTAAAGGAAATCAGTTATGATTATTCATTGGAAGGACTTATGCTGAAGCTGAAACTCCAATACTTTAGCCACCTGATGCAAAGAACTGACTCATTTGAAAAGACCTGATGCTGGTAAAGATTGAAGAAGGGAGAAGGGTACGACAGAGGATGAGATGTTTGGATGGCATCACCGACCTGATGGACATGAGTATGAGTAAGCTCCAGGAGTTGGTGATGGACAGGGAAGCCTGGCATGCTGCAGTCCATGGGGTCGCAAAGAGTCGGACATGACAGCGACTGAAATGAACTGAACTAACAGTCTGGTCAAGGAAAGCTAGGCTTTTCTCTATCATGTTGCCACATCCTAGGTAAGTTACTTCACTTCTCAGGATTAAAAACATTGTCTGCATAATCTAGTTTTAAATTTTAGGAGAGAGAATACTTCACAGAATGACTGTAATCATCTTCCTGCTGGCTTTGGATTTCAGCCATTACCAGGCTCCACAAGAAGAATGTCATCAAATGACTCAGTTGTCACATTTTGGCCCGTTCAAGAGGGGAGCAGTTTGGCCAAGCTGTTTGCCTAACTTGAAACCAGCGGTGGGTTTTTGGGCTCTGAGATGATCTCTGAGATAGGGGCTCTTGTGTCTTCTACTTCCCAACACTGGACACAAGCCAAGGCCTGACAACTACCAACTGTCAATTTTTAATTTAACAAACACATGTCTAATGCTTACTAGGCAGTATTCTAAGTACTTTTATTTACATTAACATACAGGCACTATTATTGGTAACTTATGGATGAGGAAGTGAGGCACAGAGAAGCAAGTAACTTGCCTAAGATCACATAGGTATTAAGAGACAGAACCAGACATGAAAAAATGTACAACATCACTCATTTTTGGAGAAATGCAAATCAAAACTACAATGAGTTATCATCTCACACCAGTCAGAATGGCCACCAATAAAAATTCTATAAATAACAAACGCTGGAGTGGGTATGGAGAAAAGGGAACCCTTCTACATATGCTGTGATGGGAATGTAAGTTGGTGTAGCCATTGTAGAAACAGTATGGAGGTTCCTCAGAAAACTAAAAACAGAATAACCATCTGATCTAGCAATCCTACTCCTGGGCATATATCCAGACAAATCGGTAATTCCAAAAGATACATACATTCCTATATTCATAGCAGCACTAGTCACAATAGCCAAGACATGGAAACAACCTAAATGCCCATCAACAGAGGAATGGATAAAGAAGATGTGGTATAGACACACACACACACACACACACACACACACACACACACAATGGAAAACTACTGAGCCATAAAAAGAATGAAATAATGCCATTTGCAGTAACATGGATGAACCTAGAGATACTCATATTAAGTGAAGTAAGTCAGAAAGATAAAGACAAATATTATATGATGTCACTTATATGTGGAATCTAAAATATGACACAAGTGAACCAATCTGTGAAACAGACTCACAGATATAGAGAACTGACTGGTGGTTGCCAAGGGGGAGGGGCTTGGGGGAGGGATGGACTGGGAGGCTGGGATTACCAAATGTAAGCTTTTATATATAGAAGAGATAAATAACAAGGTCCTACTGTATGCATAGACAACTATATTCAATATTCTATGATAAATAATGGAATTTTTTTAAGAAAAGAGAGAGAGAGATGGGGCCAGGATTTGAATCCAGGAAGTTGAACTCCAGATCTCATGCTTTAAATCACTATGCTATGCAGCCAGAGTGCCATCCTTCAGGTTACCTCTTCTTATTCATTCTAACAGTGTGATCAGAAGAGGTGACAAGAGAAAATTACGCTCCTACCCAATTCCACTGCCTCCAACTGGACCATCAGAGAATTAAGGAAGAATGGTGCCTGGGAGAAGTATAAAAGGAGGAGGCTGAAACCAGAGTTAGAGAAGAAGGTTGAAAGTAAGGAAGTTGGACATTAATGAGCTAAAAATGTTGTAAGTTTAAGCTCTGTTTCTCCATATCTTCTGTGTCATTGCAGCTTGAAGCTGACTTCCAGGAATGCTGAGAAATTTCAGAGTCAGAGAGCAGACAGAAAAATGGATCAGCTGTGGATTTCACAGAGCCTAGCAGGCTGAACTAGCAGGCTGAGAGTCCCTTGGACTGCAAGGAGATCCAACCAGTCCATTCTAAAGGAGATCAGTCCTGGGTGTTCTTTGGGAGGAATGATGCTAAGGCTGAAACTCCAGTACTTTGGCCGCCTCATGCGAAGAGTTGACTCATTGGAAAAGACTCTGATGCTGGGAGGGATTGGGGGTGGGAGGAGAAGAGGACGATAGAGGATGAGATGGCTGGATGGCATCACTGACTTGATGGACATGAGTTTGGGTGAACTCTGGGAGTTGGTGATAGACAGGGAGGCCTGGCGTGCTGCAATTTATGGGGTTGCAAAGAGTCGGACACGACGGAGTGACTGAACTGAACTGAGTAGGCTGAACACACAGTGGAAGCCAATTAAAAATTCTTGCTCACACTTATGATTACCAAAGGGGAAGGAGAGGGAGGGATAAAGTAGGAATTTGAGAATAACAGATACATATTACTATATATAAAATAAACACCAAGGACCTACTATATAGCACAGGGAACTATGCTCATTATCTTGTAATCACCTATCACTGAAGAGAATCTGAAACAGAATACGTATACATGTGAAAATATGTAAAAATTATTGTGTCTATCAGAGAGAGGGAAGTGCTACTTAGAAGCTAAATTCATTATCAGCCATTCTGCCATGGAAGGAAAAAATTCTTATTAATGAGGAATATCTCTACATTGTTTCTTTCCCTTACAGAGGCTGGCAAGGAAAGAATGAGAAAATGTGGAAATGTGAACGCTCATCTCACTCTTCCATGCTGCTAAAGGTGAGGTTGCAAACTGGCCATGCTGGGGTCTGAGTTGGCTCAGAGACATGTTTTGTTTGGCCTGCAGAATGTTAGCCTGCACAGTGGGGTTTTTTTCCCCCTCAATGCTTTAAATTGGAAATAGTGGCCAACATATTTTCAAAAATAGGCAGGAATCCTTTGACAGATGTATTGTAAATAACTTCTACTGTTCCGCAGCATGCCAAAACTCTCTTATGAATTTTGATAAACAGAAGTTCTTAATTTCAATGAAATCCAATGTATCAATCTTTTCCTTTATGGTGACTGCTTTGTACGCCCTGTTAAAAAACACTTTTTATGAAATTCATGAAATTATTATCCTGTGCTCTCTTCTAGCAGCTTTATTGTTTTACCTTTCACATTTAGACCTAGGACCCATATTGAAATAATTTGGGGACGTGGTAGGGATCCAGCTTCATTTTTTGCCATGTGGATATCCAATTGCTCCAGTGCCATTTATTGAAAAGGCTATTTCTCCAATGCCCTCCCCCTGGATTATGATAGTGTCTTTATCGTAAATCAAGGGATCATGGATGTGTGGATGTTTCTGGCCTCTCTATTCGGTACCATTGATGTATTCATCTAATATTTACAAAAATGCCACATTCTCAATTACTGTGACTTTCAAGTAAGTCTTGAAATCTAGTAGTGTAAGTCTTCCAATCTGCTCTGCTTCAAGATTATCTTGGTTATTCAATGGGATGGACACTTAAAATTGGTACATGTATGTATGTATCGATGCTAACCCTCAATTTAAAATAACAAAAAGGGACTTTCCGGGGGTTAAGGGAGATGAGATATTGAACCTCTCTCAAGGACTCAGAAATCAGGAGCCTGTATGGTGGCACTAGTCTAGAGCTGCCTTTCTAGATACAACGTGCAAGCTCCAATCTGTCACAAGCCCCACCTACTACTCCCCACCACTAAGGCAGATAGGCCAGCGCTCTCTCTGCTCTTACTCTGGACTCACTTCATTTACCTTGTTGCTTGGACCCTGGACGTATGGGAACAAACAGACTAGTTTAGTAGAACTAGCTCTGGCCATGTGAAGAAGTGTTCCTGGCAGTGTTGATAAGGCTGCAGAGCTCTGGATAACTGAGGGAGGGGGTGCTCTAGAGCAGGGCTCTCGTTATGTGCACTGCTGACACTTGGGGCCAGATCATTCTTAGTGATGGGGGCTGTCCTGGACACATCTCTGGATCCCACTAGATGCTCTCCCAAGTTGCAACAACCAAAAGCGTTTCTAGACATTACCAAATGTTCCCTGTGGACAGAGGCAGAATCACACCCAGTTGAGAACTGCCGGCCTAGACCCACAACAGAAACAGGAGGTAGGAAGAGAGATGTATAGGGGATAGGGGACCTGAGTTAGGAACATGGGCAGGACCCCTACAGTTCCCACCTACTAACTTTCCCTCAGCTAGCAGAACAAGAGATCTCCAAAAAGGGAGAGGACAACTCTGACAGAGCAAGAGTAGATGGTGCTGGGGGAAGCTGTGAGCAGGACAGCAGCTTCACAAACTCCAAGAGGCATCTTCTGCGTAAACTACAAGAATGATGTCCTCTAGTGTTGTATGATGTGTGGCCCTAGATATAAACTATTTCAAAGCTCTCATCCTTCTAAATATTCTATAAATTCTGTCCTTTTCCCATTCTACCCCATCCTTCATACACACACACACACACACACAAATGCCTCATGTTTGTAGGAAGGGGGGCTGAGGGGAGGAACTAAATGGTTCTTCCATCAGACTAATTCCTAGGAAGTATATTAAAGCCAGGAGTGACTAGGATAAAAACATCAATTCCTCTACCATTACCTCTGGTTCTCAGATTCTCCAGAAAGATCAAGATGCAGACTCTCACCACACATGGATGGAGGTTCAAGCCAATTTTATTTGCATTTCAAAGGTCCTGCATCACGAGTCTCTGTATCTGTCTTTCATTTGCTTTGCTTTCCCTTTATTTCATTCTCCAAGCATTATCTTTCTTCCCCTTGGCTTTCCTTCAGCCTCATAGCTTTGATTAAGTCTAATGCAGAGGTGGAGGAGACCTGTGCCCTATTCTGCAGTGAGATACCAAGGACAGGAGTGGTTCACACAGGTACAAAATTAAAAGGTGCATTCTCGTTAGAAAATTTCAAAACATTAATACAACTGACTAAAATAAAAGTCAGTCTGCTTTTATTATCAGCATGCACCAGCACTCCAAAATTGTTCAGACATTTGTCTATAATAAAATACCCCTCCTTCCACCCCAAAATTCTCTTGGCTATGTTCTAAATGGTTACTGTGGTTAGAGATCAGCAGATAACATATTTTACATATACACATAAACATACAATATTTATGTCCTCTGCTGATGTAGCTTTTGCTTATGATGCTACAGGATACTCACAGGTGAATCTTGGAAATATTACACAGCGTCTGTGCCAATTCCTTTTTTTCTGTCAAATCTATTAAGAGGATTTCAGGACAAATAAATGAAGGTATACCTGGGTTACAATCTTATTCTCAAAGATACTTTTTATTCAGCATTTCAAAGAAAATTCAGAGAGGGAAAAACCACCCCAATACCTGCAAACACTTATGTTGGCACTTACAGAACACCTCGTATTTATAAAACAATATGGCAGGGCTCTCTGAAGTTGCAGCTTGCCATGAAGATGCTGTACTTGGAGCATGTCTCTCCCAGACTCAGGGATTTTTTAGAATTGTTAAATAAACTCAACTGAGAACTCTTATTCAAAAGGAACTGGATATTTCAGCTTCATTTCCAAACTCTTCATTTCTATACTCTAATAAGCCTTCTTGCTAAAGAAAAGGGGGGCTTGCACCTCTGTCACCTTGGGCCCCTGATATCTCCCCTTCAAAAGAAAGAGTTGAGACTAGATAAAGGTTCACATGATCAGGTAGGACTCCTGCCTACCAGGGTTTAGACCCTTGTGTTCTAAGCTTTGATTCTTTGTCCAAGCAGACACCCAAAGTGTAACAAATTAAACTAGCAGGCTTGATTCATGCCAGAAACACTTGTTTACAATCTTCCAGTGAGGCATTTCCTTTCCAGGAGGTAGGGGAAAAAATTGGGAGAATATAAACCACTCCTCAAATACCAGTGAAGTGACTTAGATTCACTGTGCTTAGACCTCAAAGGGCGCTGCAATTGCAGGGTTCTGTTTTATGTCTTCTCAGGACATACAAGGCCTTCTCTTCCAGCCTTGTGCCCACTTCCTCCCCTCCACTCACTCCCTCCAGGGGAGAATCTTTCATAATTCTCAGAAGACAGCCTGCTCTTTTCCTGCCTTGCCTTAGCACACACAGCTCCCTCTGCCTAGAACACCCTCTTCTTCATGGTTAACACCTGTCCCTCTTTCAAGACTCTTCCATGATGCCTTCATGGATCACCAGTCTGAATTAAATCCTCATGTATGTTCTAGCTTCCCAGATGGTTCAGTAGTCAAGACTCTGCCTGCTAATGCAGAAGATGCAGGAGATGAGGGTTTGATCCTTGGGTTGGGAAGATCCTCTGGAAAAAGAAATGGCAACCCACTCTAGTATTCTTGCCTGGGAAATCCCATGGACAGAGGGGCCTGGTGGGCTACAGTCCATGGGGTGACAAAGAGTTGGACAGGACTTAGCAACTGAGCATGCAGGCCTGTACATTCTCAGAGCCACCTGGCTTTGTGCTGTCTGACAGATGCTGTGCTCACCACAACTTTTTCCTCCTGTGCTCACAGCTATGCTACTTGTCCCACTCACCCTTGCAGTTAAGTCTTGTCATATAACCAAGTTCCAGGAAATGAAATATGCATATAAGTGATGTGTGAAGAGAAATTGTATCCTCTCTACAGTTCTCTTTCTTCCACACACTGGCTACAAAGAGAAAACTCTCGAGCACAAGAGAAAGATGGAAGCACACATAGAAGGGATCTGGGTCCCTACTGAATAACAAAGAAAATGACACAACTATGAACTATACATTGAGTGAAAAATAAACTTTCATTGTGTCAAGTCACTGAACTCTCTGGGTTTTTTGTTATAGACAGCAGTGACCCATCCCTAATACAGTAAGTCCCCTACATACGAATGAGTTCCATTCTAAGAGCACATTTAACGTTGAATTTGTTCATAAATCCAACAAAATTAGTGTAGGTACCCAACTAACACAATCAGCTATATAGCACTCTACTATAATAGCTTTATAATACTTTTCATGTACATAAGACATAGAAAACAAAAAAATAAGAAAACATTTTAAATCTCATAGTGCAGTACCTTGAAAAGCACAGCAGAAGAGTACAACAGCTGGCATACAGGGGCTGGCATCAAGTGAACAGGAAAGAAGAGTTCCTGACTGGAGGAGGGAGAGGAGGTGGGAGATGGTAGAGCTGAGGGATTGTCAGCAACAGGAGACAGAGGGTAAGGTGCAATGTCACTGACACCTGACATTGTTAGCACAGGTTCTTGTTTGTTGGATTCAATTCTATCTACCCTCTTGAAAAAACGATCCGGTGATATCTGAGTAGTAGCTCTTTTCTTCTCATCATAGATGACATGGTAGCACTGGACTGCATTCTGAACTGCTGCTATAACCTTCATGGACTGTTCTAGGTATGGGTCCCGTGCCTCAAAAACTAACAGCATCTCCTCAAATAAAGAAAATCCCCTGCCGTTTCCTGGTTGTGAATCTCTTCAGTTCTTCAGTTACTTCTTCTTCCTCTTGTCTCTCTTCATCCTTTCCTGGGCACGTTTGCATCTTTGAAAGTTTTCAACTTGAAGGTTCATATGTAGGGGACTTGCTGTACATCATATCACCTACCTCACACTGCCGTGCAAGTCATCTGGTCTCTGCGAGCTCCTTGAGGGAAGGGATTCTGTCCCATAGGTCTCATCTCAAGCTCCTAACATACTGTTTGATACACAGCAGGGCCAGAATAAATATCTGTGGAAGGAAGGTGAGGAGAGGGAACTGATTCATGAATAGACACTGTAGCACAGCAGCAAGTCAGCCCTGGAAACATTTTTATCCTTTGCTCAGAATTAGTTGTCAGTTGAGTTAGTTTTGCCTCTCTGCACCAGTGTCCTTGATTGTAAAATGTAGTTGGTGAGATCACTAGTTTAACTTCAGTGAGCAATCACTATCCCCAGGAGGGCCTGTTAACAGGAAAATTGCCAAGCCCACTCCCAGGGTTCCTAATTCAATTGGTCTGGGGTGGGTCCCAAGATTTTGCATTTCAAGTAAGTTCCCCAATGATGCTGATAGTGCTGGTCTGCAGACCAGACTTGGGAACCACTTGCCTAGATGATATGAGATCCCTGGGAATGGTCAGGGCCTGGTAGTCTCCAGTGGCCAAGCTTATCAGCCAAGTCATGGATGATTTTTCCAGAGTTAGTTTTGCATTTGGAACTACAGACTGGAAATATCCTATGTGAGGCCAATTTGCATTCACAATATGGAATACAACCCCCACCTGATAGGAGACCGGTGCCTCCTAAAATTATTCAAGTTTTAAAGATAAGAAACTGCAACTAGGGTGCCAGATTACTTGGTTGGGATTTCAGGCCAGCCCTTCCTGATTCCTCCCCTTCACTTGCAATCTAGGCAAGGACATTATGTTGGAAACATTTCTGAACACAAAGAACACCAACAAGATGAAGCAAACAACCTGACCGCACATTAAGCCAAGTTATCAGTTTGGTGGATCTTTAAAATGCACTGTGAGTTAGCCACAATACCCCAGGAATGCGGAGTGCTTAACGAGCTTAAGGACCCAGCTCAGATCAGGAGGTGAAAATAACCAGATCTCAGATTTTGACTGAATAGGGAAGACTGCCAACTCCTTTTCACGTCACTTGCATTAAATGCACAGACCAAATACACACAATATACTGACTGACACCAAGACTACACCAGAGTCAACTTGATTATCTGACATTTATTGTCACACAGCACCCCAGTTTCACAGCACGTACATTTTACAAAGTTGGAGATTCTTAACCTACTATATTTTCCACAGACTTTCCAACAAGTGTGAAAGAGAGGCAGTAAGGTTAGCTGAGTTGACAAATCACAATCCAAATGTAGGACACCCTGTATTTATTTATGTTTAAGACTAATATACATAGAGTTTCCAATGTTTAGCACATGAATGAGACTGGCTGAGTAAAAGACGAACACAACTTGTTAGCACATTATCATGAAAAGACAGAAGGCATCAAATATATAATTTTGCTGTTCCTCATTTAACTGTTCAATGTACCTGTAGTGAAAAAATATACATTTTTACTTTTGAGGTTAAAATAGACCATCAGCTAATTATCTCTCCGGGCCCACAGCTACAAAGACTAAAATGGCTCTTCCCACTTCTGGCTCACTTGAACACTGGATTTGTGCTGAAGACAAAAAGAATGACAGTGCTAAAGGAAAGGGTATAACCAGCTCCCAGGGAGGTTACTGCCAAAGTCCTCACCCAAGTTGACTCAAAATAAAAACCAATTCAACTCAGTTGACCTAATCTCCATACAAGGGGGCGCCTGCATCACCAGTTCCCTTCCCAAAGCAGGGCTCTCTGAAGGAGCTTTAGGATCCAATCCTGATGTCCAACATAGTGCTTTATGACCAAATTGGGACCAGAAGTTTCCCTACTGCCACCCTCAAATTCCAGTTCCAACCTGCTAAGTTCCATTGTCCTCCAGTCTTCAGAATCATAAACCACTTTGTCCAATCTCCCACAGTCATGAACTTGACTTAGAGCAAGACAGGAGAACCCACAAAACACAAAACCCAAACATTCTTCAAATACTGAGAGCAGAGCACCGCTTCTGTCACTAGAATAAGTCCTGTTGAAAACCTGAAATGCTTTTTGAAAAGGTCCCTCTACCATCATGTATGTTAATTAACGTAGAAAACAATGAGACAAGCCTAAAGTGTGCACCTGGAATGTCTCGCCCACATTCACAGTCTGGCTGTTTCAGGAAATGCTTGGTAAGGCAATCTCTGAAAACCTATTCTGGAGAAGGAAGCAGCACGCAGATTTGGCTTACACTGCTTTGCATGTCTGGCCCTCTTGGTCTGCTGTTCTTAGAGCTGCTCTCGGGAGGGTCACAAAACTAGCTGCATCTCTCACTGCAAACAACAAAGTGGGGAGGCTCATAGAGTAAGACTAATAAACTGCTGTTGATGACTGATCTGCAGGTATTGGTGGGCAGCCTTCCTTAGCCTGGGCTGAAGGGGAGGCAAGATATGCCTACAACTCGGGATTCCAAAAGCCCGCATCCCCCCCATTTCTTACTAGGAATCTGAACCACACTGGGTCATGATGCAAAATACTATAACAAAGCACCCATAACTAAAGTGTAAATTCAAGTGATCCTTCGAAATCAGTTTCAAAGAGTACACCTGAAACAGAGTCAACAACTTGGAAAGAGAAACCAAAGTTACTAGAATGTTCTCTTTAACTAGAGGAGAAAAAGACTTCTCAACTGAGATTTCATTTTGTTCACATTCACACTGCTCAAACCACAACCTACTGAGTCCTACTTGTCAGTAATATGGGAAGATTTGGTTGCTAGGATATTTGTAATTCTTTTCTTAATATTTTAAAAATCAAATTCCGTTACTGCTATCTTGTCAGGAGGTGTGATTTTAGCTTGTGCTGAACAAATGTTCTTACCTCTAAGGTGTTATACTAAAATTGAGATCTTTCCAACTAATATGTTTGCAAATGTCTGTCTTAACTGCAAGAAAAAAAAATCCATTCCAGATTATTTTCTTATTGATCTATTAATAAGCACAGATCTATCATCACCATGGTTATAAGCTCATCTAAGAAATGGACAAATATCATTTAGAAACAGACTAGAATTAAATCACATGTGAAGAGAGGAATGCTTTAATATTAGTTCAGACATTACTAGGGAATCAAAGAAAAATTCATGTTTCTGATTACTCACCCTAAACTATGCTGAAATGGAATATTTGCAACCCAAGTAACCCATGCTATATTGAAGAAAACTATAACTTACTACATATTGAGTTCATTTCAATCACAGTAGTCTATTTTAAAAACAAACTCCCATAAGGAATACAGAAATGGAATTCATTCAAAGCAACAGCTGTCAAAAGTTCTGCCAAGAAACCCAGGGTAATTTACTACATCATGAAAGGTGAGGTGTTCAGAAGAACAAATAGTTCAATCCTATTCTTTCAGATTTTATTTTTTGCTTCAATCCAAGAGAAATATCTAGATCTCAAACTCACTAAAACATGTTTCCATATTTTAAAACTGATTAATTAAGTAAATAAAACATGGTAAATAGAAGAAACCCTTCTAATCTATTTTTAGTACTGCTAGTGGCTAGAGGACTCAACTTAGAATCCATAAAATCCAACTCTGTCAATAGCTCCCTCATTCTGTGGATTCTTGGACTAGGAACTGTGGTTTCTTAGGGCCTTGGTTTCCCCAAAGCAGCTGCAGGATATGGGAACAGGTCCTCTCATCTCCGACATCCTACTGTGCAATGAGAAGAAAATGGACACAGCTCCCAGCTAAGCAGCCTCCTCTCCTAACCAGATCCAAAGTATTTCTCTAATATTTATAAAGCAGTCAGATACCTCCAACTAAGGCAAATGTCTGCCTTGATTATGACATACTCCTCCATTCTAGAAATCTACCTTTTGGGTTTGCTTCATGGCTGCTGGATAGGGAGGTGGCCAAAGCAATAAGTGATAAACCAGAGATGCTGAGGTACCCAGTAAATTGGTAATATACTGTGCATTCATCCTTGGAACTATGAGATTCCTATGGAGGAAGACTGATTAACAATAAGGTTATTAAACCCTCATGGATGGGGGGTAACATCAACATTCTGCCCACAGATTTCTGCCCAAGCAGGTCTTATTCTTGAGTAGTTTTACAAAAGAGGTATAATGGTGATAACAATAACTCAGTCTTCCTATAAATCACATGAAAGGCTTACAGAAACATTATCAGGAGTTATAATCCTAAATTAAAAATACACATCCTAAGAAAACAGAGAAACAAAGGATAAGCACTAGTTAGGTAATAATGATGTTGTATGTGTATTCAATTGGTTTTTGAAAAAATCCACTTCTAGGCAACTAAGAGACTGTGGTCACTATTAAATCCAGTCAGGAAGGTGGGGTGTAGATAGTATTGTTGTGGGCTTTAATGCAATGTCTATCTTAAAATATTGGTGATACTATGCAACACATGAGCCTTTGACTGTCCAGTGCAAGTTTTTTCCTTTAATGAAAACCAAGCCAACTAAACAAAACCCCAAACTCCTAATTTGGCTCACTCTGGTTTTGGCTTGATGAGGGAAAAACATGTTAATATTTTAAAAATGTAGAACATAGACTAACATTCTTTAGTTTATATGTCTGCTTAATGGATATGAAGTGCTATCTGGAGTGTGTGCATATGTCCTGGAAGATTATGAGATAAAGTGCATATGCTAGACTTTCCTGGATTGAGTGGAACAAAGGGCAGATATGATGGGAAACGTCTGCAATGTGGACACTGTTGATAAAATGTGTTGCAGCCCCCAGTTCTCAGAACATGTGAAAAGAGGTTACCTAAAAAATGTTCACTCACCCATTCATATTTTAGAAAAGGTTTAAACTGACCCTGAAACCCTCCCACAGGGACAAAGAAGGCAGCCAAAACGGAAGGAAAGGGGACTAGAGAAAGAGTTCAAGTCTTAGGATTTTCAAAATCCAAGCAATTCTGAATCCTTTAATATATACAGAACAGAATCAACAATTTTGTTTTTCTTTGGAAAAAAATCATCTGTTTGAGCATTTCTCTTCTGCCATTAAACTACTGATAAAGCTTGCCAATGGAGTAAGGAAGCATTAAATAAATGCCTACTTCTTCTCAGAGCAGTCAACTCTATTGAAATTAAAGGCTTAGTCCTGCAAACTGCAGACCTCTGCTAAACCACTTCAGAAAGGACCCTAGCACACTTCACACAATATCTTAAGAACTGGTAAACTAGCAAAATGCACAAGAGATGGCAAATTTGCCATCAGTATCTTGAAGTGCTGTTAAAGCTAGAGAGCCCAGATACCTGGGAGAGTCAGTCAATTCCCACTGTCAACTTGAGCTTGCAGGACAAGCAGGGGCTACGCAAATTTCTACAGAATACTGGCTTCTGTGATTTGAGCTTACTGTTTTATGTTTTACATCACTTACACTGGAGTCGGTTGGGCGCCTCTGAACTACATATAAACCAATCCCTCCTCAAGGGTCACTTCACAGAGAACAAAATAATCATATATCAAGTGTAAGGATCAGCTTTCTTTCATTATTTCTTCATACTCAATACACTTGTGATCTGGGTTAAAATAACAAAGACAAAAATAAATACCAAAGACTGTTGGATTACTGGTAATAATCATTGCCCCTTCTTCCTTAGTTTGAATACCTGGGTTCAAACAACAAATATTCATCAGTCCAAACAGTTTCATCAGCCTTTCACATTTGATGATTGGTTTCCAAATTCATGCATTTACAGATATATTAACCCATGCAGGATAGAAGTAGAGATCTGGCAACTAGTTACTTAATTTGATTGGGCAAGGCAGTTAGGGCAGATTGCTCTTGTCCAAAAACCTGCATGAACGGGCTGAGTTATTTGTGTTGACAGCGTAGCTGGGCCAAGTTAAACAGATCATGGACAAAACTACTACTTCACAGAGGTGTAAGACTGAATAAGTCTTTGCTATCCCATAGAAAACAACAGTC
This sequence comes from Oryx dammah, assembly GCF_014754425.2. Taxonomy (NCBI): domain Eukaryota; kingdom Metazoa; phylum Chordata; class Mammalia; order Artiodactyla; family Bovidae; genus Oryx; species Oryx dammah. The sequence goes on from NW_024070207.1 coordinate 117,112,280, forward strand.
ATGTACTATTCATAGCTAGATATAATATCAAGATGGCACTAGAGAAGCAGTTTTTGGCATATGTATAGTGGTGGAGGGTACAGTGCCAGTCTAAAGCTAATGATTTTGTTTACTTCTAGTTTTTGCTTTTATCATCATCATGCCAAAGACTATCTAGTTGGAATAACAATTATTCAGGAAACCAACCTACTATATATGATATACATATGAAAATAAAACAAGCATCCTAAAGGTACTGGGTTACAAGGTCTTATACAAATCATAAACTCTTTAAATAAATAATGCTCTAAATTGTTTTTTATTTGCTAGAAGATTGGTTTTCAATAAGGAGCAACATCTAACACCTTGAGGAAATACTTAAGAATGGGAGATAAATTCCACTGATAATTACAATTTTAAGTGTGACAATCAGTTGTATTTTTTCCACCACAGTAAAAACGTACGCGTGAAACACAAGAGAAAAGGTGATATTGATTACATTCTGCTGCTCAGAGCTTTTGACAGTCTCAGACATCTATGTAGTTGCGTTGAAACATTCAAAGGAAAGATCTTGGCAGAAAAGGTCACCCACTGTTACTTGAATCTTGGAGGGGAGGGTCACAATACAGTGACTGGACGAAGTTGTTCCAGTTGGGTTTCCAATGCAATCCGTTCTTGATGAACCTCCTGAGTTGTACAAAAGAAAGAGAAGAGAGGGGTCATTTCTTGGGTTCATCCCCACTTCACCTGATATTAAAAAGAAACTTATGACTGGACCCACAAGCATTCAGGTGCCATATAACTCAAGGAGGAGTAGACTGGGAGGCATTGTATTTGAAGCTGGTGACAGGACATAGGAGGCTTCACAATAGTCTCTCAATTCCTTTCTTGATAATGAAATGAAACTAACTGATCAACCCTCCCTCCTCCCCACACCTATATCTCACACTCAGTTTTTAACAGGATCAGTGGCTGGCACAGAATGATGTTAAAAATAAAAAGACTGATTGAAAGGGAGCAGAAAAGCAAAAGCAGACTCCTAATACTGAGAGGTAGGTCATCAGGACTACATTTCTAGTTTCAATCTCTTGTTTCTAATCCAGCACCATACTAGATCAGGACCAAGGGATAAGAAAGGACACTGGTTGTCCTTACACTAAAGTGTCATCGAGGATCCTGCATCTGTGGTTGAAGGTGTGTCTTCTCAGCTAAAGGCAGAAAAGAGGATCTGCAGTCTGCTATTTGGGAACTCAAACTCTGAGCCCTAAAACAGACCTAATGACAAGGAGAGAGGGGGACACATAAAGGCATTCTGCGGGAAAGAAGTCTATATAAAGGCTCAATTCTGAGACATCCCAGAAGAACAAACATGATGAAAATCATTATGGAACTCAACAAGAGTTTATTTACCTACCCTCCTTCCTACCATCCAACAGTCTCTGAATATCTATCTACTAAGGGCCTGGTTCTCACATGCTAGTAAGGTGATGATTAAAATTCTCCAAGCCAGGCTTCAGCAATACATGAACTGTGAACTTCCAGATGTTCAAGCTGGTTTTAGAAAAGGCAGAGGAACCAGAGATCAAATTGCTAACATCCGCTGGATCAACAAAAAAGCAAGAGAGTTCCAGAAAAACATCTATTTCTGCTTTATTGACTATGCCAAAGACTTTGACTGTGTGGATCACAATAAACTGTGGAAAATTCTTAAAGAGATGGGCATACCAGACCACCTGACCTGCCTCTTGAGAAACCTGTATGAAGGTCAGGAAGCAACAGTGAGACTGGACATGGAACAACAGACTGTTTCCAAATAGGAAAACGGGTATGTCAAGGCTGTACATTGTCACCCTGCTTATTTAACTTCTATGCAGAGTACATCATGAGAAATGATGGGCTGGATGAAGCACAAGCTGGAATCAAGATTGCCAGGAGAAATACCACCTCAGATATGCAGATGACACCACCCTTATGGCAGAGAGTGAAGAGGAACTAAAATGCCTCTTGATGAAAGTGAAAGAGGAGAGTGAAAAAATTGGCTTAAAGCTCAACATTCAGAAAACGAAGATCATGGCATCCAGTCCCATCACTTCATGGCAAATAGATGGGGAAACAGTGGCTGACTTTAGTTTTTTGGGCTCCAAAATCACTGCAGATGGTGATTGCAGCCATGAAATTAAAAGACACTTACTCCTTGGAAGGAAGATTATGACCAACCTAGACAGCATATTAAAAAGCAGAGACATTACTTTGCCAACAAAGGTCCATCTAGTCAAGGCTATGGTTTTTCCAGTGGTCATGTATGGATGTGAGAGTTGGACTATAAAGAAAGCTGAGCACCGAAGAATTGATGCTTTTGAAGTGTGGTGTTGGAGAAGACTCTTGAGAGTCCCTTGGACTGCAAGGAGATACAACCAATCCATCCTAAAGGAGATCAGTCCTGGGTGTTCATTGGAAGGACTGATGTTGAAGCTGAAACTCCAATACTTTGGCCACCTGATGTGAAGAGCTGACTCATTTGAAAAGACCCTGATGCTGGGAAAGATTGAGGGCAGGAGGAGAAGGGGACGACAGAGGATGAGATGGATGGATGGCATTACCGACTCAATGGACATGGGTCTGGGTGGACTCCGGGAGTTGGTGATGGACAGGGAGGTCTGGTGTGCTGCTGTTCATGGGATCGCAGAGTCAGACTTGACTGAACAACTGAACTGAACTGAACTGAAGGGCCTGGTTCTGCTCTGGTTGTGATGATACCACCAAGGAACAAAACAGTTCAAACCAATGCCCTCAGAGGGCTTATACTCAAATGGCTGGACAAGGATAAGAAAGTTTAAAAAAAAAAAAAACAGAAATACTTTCAGAAGGCTTTCAGAAGGAAATTAGATGCTGTAATAGAGAGTAATGGTGGATCTGGGAGAAAGGCACAGAGCATGGTCAGGGAAGGCTTCTCAGAGCTGATGCTACTGAGAAGAGACTTAAATGAAGTGAGAGGTGAGCCATGTGAAGATACAGGTGAACGATATTCAATGAGACAAAATGACAACAACTAAGGCTGCAAAGGAGAGAACAAGCTTGGTGCGTTTGATGAACCACAAGGCCTGTGTGACTAAAAGCAGAGGGGACAATGAAGACCTTGGCAGGAAGTAAAGTCAGAGAGTTAGGCAGGTCCCGGAAGACAGGGTAAGGAGTATGGATGCCATTCAAAATGAAGGGGCACAGCAATGAGAGCTTTGAATCAGGAAAGGCATGTGGCCTAATTTCAAATTCAGAATTCTCACTCTGTCTTTTGTGTAGACAATGGATTGTAGCAGGACAAGAGTCAGAGCAGAGAGCATTTGGGAAGTTACTGTATGAAACCAGGTGAGAAACAAAAATGGCTTAGATTAAGGTAGTAGCCACAGAGAGGAGGAGGTGGATTTTGGACATACTTTAAATCTAGAACTAATAAGACATGTTGATAAAGCTGATGTAGGAAAGAAGGAAGATTTGGAATTGAGGAATAGGGTGGTTGGTAGTGTGGGATTAATTGAGAACAAGAAGATTGGATGAGAAATGGACATTTCAAGGAGACAGTTGGGAATGAAGCATCTGAGATGTGTATATTAGGAGAAAAGTAGAATAAGGAGTTGTAAATGCATGTCTAGAGCTTAGAAGAAAGAGAAGAGGGGCTTTAGACATAAATCTGTGAGGTTGGATGGCCTTCAAAGCAACAGGATTAGGTAGCATCACCCAGCAAAATAATAAAGATGGTGGTGCCAAGTAAAGCTGGAACTGAACCTATGTACCAAACTCATTCCCTACTGGAACGCTAAACCAATTTTTAAAATTAGGGGTGGGGTGGGGGTCATAGACACACAAGGACAGGGAAGACAACAGGGAAGAGGTGATAGCAATAAAACTGGTAAGCTGGAAGACAAACTAATGAATGCTGAATGAATTAGCTAATCCAAGAAAAACAAGTGGGGGATTCTCCCAGTTGCTGAATACGTCTCTTCCAATGATGCTTGAGGGAACTGGACAGAATAACCATAGGGTGGATTTGGGGATAAACTGGACCCACTGTGAGATGTACCTGAGCTTCAGCTCTATTGATCATGTGATCTCAAGAAGCTCCTACTCTCACTGGTGAAACATAGGGACATTTTGGGTCTTCAGGAATGAATGTCAGTTTAGAGCCTGTGTTCAGTAATCCTCCCCAAATCTGATGAGTCCCTTTTCCCAAGTGCACAGTCACACTGGTAAATGGGCACAAGGCTCTTTGGGAAAGTCTGAGAGAAAGACTAACAATATAAACTTTTGGCTTCAGAGTGGGGTCCTTCTTGCAGGTAACTAAGATGCCCCTTTATTCAAGGCTTCTGTATGTGTAAACTCAATCTGGGAACTGACTGAGAGGCTCATGACTAGAGCTCCATTTGATGATTCTTCAGATTTCTGTTAGCGTCTTAGACCTTAAACTTTTTCACGTCTTCAGATCAAGTAAATAAAAGTGCACTGCAAGCCAAGGATGGAGATCAAACAAGAACCAGTCTGATTTTACATAGAAGAATCCCTAAAAGCCTCAAACTGGCAGTCTCAGATATCTATGAAAGTGAAAGTGAAGAAAAGAGGACTGTCTTCAAGAAGTGTTCCTTGAAAGTCTGATTCAGAAGTAATCAGATTCCCAAATTCTTCTTGCCACTAGGGTAGAACACTGAAGATTTATTCCTTTGAAAGGCAAAACAGATGACCTCTGGAATACCAACACACAGATACAGTTAACAACAAAAAACTAGACTGGAAATAGGGGGGTTAAATGAATACCCTGAATGTTGAGAACCAGAGTTCTCTGCTCCACTGGACCACGTCTTCCTTACATGCAAGAGACCAGAAGAGTCTCTTCTTTGAGGACTCCAGTCAGATCAAGAAGAAAAAGCCAACGACACTGTCTTTGGGAGTTCCCCAGCTCTACAGCTCAGTCAAATTGGGGGAGAATGAAGCTCAAAGATGACAAGTCCCACAACAGGTATGGACCTTCAATCTGCAGTCTCATCCTCCTCCTAAATATAAGCAGAGAAGGACCATCAGCTATTGAAGGAAAGTATCAGCTATTGAAGGAAAGTATGTAATGAGAAGTATATACAACAAAATAAAAACGTATTGAGGAAGAAGAAAAACTACAATTAATAGAAGATATTACAACCATAAAACAAGAATAGGATGCCATCAAAAAGAAACAAGCAGAGAACGAAAAAAATGAACTCTTGGTTATTAAACATAGGAGATTTAGAGCTTAAAAATAAGTAAGTCTCCACACATAGACCAAAAAAAGAAACTAGAAGAGAAAAATTAGAAAAACCAAACTAAGAAGTTCAGTGTCAGAAAAATATCAGGAAGGGAGAACAGGGAAAATGGGGGGTCAATAAAAATCAAGAAAACTCCCAGAACTGAAGAATATATGTTTCCAAATTAAAAAGGCCTATGAAGTATAGAGACCAGTGAATAATAGTGACCTATCTTGAGAAATCTGTATGCAGGTCAGGAAGCAACAGTTAGAACTGGACATGGAACAACAGACTGGTTCCAAATAGGAAAAGGAGTACGTCAAGGCTGTATATTGTCACCCTGCTTATTTAACTTATATGCAGAGTACATCATGAGAAACGCTGGACTGGAAGAAACACAAGCTGGAATCAAGATTGCTGGGAGAAATATCAATAACCTCAGATATGCAGATGACACCACACTTATGGCAGAAAGTGAAGAGGAACTAAAATGCCTCCTCTTGATGAAAGTGAAAGAGGAGAGTGAAAAAGTTGGCTTAAAGCTCAACATTCAGAAAACTAAGATCATGGCATCTGGTCCCATCACTTCATGGCAAATAGATGGGGAAACAGTGGAAACAGTGTCACACTTTATATTTTGGGGCTCAAAAATCACTGCAGATGGTGACTGCAGCCACGAAATTAAAAGATGCTTACTCCTTGGAAGAAAAGTTATGGCCAACCTAGATAGTATATTCAAAAGCAGAGACATTACTTTGCCTACTAAGGTCCGTCTAGTCAAGGCTATGGTTTTTCCAGTGGTCATGTATGGATGTGAGAGTTGGACTGTGAAGAAGGCTGAGCGCCAAAGAATTGATGCTTTTGAACTGTGGTGTTGGAGAAGACTCTTGAGAGTCCCTTGGACTGCAAGGAGATCCAACCAGTCCATTCTGAAGGAGATCAGCCCTGGGATTTCTTTGGAAGGAATGATGCTAAAGCTGAAACTCCAGTACTTTGGCCACCTCACGCGAAGAGTTGACTCATTGGAAAAGACTTTGATGCTGGGAGGGATTGGGGGCAGGAAGAGAAGGGGATGACCGAGGATGAGATGGCTGGATGGCATCACAGACTCGATGGATGTGAGTCTGAGTGAACTCCGGGAGATGGTGATGAACAGGGAGGCCTGGTGTGCTGCGATTCATGGAGTCGCAAAGAGTCGGACACGATTGAGTTACTGAACTGAACTGAATCTTTGGAAGGAATGATGCTAAAGCTGAAACTCCAGTACTTTGGCCACCTCACGCGAAGAGTTGACTCATTGGAAAAGACTCTGATGCTGGGAGGGATTGGGGGCAGGAGGAGAAGGGGATAACAGAGGATGAGATGGCTGGATGGCATCACTGCCTCGATGGACGTGGGTCTGAGTGAACTCCAGGAGTTGGTGATGGACAGGGAGGCCTGGCGTGCTGCAATCCATGGGGTCGCAGAGTCGGACACGACTGAGTGACTGAACTGAACTGAATGGCTAACAATGCTGAATATCTTAGCACATGTTTATTTGCCATCTTTATATCCTCTTTGGTGAAGTATCTGTTCAAATCCTTTGCCCATTTTTAAATTGGGTTGGTTGAGCTTTGAGAATTCTTATTACTGAGTTTTGAGAGTTCTTTATATAATTTGGCCACAAGTCCTTTGTCAAAAAACATGGGTTGCAAAAATTTTCTTCCAGTCTATAGCTTGTCTCTTAATTCTCTTGACAGTATTTTTGACAGAGTAAAAGTTTTAAATCTTGATAAAGTCCAATTTATTGACTTTTTCTGTGTTTGTGCTTCTGGCATCGTTTCTAACCTTGGGTCACAAAAATGTTTCCTATGTTTTTTTTCTACAAGGTTTTATACCTTTATGTTTTACATTTGTTTCTATGACCCATTTCAAGTTAATCTTTGTATCAGAAGTGAGATTTTGGGTCAAAGCTCATGTTTTTACAGATGGATGACCAATTGTTACAAAACAATATGTTGAAAAGACTATCCTTTCCTCAATTAACTGATTTTGTATATTTGTCAAAGATCAAATGCTTATTCTATTCACATGGTCTACTTCAGGACTTCTGATTCTGCTCCACTGATTCATCATTAATCCCATACTGTCTTGATTACTGAAGCTTGATACTGAAAGTGATTCCTCCATCTTTGTTCTTCTTTTTCAAATTTGTTTTAGCTATTCCAGTTCCTTGGCCTTTACATATAAATTATAGGATTTGCTGGTCTATGTCTACAAAACATCCTACTGGGGTTTTGATTGGCTGCAAGGATTCTATAGATCACCCTAGAGGAAAATAGTATTACTACTATGCTGAGTCTTCCAATCCACAAGCTACGTATGTTTTTCCCTTTATTTAGGTCTTCTTAGATTTCTTTTAGCAGCATTTTGCACATTTCAGTATATAGACGAATTTATACTTAAGTAGTTCATTTAGGAGAGGAATACTCTCCTAAATGATAGCTATTGTGGATACTATTGTTTTTCAAATTTCTGTGACAAGTTGTTTATTACCTGTATATAGAAATATGATTGCTTTCTGTGTGACTTTATATTCTGTGACCTTCATAAACTCAGTTAGGAAATGAAATTTTAAGAAACAATTTGCAAATATTACACACTCAGAACCATTGAGAGGTTTTCTAAATTCTCAACAATTAGAGAATAGTGAAAAATTTATACTATTTGATTTTAAGAATTACAGAAATCAAGACCATGTAGTACCAGTATAAAGATCAAGAAACAGTTTAACAGAATGGAGTAAGAATTCATAAATAAATCACACTTACATGGTTATTAGATTTTTGAGAACAGCATCAGAGTAATTCAAGAAGGAAAAGAAACTTTTCTACAAATGATACTAGATTAATGAAATACTGATATGGGAAAAAATGAACCTTGACCCTAATCTTATAGCATACATAAAACTTAATTCAAAATGGATCATAGATACTGGTGCAGTCACTATGGAAAACACTATGGAAGTTCACTTAAAAACTTAAAACTACCAGGAGTGATGTCAGTAGGATGGCTGAATAAGACATTCCTTGTCCATGTCTCCCTGTTAATGACAATTTGGCATCCATTCACAAAGTGCCTTTGTGGGAGTTATGGGATCCAGCACCATATATGAAAGGACCCAGGAGGTGTCTCATCTAGCCATGCATCTGGTAACAGGCACACAGATCTCAGTTCTGGCTCTGGACCCAGTAGGGTCCAAGAAACAGCTCTAGGCCCTCTCAGCCACAGTCCAAGAAACTCTGGGAAACACTGTTTTAGACAATTACCCAGAGGTGAAAGAACTTTTGTGGAAGTCCAAGTTTCAAGCAGAATGCTAGAGAAAAATAACACAAGTCTGGATGCACTGGGAGGGTAAGAACTGTTTGACTACTCACATCACCTCACCCCAAGGCAGCACAGTTTATGACTAGAAAAGATCCTGGCCCATGATTTCTCCAAGGAAAGTGCATACCTGAGCAACCAGGTTCCCCAGTACTAAATTGTGAACTGCATGACTAGAGGTGGGGAGGGGGAAGAGGCTGGGAGAGTGGCAGACAGGACTCTCAAAAGGGATTAAAGGAACATGGATCCTACTAAATGTTCATGGGGCACCATCAAGAAGCCCACCCATAAGCCTGACTATAAGTTGGGCATCCTCCAAGTACCCATGAGGCATTTCAGCACTCCATGGGCCTTACACACACCATCAACCTGTGGCCAGTTCCTTGGTCACATTCCTGATGGTGAGTGAACACATGCAGAAAGACTTGCTGGCCCAAATCTGTAGGCCATGAGAGACCACAAATTTGAGCTGCAGTGCCATCTTTGGGAAAATAAAAGGGAGGCTGTCAGCACTTGGCCTTGTGTTTTGCAGGATGAGAACAAGGCATACAAGATTAAGAATTGTGTCATAAGAAGGAACACTAAGTGCTGAGCAAGTGCATCCATAGAAGATCTGAGAAATTGTCAGAATCTCTAACAGGGCTGATTGAAAGTAGTTTGGGAAGAAGTAACTGCTACTTCAAATGTGAAGATAACAACACAAAACTTCAAGGAAACATGATGCCACCAAAGAATTACAATAATCTTCCAGTAACCCATCCCAAAAACATGGAGTTATAGGATTTACTCAATAAAGAATTTAAATGGCTATTTTAAGGAAACTCAATGTGCTGCAAGAAAACACAGAAAGACAAGTCAATTAAATCAGGAAAACTATACTACATGAATAAAACAAGAAGTTTAACAAAATGATAGAAATCATAAAATAGAGCCACAAGAAATTCTGGAGCTGAATAATAAAATGAATGAATTAAAAATATAATAGAGAACATCAACATCAGAATGGTTCAAGCAGAATAAAGAATCTAAGATAGACAGTTTCAAGGGTTTTGAAACTATCCAGCCAGAGGAGAACAAAGAAAACAGAAATTTAAAAGAATGAAGAAAGGTACATGATCTATGTGATGTCATCCAAAGAAATAATTTGTGAATTATTAGAGTTCCTGAAGTTATGAGACAGAGAGCTTATTTGAAGAAATAATGGCTGAGAACTTTCTGAATATGGAGAGAGATATGGATATCCAAGTTCATGAAGCTCAAAGGTCATCAAACAAACTCCACTGAAGATTTCCTCTTTAAGATTTATTATAATAAACTTGTCAAAACTCAAAGAGAAAAATCTTAAAAGAAGCAAGAGAAAAGAAGCTTATAACTTAAAAGGGACTTCTTATAAGGCTATCAGTGGATTTCTTAGCACCCTTTGAGAGAGTGAGATGATAATACAAAGTGCTCATAGAAAAAAAAAAATTCCCAAACAAGAATATTCTATTCAACAAAGTTATCCTTCAGAAATGAAGGAGGGATAAAAGATTTCCCCACACAAACAAAAGCCAAGGGAGTTGATCACCACCAGATCTGCCTCACAAGAAATGTAGAAAGAAGTTCTTCAAGCTGAAATGAAAGGATTCTAATTGGTAATATGAAAACATACAATATACTGGGGTAAACTAAGTATATAGTCAAATTCAGAATACTCTAATACTGTAATATGGCAGTGTGTTAACCACTTAAATTTAGTATAAATGCTAAAGGAAAAGAGTATTAAAAATAACCATAGCTAAAATAACTTGTTAATGAATATAAAATATAAAAAGTAAATTATGAATTAAAAAACAAAGTGAAAGTCACTCAGTCGTGTCTGACTCTTTGTGGACCTTATAGTCCATGGAATCCTCCAGGCCAGCATACTGGAGTGGGTAGCCTTTCCCTTCTCCAGGGGATCTTCCCAACCCAGGGACCGAACCCAGGTCTCTCAGATTCTTTACCAGCTGAGCCACGAGGGAAGCTCTTTTTTTGTTTTTGTTTTTGCTTTTGTTCAAAAACAAAAGGGGGAGTAAAAGGGTAGAATTGTTGCTGCTGCTGCTGCTGCTAAGTCGCTTCAGTCGTGTCCGACTCTGTGCAACCCCATAGACGGCAGCCCACTAGGCTCCCCCGTCCCCAGGATTCTCCAGGCAAGAACATTGGAGTGGGTTGCCATTTCCTTCTCCAATGCATGAAAGTGAAAAGTAAAAGTGAAGTCGCTCAGTCATGTCCGACTCTTAGCGACCCCATGGACTGTAGCCTGCCAGGCTCCTCCGTCCATGGGATTTTCCAGGCAAGAGTACTGGAGTGGGTTCCCATTGCCTTCTCTGAGAGTTGTTATATGCAATCAAAGTTATCAGCATATAATAGACTGTTATACCTACAAAATGTTTTATGTAAGCTTCATGATAACAACAAAGCAAACACAAAAACCTACAATAGATTCACAAAAGATAAAGAGAAGACAATCAAAGCATACTATTGCAGAAAATCATCAATTCACAAAGGCAGGCAGTAGGAGAGGGAGAAATGAACAAGAAAACTATAAAACAGTCAGAAAACAGTTAACAGGGTATTAGTAAATCCTTACCTATTAATATTTACTTCAAATGTAAGTGAATTAAGTTCTCCAATCCAAAGACATAGAGCAGATCAATGGATTAAAAAAAAAGAAGGGACCAAACTACATGCTGCCTATAAGAGACTCACTTTAGTTTATGGTCACACATAGGAAAAAATGAAGGGATGAAAAAGATATTCCATGCAAGTAGATATCAAAAGACAAGAGGGGTAGTTATTCTTTTACCAGATAAAACAGGCTATAGTTCAAAAACCATATCAAGAGACAAGGAATGTCATTATATAATGTTAAAGGGATGAACTCATAAAGAAAAAATAACAGTCATAAATATATATGCAGGCAACATCAGAGCACCTAAATATATCAAGTAAATATTAAAAAATCCAAAAGATGAAATAGACGACAGCATAGTAATAATGAGGGACATCAATAGCTCACTTACAACAGTGGGTATATCATCCAGACAAAAATGTAACAAGGAAATGTTGGTCTTGAACTATACCAAATGAACCTAACAGACATACAGAACATTTCATCCACTAGAATCAGAATATATATTCTCAAGCACACATGAAATACTCTTGAGGATATATCATATGATAGGTTACAAGATAAGTCTTAGCAGATTTAAGAACATCAAAGTCATACCAAGTACATTTTCCAACCACAAGGTTATTAAACTAGGAATCAGTAACAAGAGGAAAACTAGAAAATTCAGAAATACATAGAGATTAAACAAAACACTTCTAAACAACCAATGAGTCAAAGAAGACATCAAAAGGGAAATCAAAAAACTATCCTGAAACAAATAAAAATGGAAACACAGCATTCTAAAACAAATGGCCAACAGGTACACAAAACATGTTCAGCATCACTAATCATCAGGGAAATGCAAATCAATACCAAAATGAGATATCACCTCACACCTGTTAAAATGGCTATTATCAAAAAGATAAGGGATAAGTGTTGGCAAGGATGTGGAGAACAGGGAATGCTTGTGCAGTGTTGGTCAGAACACAAACTGATCCAGCAACTACACAAAATGGTATGGAGGTTTCTCAAAATTAAAAAAAGAACCATCGTAAGATCTAGTAATCCCACTTTTGGGTATATCCAAAGGAAAAGAAATCAGGATCTCAAAGGGATATGTGTATTCCCATGTTCACTGTATTATGTACAATAGCTGAGATACGGAAACAAGTTTCGCTCTACAGACAAATGGATAAAGAAGATGTGGTACATACATGCAATCGAATATTATTCAGCCAAAAGAAAGAAGGAAATGCTGCCATTTATGACACTGATGGACCTTGTGGGCCCTATGCTAAGTGAAGTAAGTCAGACAGAGAAAGGCAAATACCATATGATATCACTTTTATGTATAATCTAAAAAGGCCAACTTCATAGAGACAGAGTAAAATGGTGGTTGCCATGGGCTGGGAGGCGGGTGCAGGAAATGGGGAGATGTTGAGCAAGGGTACACACTTGCAGTCATAAGATATATAAGTTCTGTGGATGTAATGTATAGCATGGTGACTATAGCTAACAATACTGTATTATATACTTAAAAATCGCTAAGAAGTAAATATTAAATGTTCTCACCACATAAAAGAAATTATAATTACATGAGTGATAAAAAAGAATGAAATTCTGCCATCTGCAACAGCATGGATTTTGGGCCATTATGCTAAGTGAAATAAGTCAGACAGAGAAAGATAAATACTGTATATGTGTGCGTGCTAAAGTTGCTTCAGTCGTGTCTGACTCTTTGTGACCCCATGGACTGTAGCCCACCAGGCTCCTCTGTCCCTGGGATTCTCTAGGCATGAATACTGGAGTGGGTTGCCATGCCCTCCTCCAGGGGCTCTTGCCGACTCAGGGATCGAACCCAGGTCTCTTACATCTCCTGCATTGGCCGACAGGTTCTTTACCACTAGCACCACCTGGGAAGCCCATGAGATCAGTTATATATGGAATTTTAAAAAATTCAACAAACTAGTGAATATAATAAAAAAGGAGGGATTTTCCTGGTAGTCCAGTGGCTAAGAGTCCAAGATGCCAATGCAGGGGGCCTGGGTTCGAACCCTGATCAGGGAACTAGATCTCCCATGCTGCAACTAAAGATCCTGCATGCCACAACTAAGAGTTTCCATGCCACAACTAAGAATTCATATGCCACAGCTAAAGATCCCACACGCTACAGTTAAGAGCCCGCATGCCACAACCAAGAGTTTGCATGCTGAAACAGAGTTCACATGCTGCAACTAAAGATCCCACATGCCACAATGAAGAATGAGTGAAGCCAAATAAATAAAGAATAAACTAATGGTTACCAGTGGGAAGAGGAAAAGGTAAAGGGCTACAAGTATATATTATGCAGCACAGAAAGTCATAGCTAATATTTTATAATGACTATAAATGAAGCATAACCATTAAAAATTGTAAGTCCCTATATTGTACACCTATAACTTATATAATATTGTATAGCAACTATACTTCAATAATAATGAAGGCAAGAGGAAATTTTTACAGGGGATGGGCAATTTATGGCATAAATTGTGACAGATTCATGGACGTATAATTACCTCCAAACTCATCACATCACATACATTAAATACATACAGCTTTATAATAAATAAATGTTTAGTATATAATAAATAATAAAGTAGTTTAAAAACACAAATGTATCACAGATCTAAATATAAAAGTTATAACAATAAAGCATTTAGAAGAAGAACACAGAGGAGAATATGTTCATAATTTAGATGTAGGCAAACTTTCCTTGTATAATAGGAAGAAAGTTAATAACCATAAGTGAAAAAATGATAAATCAGACTTTATCAAAATTTAAAACTTCTATTCATGAAAAGGTAGTTAAGAAAATTAATAGGCAAAATAAAGACTGGAAGAAAACATTCATAAAATATATATCTCAACAAAGGACTGGCAACAGAAAATATAAAAAGCATCTACCTACAACTCTACAAAAAAGACTGAAAATGATTTTTAAATGGCCAAACATTTGGAAAAAACACTTCACAAAATAAAATATATGAAAAATAAATAATCACATAGAAAAGTGCTAAGGAGATGTAAAATAAAAACTACATCACCACAAGACTAGATAAAAATTAAAACAATAATACCAAGTGTTGGTGAAGATGAGGAACAACCAGAACTTTCACATAGTAGTGGTGGGAATACTAAATGCTACAACCACTTTGGGAAAAGCTCTAGTCATTTCCATTCAAACTAATCACACACAATCACCATATTACCTACTAATCCTAAATCCTAGAAATTTATCCAAGAGAAATGAGAAAATATTCCCATATAAAGAGTTATTAAAAAATGCAGTTTTATTCAAAATAGCAAAAACTAGAATTTCCAGGTATCCATTAATAGAATTAATAACCAAACTATAGCATATTCACTCTGGAGAAGGCAATGGCACCCCACTCCAGTACTCTTGCCTGGAAAATCCCATGGACAGAGGAGCCTGGTAGGCTACAGTCCATGGGGTCACTGAGAGTTGGACACGACTCAGTGACTTCACTTTCACTTTTCACTTTCATGCACTGGAGAAGGAAATGGCAACCCACTCCAGTGTTCTTGCCTGGAGAATCCCAGGGATGGTGGAGCCTGGTGGGGTGCTGTTTATGGGGTCACACAGAGTTGGACACGACTGAAGTGACTTAGCAGCAGCAGCAGCATATTCACTCAGTAGAATACCACTCAGCAATAAAACAGAACAGATTACTGAGACATACAGTGATGAAAATGAATCTCAAAAACAATGCTATGTGAAAGAAGCTTTCCACAAAAGTACATGTCAGAGGACACTGTTTACATAAAGTCATAGAAGAGGCAACAATATGGCATAAGAAGTTTAGAAGAGGGGTTAAGTGCGGCAGAAATTAACTGGGAAGGAGTATGAGGGAGCTTTCCAGGGAGATGGTAATGTCCTCTATCTTGATATATTAGTATACACACTTACAAAGGGTCAGCAAGTGTACACTTAAGATGTGTACACTCATTGTATATAAAATGTACAACATAAGGAAAGTTTGTAAAAATATTTAACTCTAGTTAATGATATGCACATTAAAATATTCAGGGGACACACACAGATGTCTTGAAAACATGTTAAAAATAAGACAGACTGAAGGATAGATAAGAGGGATAAAAAAGGACAGATATGTGATAAAACAAGTGCAGCGAGATGTGAATGGGAGAACCAACATTGTGTAACTTTCTTGCATGCTTGAAAATGTTCATAATAAAATATTAGGGGCGTTCTTTGGTGGCCTACAGTTAGGATTCCAGCTTTTCATTGCCAGGACCTGGGTTCAATCCCTGGTTGTAGAACTTAGATCCCACAAGCTGTGTGGTACAGCCAAAAAAAAAAAAAAATAGGGCAAAGGCAGGGAGTAATGAAAGAGAAAATAAAAAATGAAGAGACAGTACAGACTGATAAAAAAGAATCATCAGTGAAGGAGATGGACACGGAAAGTATGACATCCTGAAAACCAGTTAGAAACGACATTTCAGAGGAAGGAATTGCCAATGGTCTATGGCACAGGTTCTGAAAATTCAAATAGTATTAAACAGGCCCACTGAATGTGGCTGTAAGAGGGGTGTGAATAAAAGAGAGTAAAAGCCACAGCAAAGTCAAGGAAGAGAACACTGTTGGTGAGGAAGCAGAGACAGTAAATAACAACTCTTAGGAAGCTTGGCTGAAGGAGACTAGAGGCCAGGCAGCAGCTGGAGGAGGATGTGGGCGCCGAGGCGCTGGACAACACTAGAGCACGTGTCTGTGTGGGCAGCAATGACCCAGCAGAAAATCAAGGGATGTCAGGGCTGCCCTGAAAACGTGTGCTTAACTCAGCTCCCAGTACCTGTAAATGTGAACTCATACAGAATAAGGTATTTGCAGATATAATCTAGTTAAAACATGAGACTGTGCTAGATTAGGGTGGGCCCCAGCCCAATGACCAGTATATCCCTGTAAGAAAGGGGAAGGATGAAAAGAGGAATCGGACACAGATACACAGAGACCAGAAAAAACTTTATGACAGACGGTGGAGGCAGAAATTGAGGTGATGCATCTACCAGCCAAGGAATGCCAAGGACTGCCAGCCACCACCAGAGACTGGGAAGAAGACAGGAAGAATTCTGCCCTAGAGCCTTCAGAGAGAGTATAGCTCTGCAGACACTGTGATTCAGAAGTCTAGCTGCCATAGCTGGCAGAGAGTAAGTTGCTGTTCTTTTAGGCCACTAAGTTTGTAGCACTTTGTTAGGGCAGCCCTGGGAAACTAATAATACAGGGGAGAATAATGGTGAATAGAAGCCGGCGATTAGAACAGAAGAGATGTCCTTGAGGTGATGTGGAACCATTTCCAAGATACCAAAGGAGGGGATAGCCTTTGAGAGGATCAGGGCCACCCTCTTCCATTGAAATGAGTATAGCATCATTCATAGAGGACCTCGACAAATTAGGGGTTTACCCAGAAGCTTTGGACAATAAAGAATGCTTCAAAGAGCTTTGTAATAGCTTCTCTGTCTTTTTAACTAGCACACAATATGTAGCTTGCATATTAAAGCTTCAAGTCTTCCTCTAACAAGAACCAACCCATGAAACAAATACAGCAACTCTCTGCCTTCCAAAAGGAGTCTGAGAACAAAGAGCAAGTCTTACCAACACGAATAGAACCAGATGCTCAGCCAATGTTTATCAAAACAAAACAAAACAACCAGACACAAAGCCTGGTTATCCAAATTCAGGAAGCTCTTTACCTTGAGCTGCTGCTGGAGCTCACTGTTCAAACGGGCCAGCACGGCATTTGCCTCTTTATTTTTGCGGATAGCAGTTTGAATAGCCTTCTTCTGTTTGGAAGACTGCCTACAAAAAAGTACAGACAGTTCAGTGACACAGAACGTAGAAGTCCAGATCCCTGTGGGTCAGAACTCTCTGATTCATGAGAAGTGCTAAACTAACAAGGGGCTAACATCACAGAGCTCCAAAAATAAAATCATATATTCACAGGCAGGCAGGAACATACCAAAGGAAATAAGTTTCTTGGGATGAATTATTTAAACATGAAGCAGTTTCCATTTTACAACTTGAAGAAAAGCTGTGAATTGGGCCTTTTCAAACATGTTTTGTTCCATTTATCCAAAGGCATTTAATAAGCATTTCTTCCTGACAAACGACATTAAGTGGAATACCCTTTTTGTGCAATCATTAATGGCATTTCAAAGACCTGCAGGTGGCCCTGTGGGCAAGTCTGAAGGCAAAGAATAGAAAAACATTCTCTTCAGTAAAAATCCTACATTAACTTAGTCAACTCTCTTTTATTTCTTTATTATTAGGCATGAATGCCTAAGTATGTTTGTGTGTGAGTGTGTGTGTGCAAGTGCATACACCAACATACATCTGTGGCACTTGAGAAAAACATAAAATTGTTTTAATACCAGTCTTTCCAAAGTAAGTCAACAGTAAATTCACAGAACAGGTTTAACTAAGGTGACCACACAAGCCCCACCTGGCCCATTACAGTCTTTGCTTACACTGCCTGACTGGCCCTAATTTTTCTTAGCAACTACTTTCCCCCTCAAAACCATCAACATGGTTGTAGAACCTACAGCCTTATATCCCACAGCAAGAAATACTGAATCCTCAGAGCAAAAGGACCACCTAAGTTCCCCCAGAGAAACAAACATGTTTGTGATCCCTGGGAGCCAGAGCAACTAAACTAGAAAGCATTGTGACCCCTGGAGAGATCTGGTGGCGGTACACTGAGAATGTATACTATACTAGCTGCTCTATTCACTTGTATAAGGCATACTCCCTATTCAACAAGTTTAAACATTAGTTTTTTACCCATAAATAGGCAAGGAAGAAGCTCCAAAATATACTTTTTACAAGATACAGACTGGATTCTGGTTTCAGGACAAGACAGAGAAGATACATTTCTCTCTATTCCTCCCACTAAATACAGTAAAACACTGGACATAATATACAGAATAATATAAGATGACTCTGCAAAGTAGAGTGAAGAAGGCAAACCAGCTAGGGAACTTGGTACCCAAGGAAAGAATAGCCACGAACTACCTGGGTTTTCTTTTTCACTTCATATGTATCTCATAAATGCCAATGAGAGCAGACAATAAAAAGCCTCCCCAAAATTCTGCTCTCTCTAGCCAAAGGACTGGGAAAGGAGCAGCCCAGCAAGACAGAAATTAGATACAATATTCCTCCTGAATACAGATGTAAAATCTTTAATAAAATATTATCAAATAGAATTCAGCAATATAAAAAAGAATTATAAATCATGACCAAGAGAAGTTTATTCCAGGGAAGCAAGACTGATTCAATACTCAAAAACAATCAATATAATTCATTAACAGGTGAAAAAGAGAATCACATGATCAGATAAACTAATATAGATTTTTATAATTTTATTTATAAAGACTCATTGAAATTCTTAGATATACCACAAAATATATAGAACTTACATGCTGAAAATATACAACACAAATGAAAGAAATAAATTGGGTCTAAGTAAATGGAGAAATATATGTTCATTGATTAAAAAACTCAATACAGTAAAGATGTCAACTCTTCCCAGATTGACATAAAGGTTTAACATAATTCCCATGGAAATCCCAGCAAGATCTTTGCAGCTCAAGACAAAAATATGCTAAAATTAAATGGAAAGTCAAAGGAATTGGAATAGCTAAACAATTTTGAAAAATACAAAGTGGGAAAAACAGAAGACTTATTATATAGCTATAGTATCAAGTGGTAAAGTAATAAAGATAGCAATCAAGACTGTGTAGTATTGGCAGAGTGAAAGACACATAGATCATTAGAACAGAATAAAGAACCCAGAAAGAGATTCACACTAGTACAGATTATTTATTTTTGACAGACGAGGAAAAGCAAGTCAATGGAAAAAGAACAGTCTTTTCAATCAAAGTGCTGAAGCAATTCAATATCCATAGTCAAAAAATGAATCTGGACCCAAATTCAAACTTTATATAAAAATTAACACAAAATGGATCACCAACCTAAATGTAAAGTGTAATATTATAAAATTTTTAGAAGAAAATGTAAGAGAAAATCATCAGGACCTAGAGCTTGGTGAACAGATTTTAGAGGTGAAAAGAAAAGCATAATCCATAAACGGAAAAAAAATCAGTAAGTTGAGACTTCATCAAAAATTTTAAACTTTTGCTCTACAAAAGACTCTTTTAAGAGAATGAAAAGATAACCCACAGACTGAGAGAAAACATTTGCAAACCACAGATGTAACAACTGATCTGTATTTAGAATATATGAAGAACTCTCAAAACTCAATGTTAAAAAACAATTCAGTTAGAAAATGGGCAAACGTGATGAAGAGACATGTAACCAAAGAGGACACGTGATGGTAAATACATGAAAAGATGCTATAGCTATTAGGGAAATGCAAATTAACACCACCGTGGGATAGCGCTACACACCTATTAGAACAGCTAAATTTAAAAACTAGTGACAGTATCAAACACTAGTGAGGATGTGGAGACACTGAACCGCATACACTGGTGGTGGGAAGATAAAATGGTACAGTCATTTTGGGAAACAACTTGGCAGTTTCTTTAAAAACTAAATATACATTTAGCACACAACCCAACAATCACACTCCTAGACATTTATTACAGAGAAATGAAAACATATGTATACGCAAGAACCTGTACACAGATGCTCACAACAGCTTTGTTTGTAATACTCGATAACTAGACACAAACAAAATGTTTCTGAATAGGTAAATGGCTAAACAGACTATGGTACATACATAGTGTAGAATATTTCTTAGCAGTATTGATTTACACAACTTAGACAGATGCCAAGGGCATTACGCTGAGTGAAAACAAGCAAAGCTCAAAAGGTCACATGCTGTGTGATTCTATGTGTATAACATTCTGAAAATGACAAAATTATAGAGACAGGAAACTGATCAGTGGTTACCACAGGTAAAGAGTAGAAAAGAGGATGAGGTGGGGTGACTCCTGTATCTTGATTACAGTGGTAGTTACCAGACATACAAATGTGATAAAATGGCATAGAACTATACATATATACTGTCCCAACATCAATTTCCTGTTTTTTATATTTTACTATGTTAGGTAAAATGTAACCATTTAGAGAAGCTACATGAAAGATACATAAGACTTCTTTGTACTATTTTTTAATCTTCTATGAATGTATAATTATTATAAAATAAAAAGTTTTATGAAAATACATCTTGATCAGAGCTGGATGCCTCTACTTAAACAACTACCACGTTAAGTGTGCTAGCTTATAACAGTTTGCCCTTCCCTGGGAATTGCCTCCATCCCCTTCCCCTCCTCTGTAGGGATAGGCCCCAGACAGACAGTCCTATTTGTTCTAGGAAACACTCAGCTCTGTTTTCACACTTGAACAGATGCTAGCCTGTGCTAAGCTTACCAGAATCTCTCTCCCAGGGATGTGGGTTCCAGTTAAGAGTTTGGTTTAGCCTGGGCCCTGCACAGTGAGAATGTAATATCTGGAGCCGAAGGTGGTTGAGAAGATTTCACAGATAAAAATGTCAGAAAATAGAGATGAATCAGGAGGAAGGCCAATAGAAATATGGTCCTCTCCCCCAATCCATCCATGTCCCTGGGTTCAATGAGTCACCCCTGTATTCTTATAATAATGAACACAGTTTTGCTACCTCAAGTTGCTCTTTATGTTTTGTCACCAAGTGAGCCTTGCATAATGCAAAGACAGGATCCAGCTTCAAAAACCTCTCAAGAGTTCAGTAAAGGCATCCAACTTGCCTCACCATTTAAGACCTGCTTCTAGAGTCTGTCTAGGTTCTCCTAACCTTGTTTCTCACTGTTCCAGGCTGGGCTCTAACTGGCCTGGTTTCCAAGGAGGAAAATAAGGGAGAAACAGCGAGGTGTTTCTTTTACCTGCTGCTGTTGTTCATCAGGCAATCTCTCAGTTTAGAACTGTATACTGTGAGACTTGTACATTGAAGATTATGTGGCAGACTGTCCTCCAATCATATTCTTGTGCCTTCCTGTTTTCAGTAGCATCTCCTCCTCAATTTGAGCTAGGCACACGGCCATACAATTAGAAACTAGCCGCATTTCTGTGTCTTCTTTGCAAGTAGGTGAGGCCATATGGCTAAGTCTAGGTGAAAGGTATCCAAGAGAAATGATGATGTCCTTAAAAGTAACTTATTTTCTCTCCATTTGTTCCTTTCCACTTTCTGGGACCTGGAACATGAACATGTTAGAGGTGAGCCACCTCCAAACCCTATGGATAAAGGCAACCTTCACAGGATCTGAAACAAGATGACAGAAGGGACCCGGGTTCTGGACAGGTATGCTTCTGGACCACTCACCAACTCAGACTTCCACATAAGAAAAAAGTCAGTTTCTTTGTTATTTGAGTGACTGTTACCTCATTTTTTTCAATCAGCTGAACCACTGTTTGAAGGAATATAAACTGGGATCTCTAGATAAGAAAAATCTTCTTAGCCTTCACCCTGGACCCTGCTTTCTCCTATGGAATTCTGAGTATAGCTTCTAAGAAGTGAGTTTTTATTGTCTTTTCTCTTCTTGGAAATGGTAGGTTTCCATTAGAGATGCCAATCATCAATCCCATCATTCCACTGTTGACAAACACGAAGAGAGAAGAGAAACAGAATCCCAACCACACTGAGAACTTCATGCAGGCAAGCAGACTCTGCCACACAAGCTCCCTGGAATGCCCTGGGGTGCCACTGGACACCTCCTGGGGTTCCAGAGAAGAGCTTAGGCCACAGAAGCTGGCACAGGTTCGGTCACAGTATTGCCACACAACACCCTCTAGTTCTAAACTGTTCAAGCAATTCTATTTTCCCAAAATCCATCCTTAGCAGATACATAAAAAATGGGAGAAAACAATCAAGCCAAATTATTTCTAAGAAAACCCCACTTCTGTCCTTATAGGCAGTTCATTAATGACTACACAATCTAAGAGCTGTTTATTACTTCTAACCTGGACTCAGCAGCTCACTTGGAGAGAATATTTTATTAGTTCCTCTCTCCTATATGGAGTAGACAATGATGGTATCTGAAGCAGAATTTGTTTCTTATTAATAGGTCAGTTCTAATGTTAATTTCCCCAAAAGCTGATGACCATTTTGCAACTTGCTTTGACTCTTTTCTCAATGTTCCCAAAGATGGTATATAATAACAACCACTCTAAATGCACTAGAGAGAGATTAACTTACTACATACCATAGATGTTTAAGGGCATCAGAGCTTAATTCTCTCCCAGAACCCTAACCAATAAAGGGCTATACAGACTAACCATTATGTGTCTGGCTGTCCTCTCTCCAGGTCTTAGAAAATTATGAGTGTTAAGTTGCTCCTTATCACTCTCAAATGAACTGGTCTGGGACCTGAAATAAGTCTTATACAGTTCCCTTATGGCAAAGTTTAGATACATGACATTTATAGCACTATTTGTGTTGCTGGTGGGTGCTAGCCTCTCTCACCCTGACCCTGTGAGCTCACCTAACTAGTGAAAGAATATCATGGTGAGGGATGGTGACTGAACAAGCAGATAAAACAAACGCCACTTTTCAACAAATGCTGCTGGAACAACTGGAAATCCATATGCAAAAGAATGAAGCTGGACCCCTTCATCACACTGTACAGAAAAATGAATTCAAAATAGACCATAGGGGTCAATATAAGAGCTAAAACTATAAAGCTTGTAGATGCAAACACAGGACCTAATCATGAACTTGATATGGGCAATGGTTTCTTAGATATGAAAGCAAAAGCACAAGGGACAAAAGAAAAACATTAGATAAATTAAACTTGATCAAACTTAAAAATATTGTGCTTCAAATAGCGTCATTATGAAAGGAAAAAGACAATGCACAGAACAGGGGAAAATATTTGCAAATCATATATATGACAAGGGATTTATATCCAGAGTATATAAAGACCTCATAATTCAAAAATAAAATGATAAGTAATCCAAGGATAAATGGGCAAAAAATATAAGCAGACATTTTCCCAAAGAAGTTATACACATGGCCAATAAGCACATGTAAAGATGCTCAACATCACTGTTCATTAAGAAAATAAAAATCAAAACCATGAGACACCATTTCACACCCACTAAGATGGCTATGATAAAAACCCTAAAAATCAAATAACAAGTGTTGGTAAGGAAGAGGAAAATCTGGAACCCTCATACTTTACTGGTAGGATTGTTAAATGCAATAGACACTGCCACTGTGGAAAACAGTATGGAAGGTCCTCAAACTGTTAAACATAAAGCTACCATCAGTCCAGTCCAGTATGAGTTGCTCAGTCATGCTTGACTCTTTGCAACCCCAGGGACTGCAGCCCACCAGGCTCCTCTGTCCATGGAATTCTCCAGGTAAGAATACTGGAGTAGTTGCCATTTTCTTCTCTAGGGGATCTTCCCGACGCAGGGATCGAACCCAGAGCTCCTGCATTGCAGGTAAATTCTTTACCATCTGAGACACCAGGGAAGCCCAAAGTTACCAAATGACCCAGCAATGACCCAGCAATTTGATTCCCAGGTATAAATACTCAAGACAAATGGAAATATCAGTCCACACAAAAATCTGCACATAAATATTCACAGCATCATTATTCTTATTAGCTGCAAAGTGGAAACAACCCAAATGTCCATCAGCTGATGAATGGGTAAATAAAATGTGGTATATCCATATAATGGAACATTAATCAGCAGTTTAAAAAAATTAAGTTCTGACTTATTATACAACATGGATGAACCTTAAAAACACGATACTAAGTAAAAGAAGACTGTCACAAAAGGCCATATGCTATATGATTCCATTTAAATGAAATAGCCAGAATAGGCAAATCTATAAAGACAGAAAGTATTGACAGACAATGGTTGCCTGGGATGTGGGAGTGGAAAGTGACTGCTAATGGGCACAGAATCTCTTTTTAGGGGCGATGAAAATGTTCTACAATTAGACTGTTATGATGAGTGTACAACTATATAAATATACTAAAAACCACTGAAGTGTACATTTACCAGAGTGAATTGGATGCTACATGAAACACATCTAAAAAAGGTTGCTTTTTTAAAAAAGATGAAAAAAAAGACAAAGATTTCTGCTTGAACTCCACCAGTGGCCCTCCCATCTACTTTGGAGGATGTCATAGCCACCACTCAGTTGTCACATAGCCAGCAATGATGTGAAGTACAGATTACAGTGAAAAGTTGGGGAGAACATCAAAGAAAGTTTACGTGTCTGTATCTCTAAGATCCATCCTCTAGACTGGAGGGTGGCTGGAAGATGGCCAAAGCTCTCAGGGACCATTAAGGACAAAATATACTTCCTTGATGCACTAATACCACTAGGGAACTGTCCGTTTGGGAAAAACAAAACAAAACAAAACAAAAGCTATCACCTAAAGAAGAGTGCTGCACAGATTCAGAATGAGGATTGACTTCATCAGCAAGCTGCACCCACAGAACCTGTTACTTTTCTTCCCCTAACAGTGTAAGCAGGAGAAACTCTGCAGCAGACCCTGAGACCTGTAAGGAGCGGTGTTATGACACAATCCCAAGCATCTGTGTTAGTGACTAGTCAGACTCACTTGAAGTCACACATAGCAGCAGGTTTCTGCCCTCAATTTCTGCCCTCACTCAATTTCACTGAGGCAAGTGATGGTTCTTCTTAAAGTCAAAGTCTTCTGGAGAAGGATGGCTTGTCCAGACGATGGTTTTTTTGGTCCCTGGGCATGTCCACAGGTGTCCCTACCCTCTATTCAGCTACAGAAAGATATCTTAAAGGCTCTGCATGTGACCATTCTGTGCTGAGATGCTTAACAACAGAATCTCTTCATGGGAATGAAAAGGAATCACATACTGCATCTACTCAAAGTCGGGTCTAAGGGTCTTGAAGCTGGTCACATGCATCAGGGGGACATGAGATAAGACAGGTAAAGAGGGGAACTGTCATTTATAGTACTGTCTTCTTCCCAGGAAAACACAGGCCAAAACAAGCAAGAAGGGTGGGAAGGAAAGGAAGAGGAGAGAGGAGGGGAAGGAAATCAAACCAATCTGAAATACACCCCAGCCTGTGATTCACACGCCCCTTGAGAGGTTGTCTTATCGCTGAGAAATCCTTTTTCTACATGACTGGGAGACTGTAATACTATCACAGAAATGAGTAAGGCAAGACTATAACCATTAAAATCACACCAGTCCAAGGGGTTGAGTGTAAACATAAGTTTACACTTACATATGTATATGCAGATTTAAAATGACAGTTCTGTTCATCTGTGTCTCTTTTACTGTCTCGCATACAGGGTCATCATTACCATCTTTCTAAATTCCATATATATGTGTTAGTATACTATATTGGTGTTTTTCTTTCTGGCTTACTTCACTCTGTATAATAGGCTCCAGTTTCATCCACCTCATTAGAACTGATTCAAATGCATTCTTTTTAATGGCTGAGTAATACTCCATTGTGTATATGTACCACAGCTTTCTTATCCATTCGTCTGCTGATGGACATCTAAGTTGCTTCCATGTCCTGGCTATTATAAACTGTGCTGTGATGAACATTGGGGCACACGTGTCTCTTTCAATTCTGGTTTCCTCGGTGTGTATGCCCAGCAGTGGGATTGCTGGGTCATAAGGCAGTTCAATTTCCAGTTTTTTAAGGAATCTCCACACTGTTCTCCATAGTGGCTGTACTAGTTTGCATTCCCACCAACAGTGTAAGAGGGTTCCCTTTTCTCCACACCCTCTCCAGCATTTATTGCTTGTAGACTTTTGGATCACAGCCACTCTGACTGGTGTGAAATGGTACCTCATTGTGGTCTTGATTTGCATTTCTCTGATAATGAGAGATGTTGAGCATCTTTTCATGTGTTTGTTAGCCATCCGTATGTCTTCTTTGGAGAAATGTCTATTTAGTTCTTGGGACCAATACAGTATACTAACACATATATATGGAATTTAGAAAGATGGTAATGATAACCCTGTATGTGAGACAGTAAAAGAGACATAGATGTACAGAACAGACTTTTAGACTCTGTGGGAGAGGGAGAGGGTGGGATGACTGGGAGAATGGCATTGAAACATGTATACTATCATGTAAGGAATGAATCGCCAGTCTAGGTTCAATTCAGGATACAGGATGCTTGGGGCTGGTGCACTGGGATGACCCAGAGAGATGATATGGGGAGAGAGGTGGGAGGGGGGTTCAGGATTGGGAACTCATGTACACTCGTGGTGGATTCATGTCAATGTATGGCAAAACCCATACAGTATTGTAAAGTAAAATAAAAATAAATAAATAAATAAAAATTTTAAAAAAGACAGTTCTGACCATGTGCTCATTTATCTGTTCTACTTACTTTTGGACTGCTGGATGGGGTTTCACAGTTGCTACAGAAGCTGGCCCACCTACAGTGGTAGAAGGCTCTTGATTTTCTGTAGCTTGATTTTCAGGTCGGAATTTCCTACGGATGGGCTTTGATGGGGGCTGAGAATATGCTATCTCCTGCAGATTAAAAAAAAAAAAGTTAAACAAGTAAATGCCACTCATCTTGTCAATGCCCTTATGTTCCTTCTGGCCTGTCCCCACGGTCACTCATGCACTCTATTCAAACTCCACATCCAAGGACATGTGGCTGATTTGTGGCTTGGCAAGACCTGGAGGGACCATCAGATTCCAGGGGCCTTTCCTTCTTCTTTTTTTTTTTCCATGTTTGCAGCCTATTACCTTTTTGTTACCTAGAAGGACACAGGAATCAGGTGCCCTCTTTACCTCCTCTCCTTTCTTTTTTAAATGCTGTGTGCATCTCACATCAGGAGGCCTTTCCTTACCAAAGACAAAATTCTCTCTTGCCTTACTTTGGGGCTTTGGGGAATATGTTCTAAATAAGTTCTAAGTTTTAAAGTTTATAGAGGTCTTCATCACAAACTCCTCCTTCTCCTACCCCCAGCTTCTACATCAAGCCAAGCTGGTGAGCCACTGTGTCTTCTGGAAGGAGGCCGCTGGCTTGCTTTCTTGGAGGCCCTACCCCATCTGTCCTCCCAAGCATAGGCACACGCTCTGTGATGGGAGGAGGGCCTGAGAAAATGGGGCAGAAGAGAGGAGGGGAGAAGCTGAATGGAGAGCACGGTGAGTGAGTGAGCAAATGCACTGGGACTCGGTGACACAGTGGGCAAGGGTAAACTGTGGCACAAAGACTAGAAAGGGGAGATCACCCAGGCCCCCAGGCACTCCTCAAGGTTTAGTAGGGTGCAGGGCTCTGCTAAGGGCCCTCCCCATTGCTCCTCTTGGTCCTGCCAAAAGCAAGGCTATCATATTTAGATTAGAGGTTGAAGATGGAAGTACAAACTGTCAGAGACATCAAGGTGGAGCCCAGGAATCATCAGGACCCTAATCTTCACAAAGAACCCAGATTCAAGGAAATCTGGATCATAAACATTCATGTCAGGGCATGAAAACTTTAAAACAGTCTATGGGTTAATAGAGGCAAGCAGCCTAGGGGAGGGGTCACAAGGCCATCACAGTAATGCCTTCATGCTGGCCTTACCTTCTTTGTTGGACTACTTTCTGCAGCTTGAGAGGGGGCCCTGTTCAACTGGGGATGTACCTCGGCCTCAGATGCTTGTTCAGACTGTAGCAAAACATCACAGAAAGGAAAAAAAAAAAAGCAAAAACATAACCACCTAAATATGTAGTAAAGAGAGCTTAGGAAAATAGTTACTAAGGGGAGACAGCCAAGGATGGTCAAGTCTGGCAATCCTTGAGAAAACTTTCTCTAGACCCTGCTATTCCCTCCCATCTCTCCTCCCAGAACTGTTCAATCTTAGGAAAAGGAGTAAGAGGAATGTCTTCTATAATTGGATGTATGTATTGCTAAAAACTAATGCTCTGAAAGTGCAAACTAAAAATAACAAGGCATAGTGGAAAAGTAGGGGAAAGAAACTACAATTTCAACTCAAGCACTAAGAAAAACAGTAATTATAATAAAAAGCACTGACATTTTTTATATTCAATTTCTGATAAAGAAACACTAGTAGATATGACTGTTTACCTTTAAAAAAAAAAGGAGAAGGGTAAGCATAATGGAGGGAGAAAACAGGATTCTGGCTGCTGAGGGATATGGAGTCTGTGAATAAAAACACAAAGACTGGGGAGGAATGGCCCCAAAGGCCTGCAAGATAGTGGGGCCACACAGCCCGGTGGCAGAGCCCAGGGAGCAGGGACACCCTGTGCAGCTCCCTATCTCCCAGGCTTGCTACATTTGGCACTGCTAGAGTCCTTGGTTTTCAGCAGCTATTAGCCAGTGATGCAAAATGTTAACATGTGAACCAATATGACCTCCACATTATTAGTCCTCTATAAACTCACAAGCTAATCTGCATCAGAGAAACACACTGCAGCACACAAGCTGTGGCCTGAGCACACCCACTTCATCGCTAACTGGGCCTTCTCCAAGCTCTAGTGGTGGCTCGCTTCTTCCTTCCTCTGACCCTACTCCTCTCCACCTCTCCTGCCAACTGCCCCCAGCACATCCCAGCTGCCTCTAGTCTTCAGAGACCAATGTCCAGCTTGGCACTCTTGTCTCCATTTGTAAAGCTCCTGTCCCTAGCATCTGATGAGCCACAGCGTCCTACTTGGAATCATTCTCTCTTCCTGTTATGGCTCCTC
The DNA here is from genome assembly GCF_014754425.2 of Oryx dammah. Taxonomy (NCBI): domain Eukaryota; kingdom Metazoa; phylum Chordata; class Mammalia; order Artiodactyla; family Bovidae; genus Oryx; species Oryx dammah. The sequence goes on from NW_024070207.1 coordinate 117,141,247, forward strand.
TTATCCCTCAGATATGGGGTTTGGGGTTCTCCTGCTCCATTTTCCCATCACTGTTGACTCTTTCCCAGAGTAAGCCCATCTGCTCCTACACTTCCACTGCTTGCCCTGGATCCTTGGTACCCAATGCACTCCCATTCCCTGCCTCTTCAAAACCCATGATGCAGGCACTCAACATGCCTGATTTCTAGTTCCAAGTTTTTCTTACTGCTTTCTCCTTTCGATGAAGGTTAACTGTATTATTACCATTGCTGTTACTGTTATTAATAAATATATACTATGAACCACCAAAACCTTGCTATGTGTCACATGTTGCTCTGGGTGTTTTGCATTGATTATTGCATTCATCATCACAGCCCTAGGAAGCAGAGGGGAAATTGAGGATCTAGAAGGCAAGGAATTCACCCAAGATCATACAAATAGCAGAGTGTGAAGCCAGGCTTCAGGTCCCAAAACTGGGCTGTGACCACTATGCTATATAGCTTCCAGCACTCTTGGGCCTGAGTGTTATTCACTCAAGAAATATTTATCCAACAGCCATGACAAGCAGGGCGTGTACTAGAACCAGTGTTCAAGGATGAATAAGCCCTAGACCTTGCCAATGAGGAGCTTGAAGTCTAGTGGAAAGGAAGAGAAATGAGTGGGCAAACAGGCTTCAGGGGAATAAGGACTCTGCCAAGGACATGTGGAGCCTATAGGAACAGCTGGCCTTGTGGGTGATCAAGACTCAGGCAAAGGTGACATTCCAGCTGCAAGCTGGGTGAACGGCCAGATGCGGCCAACTAGAATGGCCCTGAACAGAGTCTCTTGATGAAAGTGAAAGAGGAGAGTGAAAAAGCTGGCTTAAAACTCAACATTCAAAATACTAAAATCATGGCATCTGATACCATCACTTCATGGCAAACAGATGGAGAAACAATGGAAACAGTGACAGACTTTATTTTCTTGGGCTCCAAAATCACTTCAGATGGTGAGTGCAGACATGAAATTAAAAGACGCTTGCTCCTTGGAAGAAAAGCTATGACCAACCTAGACAGCATATTAAAAAGCAGAGACATTACTTTGCCAACAAAGGTCCATCTAGTCAAAAATATGGTTTTTCCAGCAGTCATGTATGGATGTGAGAGTTGGACCATAAAGAAACCAAAGAATTGATGCTTTTGAAGTGTGGTGTTGGAGAAGACTCTTGAGAGTCCCTTGAACTACAAGGATATTAAACCAGTCAATCCTAAAGGAAATCAGTCCTGAATATTCATTGGAAGGACTGATGCTGAAGCTCCAATACTTTGGCCACCTGATTCAAAGAGCTGACTCACTAGAAAAGACCGTGCTGATGGGAAAGATTGAAGACAGAAGGAGAAGGGGATGACAGAGGATGAGATGGTTGGACGGCATCGCCAACTTGATGGACATGAGTTTGAGTAAGCTCCGGGAGTTGGTGATGGACAGGGAAGCCTGGAGTGATGCAGTCCATGGAGTTGCAAAGAGTCAGATAAGACTGAATGACTGAACTGCACTGATCCCTCCCATCAAGAAGCTTACAGAAGCCTCTTAGGTTCATCCACCAGAGGGCAGACAGAAAAAGCAAGAAGAACCACAATCCCACAGCAGGTAAAACCAAAACAACATTACAGAAAGTTAATCAAGATGAAAAAGCAGAGAGTTACGTCCCAGATGAAGGGATAATATAAAACCCCAGAAAAACAACTAAATGAAGGGGAGATAAGCAACCTTTCAGAAAAAAGAATTCAGAATAATGATAGTAAAGATGATCCAGGATCTAAGAAACAGAATGGAGAAGATGCAAGAAATGTTAACCAAGACCTATAAGAACTAAAGAACAAAAAATGATGGACAATACACTAGAAGGAATCAATAGCAGGATAACTGAGGCAGAAGAACAGATAAGTGAGCTGGAAGACAGAATGGTGGAAATCACTGCCCCAAAACAGAATATGGAAAAAAGGATGCAAAGAAATGAAGACAGCCTAAGAGACCTCTGGGACAACATTAAATGTACCAACATTCACATAATAGGGGTCCCAGAAGGAGAAGAGAGAGAGAGAGGACTTGAGAAAATATTTGAAGACATGACAGCTGAAAACTTTCCTAACATGGGAAAAGTCAACCAAGTCCAGGAAGCACAGAGAGTCCCAGGCAGGATAAACCCAAGGAGGAACACACTGAGACACATAGTAATCAAAATGATGAAAATTAAAGCTAAAGATAAAATATTAAAAGCAACAAGGGAAAACTGACAAATACTAATAACATACAAGGGAACTCCTATAAGGTTATCAGCTGATTGCTCAACAGAAATTCTGCAAGCCAGAAGGGAATGGCATGATATATTTAAAGTGATGAAAGGGAAGAACCTACAACCAAGAAAACACTACTCAGCAAGACTCTCCTTCAGATTTGATGGAGAAATCAAAAGCTTTCCAGACAAGCAAAAGTTAAGAGAATTCAGCACTATCAAACCAGCTTTACAACAAATGCTAAATGAACGTCTCTAGGCAGGACACACAAGACAAGGAAAAGACCTACACAAAATAAACCCAGATACAGGATGCTTGGGGCTGGTGCACTGGGATGACCCAGAGAGATGGTATGGGGAAGGAAGTGGGAGGGGGGTTCAGGATGGGGAATACATGTACACCTGTGGTGGATTCATGCTGATGTATGGCAAAACCAATACAATATTGTAAAGTAATTAGCCTCCAATTAAAATAAATAAATTTAAATTTTTTAAAAAATAAAATGTCAATAGGATCATATATTCATAATTACCTTATATGTAAATGGATTACATATAAATGCACCAACCAAAAGACATAGATTGGCTGGGTGGATGAAAACATGTACATGCATGCACTTTCACTTACAACATCACTCCATTGACCCCCAAAATTGTGTGTAATTATTTTATATTGTTTAGGTTAACCATGTTCCCATTATGGCTTGTAATTATAATTATCTCTTATTTTTTACCTGGCTATTAATTGTGAAAACTGATAAACATCTTTTACTATTATGATTATGTAGCTATTACTGACTTAATACCATTACACCATGATTGGTCAACAGAAAAAATAACAGAATTCTATATCACCAAAACCACCATTTAATAGAAAAATCTGTAATCACTTTTTAAAATTCAGATGTATATCAGAATTATCTTGGAACTTTTTGAAAAACACAAATGCCCAAGTATCACTTTTTTCCTCCAAGCTCCAGATATGTTTCGAATCAGCAGCTATGTTTAAAAACAACTGGACTATATGATGATCTTTCACTTTTATCTAGTTTGTTTCACTTTTTCTATTTCATATTTGCTGCTCTCATTTCATTCAGTTTATGTTTTCCAATTTATCCATCTCTTCGTTTTTTGATGTTCTTTCTCAAGCTTTTATCAAGTGTAGTAGAAAAGCTTTAGAAAACGTGAATTTTTGTCCAACTAAAAATTTTACGACATTCTGATTCTACTTGTTTGACAGTATGAATAGAATGCTAGATTTCCAATTTAAAATAATAGATATGCAACAATCAACAAAGGCTTATTGTATAATGGGAACTATAGTCAATATCTTATAATAACCTATAATGGAATATAATCTCAAAAATAATATATGTGTCTATGTATAACTGAATCATCTTGCTGTGCATCTGAAACACTGTAAGTCAACTATACTTCAATAAAATTTATATATTAAGAAAAAAGAAAAATATATTTTCATTCTACTTTTGCAACAAAAAAAAAAACTTGGACAGGTCACATGGACTTGGAAGGTACTACCACTTAGGATGTTGAGAACTACTGAGGAGCCTTGATGGGACAACATGGGCTCTGCTCAGCTGGCTCCCCAGAAAGGGATATAGGCCCAGGGAGGCTAAGCATTTGGATTCTCCACCAGAAGAAGGGATCATTCACTTATTCAATTAGACAGATAATTATTTTATACATCTGATGTGCCACTTTCCAAGAATCCTCATCTCGAGCTCTACTTTTAGGCAACCTGACCTGAGACACCAGGCAATGTGCTCCTGGAAGAGGGGAGTTAAAGCATTCTAGTATGTTTCTCCTTGGGCTCTCTCTTGAATAAACTTTTCTGGGAGAAGCCAGCTGCCATGTCCTGAAGCACTCAGACAGCCTTGTGGAGAGGCCCACATAAGAAGGAAGTGAGGCCTCTTGCCAACAGCCATATGAATGTGCCATCTTAGAAGTGAATCCTTCAGGCCCTGTCAAGCCTTCCAGATGACTTCTGTCACAGCTGACATCTTGACTATGGCCTAATGAGGGACCCTGCGCCAGAATCACCCAGATTAGTTTCTCCTGAATCTTGAACTCATAGAAACTTTGAGATATAAATGTTCATTATTTTAGGTCTCTTAAAAAACATTCCAGTATGTCTGGGACTTGGGGTCTAGTAGAGTGGAACAAGTGTGAACAGTGGAGAAAAATGGGAAAGTTGAAGCTGGAGAAGGACAGTGGAGTAGATGACACGTGGTCTTATGGATTGTCATCCTGGCTTGTTTTATCAGCCACTCAGCGCCATTCCCCATCACTAAGCTCTTCTGAGCACTGCAGGGGATCAGAGCCTGGAAACTGCATTTATACAATCTCCTTTCAACACAGTTCCTTGCAGCCACTGAGGGTCACTCACATGAAATCAAAGAAATAAGAAAAAACAAGCCATATTACTACTCCTCTGACAGTGATGGGCAGAAAAGCATAGGCTTCAGGAGTCAAGAGTATCTTGCCATGGACTCAAGCATTTCCCTGCAAATCATGACTCTGGTGCTGCAGACAGCCTGAGCATTTCTAGCTGTTTCCTTCAGTTCTTAGAATAGCTACGCTTCCTAAAAATTGTGGTAAACCTGATAGTATTGGCCTTCACCCACCTTCACTCCTCTGGCACATCTAATTCTTTTTGTAAGTACCTAATTCTATGCATGAAATCTCTTCCAGTGTGAAATACCTAGAGTGGTTTCTGTTTTCCTGACACCTTGGTTGGTACATCCATGTTGAGGACTTAAACTTATCCTGGGTATCACAGAGGTCAACAAGGGATTTTAGGTAGGGAAGTAATCTGACAAGATTTGGTGTTTTAGAAGGATTATTCTGAATCTGCTGAGTGAAACAGATTGGAAGAGACCCATAATGGGGGGAGGGAACTCAGTTAGAAGGCTAAAGAAGAAAACAAGACAAAAGACAATGGTCATTCAAACCAGTCTGGTGAGAGTGGAGATAGACAGCTTTGAGAGCTCTTTGGACTGGAGACCGGATACCTCCTTGGAGATTGGTGGAGTGTGGGAAGTGAAAGGAAAGAACAGTGACACACGGAATCCTGGCTTCCATCTTAGACAATGGGCAAATGGTTGTGAGAGGAAACAGTTTAAAGTAACAGCAAAGAAACATGGCCAGACAATAGCTGAAAAAAAACTAAGCAGATTCATCACAAAGCAGTGCTAGAATCACCCATCCGATCCAGGTTCCAAGGTAACACCAGTTCCACGAATTTCTTAGAGGAAAGATTAGCAAACTTTTTCTGTAAAGAGCCAATAGTAAATATTTTCAGTTGTCCAGGTCATTCGGTCTCTGGGTCTCCAGGTCTCTGCTGCCAACCTGCAACTCTGCTGCTGAGTGCACAACCAGGTATAGAAAATACAAGGAACGGGTGTGGCTGTGTCCCAATAAACTTTATTTACAGAACAGGTGGCAGGATAGATTTGGTGTGTGGGTCACAGTTTGCCAGTCCCTGACCTGGAGGGGAAAAGATCCTACACATAAGGTCAGGAAACACTGCACAGTCTCTCTCCCTCTTAGAAATCCAGAGAACACACAGCATACCACATGCTTTGAACTCCTGTGAGGTAAAGGAAGCCACTGTCTTTGTTTAACCCAGCAGTTCCCCAGACTTATCTGGCTTCAACTCCTTATTCTCATATAATTCACATTACCACCCAGCAAAACTAATGTCCTGTGTAACACACTTGGGGAAACACTGACCTACAGACTGGGTTTTAGAGGAACAAGGAGAACCATTACACCTGATTTGAAAGGCAAACACCATTCAAGCCAAACATACATCCATCCCCTTCTCGTTCTGGCCAAGAGTGTAAGGGAGGGTGAGGACATTGCTGCAGGCAAGAAAGGGGCTCCCTTCCTGCCTCCCTCTTTCTCTGCAGTAGCAGCTGTTACTGCTGCTGCCAACTACTTCTCTGCATGAATTTATTTACTGGGCTCCTTTAAAACCTCCTGGACACAAACACAATAAAAATCATTCCTTATGGTAGTTAAAACAGATTAACAGAACATGGATAAATTATGGATTTTTTTTCTTAAAGTAGCTTAAAACAAAATAACTCAGGTTCCAGTTGCAGATGAGCTCACAAAGGCCCCATGGTGCCCATCTGAGACCAGTTGCTCATCACATCCCCTCACCTGGGCCACTGCAGAAACTTCAGTGGGTCTTTTCCCAGCCTTTGGTTTTTCCCCTGGTCCAATCCATCCTGCATACCATTGAGGAACTCATCTTGCAAACCACCTTCTCATCAAAACATATTTTTTCAAAGCCCCTCGATGGGTCCCTAAGGCCTGGGCACACAACACACTCCTTCAGCCGGTTAAAGCTCTTCCAGTGTCTGGCTCCAATCTTCCTCTGCATCATAACTGCACTAGTTTGCCCATCTGGAACCTACTCCAGGCACATAACTATTATCTAAATCTTCAAACATATCAGAAGGTTCTTCTCAACCCCATTCTGTTCTAGACCTTCTAACCCAGTGGTTCCCAAATAGAGCTGCACAGGAGAATTATATGGGGAATTTTTATACATTACAGACTTTTAGATACTATCCCAGACTTCTCTAATTAGGATCTCCTAGGTCTGGAGCATTACAACTTCTATTTTAATAAGCTCCCTGGGTGATTTTTATGTAGCCTTCCCAGACCAACTAGGGACCGCTGATGGCCCAAACTCTTCAGTTAAGAAATGAGAAACCCAAGTCTCCAAGGTCCTAGTCTGGAAAAGGCCACAGGTGCACCAGTAAAAACTAAGTAGGTTTCTTAATTGTTTTCTTCTCCATTTACCATGGAGGGAATAGGTGGTATATGCAATATGGTTTCACAAATAAATGTATATTTGAAGTTGGGAAAAATTTTTAGCAATAAGGCTTTTGTTTAAAAGTCAGATTTGCAACCAAAAAAAATTCAAATCTCATTTAAAAAAAAAAGTAGTCTAGTTGCAAAACCAATTGCTACCATGTGAATAACTGATGACTTTTAAAAAGTTGTAATATTCATACAACTGACAGATTAGAAAAAGAAACTCAAGTTTCATTCCTCCCAAGAATCCAGGCAGATCCCAAGATGGAATCACAAAGGCTGAGGCTAATTTCTAGACAGATGAGCAAACAATCTTGCTACAGCCTCTCAGGGATCTCTAGCATCTTATTGATATCCTCAGTGTCATTCAACCTGACTCCCATCTGACACACCAGAAAACCATGTGGTCAAACCCAGGCATAGAAGTTGCAGAACCAACGGCCAGCAGCACAGTGGCCACAACAAATTCCATCATTTCAGTCACTCTCAGAGAGAGAATCCAGAGGACTGAGTTCTCTGTAAGAACAATTTCCAAAATCCATGACCCAAGTCACTTGTGAGAGATAGCTGGAAGGCTGCATCTTATTTCACTCTTGCTTCCCTGGTACTGAAGCTGAAGGTCAGAGAACAGCAGGTCCTCTGATCAGTGTGTGCAATGAGCCAGTAATGAATCCAACACTATTTCATATTCCAGTGCACAAGTCAAAACCGTCATCCCATGTTAACTGGCACCACAGAGCAGAGCAGGTACAGGGCACAGACTGTGGAGTCACATCCAGGCTTGGTATTTGCTTGGTACATAACCTGAACATCGGCTTAACCTCTCTGAGCCACAGCTTCATCACCTGCAAAAGGGGATAATCCACCTAACTTCTAGTGTTGTGAAGATTAAGGGAAACATCTCTCTTTGAAGGACAGGGAGGCCTGGCATACTGCAGTCCATGAGGTCGCAAAGAGTTGACACAACTGAGCAACTGAACAACAACAGGGTGCTAAGCACAAGAACAGAGTAGCTATTCACTAATGGCAGCTGCTATCCTGATCAGGAAGAAAATTATCATTGGTTTCCTGGCACAGGATCTACTTCTGTAAGTAGAAGTTAACATAAGGAACTTTCCCCCTCTTGCCAAAAGATGAAAACCTTGAGCAGGAGAGTGCACCTCAAAGGCCTACCTTCACTTGATGTTTTACCACACTTATAACATTGAATTCCTTTCCCACGTCCATTGCTCTGTATTAATGATGGAGGGTTTCAATAACACTTTTTCTAACTGCTGATAGCTCATACGTAGACTGTGATAAATGTCCCCTTTGGGGCTGACATGGCCCTTGCTTCATGAGCCAGGTCCATCAGAGAAAGGTGACTTCAGAAAAAAATTCAATTAGAAATAGCTGGCTAGAGAGGTAGCTATAAAAATTATGTAAGAGTTAGGAATCAGCCATAAAATAAACTCAGTATTGATGAAGATGTAGAAGTGAAATGAGAATACTGTTGATGGAGTATAAATCAGTACACTTTATAAAACCATTTGGCAGCATCCACTAAAGCCAAACATATGCTTACCACATGACCCAGAAATTCTACTCCTAGGGATAGACCCGAGAGAAATGAAAACACACATCCACTCAAAAACTTGTACATGAACATCCACAGCAGCATTATTTATAACTGCCAAAATTTGAAAACCACCCAAATATCCATCAATAGTAGAAAACAGTGATATATTTGTATACACAATGAAATACTACACAGCACTGATCTACAACTGCATACAACAATCTGGATTGATCATACAAACAGCATGTAAGGAGAGGCCAGACACAAGAGTATACACTTATGGGTCCACTTATATAAGGCAGGAAACAAGTAAAACTCATCTATGCTGTTAGGAGTCAGAACAGCGGGAACCCCAATAATAAGAATTGGAACTGAAAAATAGCATAAGAGGGACTTTCTGGGTGCCAGTAATATTCTGCTTCTTGATATAAGTGCCAATAACACATGTGTTGAGCTTGTGAAAATTCACTGAGATGCACATTCAATGTGTACCTACTGATACATATTATACTTGAATAAGAAGTTACAAAATAAATCCAGTAAAGCCAATTTCCTGTAATGTCCTTAAAGTGCCACCTAGTGGCACAAGTTAAATGAAAACAAGGAGGAAGATTCATTTCTAGTCAAAAACATGGCCTTGTTTCTAACATTTTGGGACCGGGCTGGAACAGTCCCTAGATTTGAAAACAAACAAACTCCACAAAAAAAAAAACAAAAACCCTATCCCCTGGCACAGAGAATCCTGACACAAAGATTCAGTGGTAAAGTAAAGCTGTCTACAACAGAGCAGGCTGGTACCAATGAGCCAGTGATGACGTACAGCCCTTCCACTGTGCCTGCAATCAGCCATAGTGGAAATATTTACAACACGGATGTCAGCAATGGCTACAAATAGTAGCTTTTTCTTTCATCGGAGAGACTCACCAGCACACCAGTAAGGAATACCTACAGAACTTGCTGAGCAGAGCAGGGTATTCAGGAGACAGGAAGAAAGAACTCGTTCATCCTATTTTCCCAGGACAGGCTTCTTTCCCTCTTCCTCACCTTGAAGGCAAGGCCTTAGTCAATTTCTTCTAATCATGGTTGAGAAACAGAGTTGGGAAGGTCCACTCACAGCAAGCCTTTGAAGCTGTCAGATGAATAAAGGATATTTGCTCAAGGTTCTGCTAGTGAAGTCTGAAAGAGTATCTTGGTCAGATAACGGTCCTCCAGGTAAAGCTGCAAACTACAGACGTAGGCATCACAATCCTCATGTTAGGAGATGATGGGTTAAAAGCTTATGGGAGACTGTCTTTATGCTGGTTCCTTTCCTTATCATTTCCACTACTTAAGGTAACAGATGAAAATGTGGATTTCACCTACAGATTGTAGTTTGTTGACCCCTGATGTAGGCCAGCCATGAAAAATCACAGATGTGGGAAAGAAAATGATTCTAACACAACTCAGTCTGGTACTCATTCTGGGCTTGTGATCACAAAGTTCTGGCTGTCCTGAATCTGTAATTCTGTTTGCCAGCTAGACTCCACCTCTGCTTCACTGGGCCTGTACTGATAATTATAACAGCTCACTGTCGTGAGAGCTGACCATATGCCAAGGACCATCCTAAGTGCTTTAGAGATCTTGACCATCAAAACCTTATGAGAGTACACACTACTACTATACTCATTTCACAGATAGTGAAACAGACACAGAGAGGCTAAGTAAACTTGTCCAAAGACACGCAGCCAGTAAGAGGCAGAGAGAGGATTTGTACCCTAAGTCCATGTTCTTAACTATTCTGTCAGGCTTCCTCCCTAGGCCTGCGCTCTGTGTGTTCTTCACCATCCACTCCTAATGACAGACACCACAGCACAGGGGGCACCCTCCCATCCTGCTCTGCTTCTGCACTTGCTTCTCCCCTGACACTTAGGGGTGCTTCCTGGTTTCTGTCACTGTGTGGTGGGAGATAGGGGTCAGACAAGAGAAATAAAAATTCCATTGTTCAGGAACCTAGAAATCAGGCATAGCTGCCTCCCAGGGCAAACACTGGGCTATCTTGTTAGTTATACAAACCATGGTGTCCAGCTATCACCTACAACCCTTGACCATAGAGCATGAGGAAATGGGTTTAGATGAGACACACAAAAAATGACAGTTATATAGATGCACCAAGAGAGACCATGGGCTGGAGGGCATTAGGCATAACTGCTTTCAGATGATGGGTGAGAATGAAGGAGCTGAAGGAGAAGGACCACATCACAACCATTGTGTTCCTATAGTTCTCAGCCAAGTGTGGGCCTCTCATAATCACCTTTCATTAACACCTGATGAACTGAGTAGATGAACTTAAGGAATCTTTCAGAGGAGTGATCCTAGCATAGTAAGCTTTACATAGTAACATCACAAACAAAATATAATAAGGAGAAGGAAAACAAGCTACTAGTGGTGGGATGAAGCTAATTTATTAAGAGGTTTCAGAATATAAAATGTATCAGTGATAATGTGTCAACTCTGTTGTTAAGAAGAGAGAGGTTAAGAAAATAACTCTGAGACACTATGCACAGTAGGAGGAGGTGGCACTCAGAGTCTAGATAGTCTGGGTCAGAATGGCAGCTTCAGGCTTTACTTGCTCTGGGCAAATTTCTGAAGTTCTTTGTGCCTTAGTTTGCTTATCTGCAAATTGAGGACAGCAACAGAACCTACTATACATGGTTGCTAGGATTAAATGAGTTAATATTTATAAAGCACTTAGAAGAGCATCTGGCACGTAAGCACTATACGTACTTGATAAATTAATAAAGTAAATAATCACAAAGCCTTAATGGTTTGTATACTTTTAAAATCAATTTTGAAATGCATAAACAATAATTATTTATGATGTAAAACTTCTGCCTCTTTTTTTCCCCTCTTTGAAAGCAGGATATGAAATACACTTGGCTTTCTGCTATACCAAATATGGCCCAGTGACCAAAACGTGAAAGCTCTTTTGGCAAAGATGAACATAAGTCTGCACTGGGGAAGGCACTTTAAAAATAAACATTTTAGCTTAACGTTAGGAAATACTTCATATTTATAAAATGGGCACAGAGACTGAAAATCCATATTAACTTGTGCTTAGCAGATCTATAGTTACTTTTTATGATGTGCAATGAATAATTTTTTCTTTCTCTTTAAGGTTTATCATTAAATTTCAAGCACCTCCCCAGAAACCTTTCCCAGTTTTCCTCTTCTACAAAAGCTAGCACTGTCACTTACTAGCTATGAGGCTCTAAGTACCTCACTTCTACTTTCTGAACTTCAACTTTCTGTTCCATAAAATGCTATGCAATGATAGATGACAGCACAAGCAAAAAAGTGTTAAAATAAAGACTGAGACCCACTCAGCAGCAAGATAAAGATCCTTGTGGGGCCAAATCACAAATTGGTAGGCAAGGCTAAGGGTTCAGAAGTAGGTGGAGGGAGCTGAGTGCTCAAATACAGCAAAGTAAGGGATTTAAATGCCCCACATGAGGCAGGGGGCCCATAATAAGATCATTCCCTGAAGCCAGAGACTAAGGTGACACTTCACTACCTGTAAACCTACAACGCCAGGAAGAAGTCTCTGAAGGTGTTCAGGGCTGCCTACTTAGGAAAGGAAGCAGAAGCAGATACAACATTGTAGCCCAGTCTTGGGATCAGCCACCACCTGGTATCATCTGCACGATCCCTGACATTTGTACTGGAAGGAAGTGCTGGACCTCAAGAAGAAGCACTAGCCCTAGACTAGAGGCCCATGGGTGCAGGGCTGTGGGGTATGGTTGGCAGAGACACCACTGAACTGCTAGAAATGGAGGAGCTCGGAGAAATGAGAATGAAATTTAAACTCCAATTTCAAATAAAACTGTTAAGCAAATTTCAAAGAAAAATATGAAAGGAAAAAACACAGCTCTAAGAATTTACTTCTGACAAAAATGAAGACAGAACAAGTTGAAAATAAGTAACTTTAAAATAATTTTATTTAGAACCCACAAAGTTAAAAGTAGGGAATACATCCCAAAAAGGAACTGAGAACTATGAAACAGAAACTGGGAAAAGCAAAACAAGAACAGACTGACATAAAAAAGAATGGACTACAAAACCTGGAATCATATACAGTTACTTAAAAAGAGTTATAAGTTTGGAAGTCAAAGATTTCATCCACAGCCAACCCAGAGAGATCATGACATAAAAAGATGAAGAGCCATAACTATAAATAAAATGTGTTGACAGACATAGAAACATACCTAATGAGTTTCAGAAGAAAATAGAAGAAATAAGTAAGGAATAAGAACCTGCAAAGACATGACTGAGAGTGCTCTAAAATTAAAGACATGATTTTCCAGATGGAAAGTGCATACCAATCATCATCTAGAATAAATCAGTTTAAATCTATACCCAGACACATCACAGTGAAGTTGCAACAGAACACTGAAAATAAAATTTTAAAAGCCACCAAAGAGAAAAGATACTCACTCCAAAGGAACGCCACATAGATTCACAGAATACTCAGCAGCAAGAAAAGAAAATGCCAGACAAGAAAAAGGTAATACATTCAAAATGCTGAGGGAAAATAACCTTCAACTTAGAATTCTACATGCAGCAAAATAACCACTTAAGAGAAAGGGCAATAAGAGTCTACTATTCAGAGAACATAGATGGATTTAAAAAAATATTAGATGATGTATTTCAGTAAAGGGTTTCTTTGAGCCTCAAAACTGCTAGAGTTATCATAACTTTATGATTATGCAACATTATATGCTTCATCACAAGTTTGGTTTGGAGCATGGTTTCTTAAAAGTAGCTTCCAAAAGCCATTTTATTACGATAGAGCTTTGACTTTATTTTGCTTCTCATAACACTTTTTTCCTTTCTCTCGATCAATCTTTAGTTTAAAGAGCAAATCTTTGTAAGAAAAACTGCTTAATTTCCCCACCAAAACAGCTGTTTAAACTCCTACCAATTACTTAGGAGTCTACTTCCAAATGGTAAACAGTAAACATGTGACATTTATGATTGAAACATACAGAGACATTCAAGGATACCCAAATTCATATACCTACTGCTCACACAGAGTCTCCTCAAAATAGAAAATGCACTTATATAAACAAGTTATCATAAGATGAAATCAGTTCATTTCAGTCGCTCAGTCGTGTCCGACTCTTTGCGACCCCATGAACCACAGCACTCCAGGCCTCCCTGTCCATCACTAACTCCCGGAGTTCACTCAAACTCATGTCCATCGAGCCGGTGATGCCATCCAGCCATCTCATCCTCTGTCGTCCCCTTCTCCTCCTGCCCCCAATCCCTTTCAGCATCAGAGTCTTTTCCAATGAGTCAACTCTTCACATGAGGTAGCCAAAGTATTGGAGTTTCAGCTTTAGCATCAGTCCTTCCAATGAACACCCAGGGCTGATCTCCTTTAGGATGGACTGGTTGGATCTCCTTGCAGTCCAAGGGACTCTCAAGAGTCTTCTCCAACACACAGTTCAAAAGCATCAATTCTTCAGCGCTCAGCCTCCTTCACAGTCCAACTCTCACATCCATACATGACCACAGGAAAAACCATAGCCTTGACTAGATGGACCTTTGTTGGCAAAGTAATGCCTCTGCTTTTTAATATGCTGTCTAGGTTGGTCATAACCTTCCTTCCAAGGAGTAAGCATCTTTTAATTTCATGGCTGCAGTCACCATCTGCAGTGATTTTGGAGCCCCAAAAAATAAAATCTGACACTGTTTCCACTGTTTCCCCATCTATTTGCCATGAAGTGATGGGACTGGATGCCATGATCTTCATTTTCTCAATGTTGAGCTTTAAGCCAACTTTTTCACTCTCCTCTTTCACTTTCATCAAGAGGCTTTTTAGTTCCTCTTCACTCTCTGCCATAAGGGTGGTGTCATCTGCATATCTGAGGTTACTGATATTTCTCCCGGCAATCTTGATTCCAGCTTGTGCTTCTTCCAGTCCAGGGTTTCTCATGATGTACTCTGCATAGAAGTTAAATAAGCAGGGTGACAATATACAGCCTTGACGTACTCCTTTCTCTATTTGGAACCAGTCTGTTGTTCCATGTTCAGTTCTAATTGTTGCTTCCTGACCTGCATACAGGTTTCTCAAGAGGCAGGTCAGGTGGTCTGGTATTCCCATCTCTTTCAGAATTTTCCACAGTTTGTGGTGATCCACACAGTCAAAGGCTTTGGCATAGTCAAGAAAGCAGAAATAGATGTTTTTCTGGAACTCTCTTGCTTTTTTGATGATCCAGTGGATGTCGGCAATTTGATCTCTGGTTCCTCTGCCTTTTCTAAAACCAGCTTGAACATCTGGAAGTTCATGGTTCACGTATTACTGAAGCCTGGCTTGGAGAATTTTGAGCATTACTTTACTAAGATGAGATAGCTAAATTATATATTAATTACTTAAGTGACCCTTTTAGACTAATAAAAAGAATTAGTGGAAATTCACCGAAGAATTAACTTCAATGGCCCAATGAGAAGACAACATTGGCCAGCAACAATGGGAAAGGAATTCAAACTCTGACCACAGCATAATGGCCAAAACCTTCAGGATCACCTTCAGAGATAAGAACACCTTATTATCAAAGTCTACTAAATACTTTTATGTGGTACAATCAATTTTCTGTATTCAGATATTTCTACTATTCTCCATGTAGTCATTCTCAGTTCAGTTCAGTTCAGTCGCTCAGTTGTGTCCGACTCTTAGCGACCCCATGAACTGCAGCACGTCAGGCCTCCCTGTCCATCACCAACTCCCAGAGTTCACTCAGACTCACGTCCATCGAGTCCGTGATGCCATCCAGCCATCTCATCCTCTGTCGTCCCCTTCTCCTCCTGCCCCCAATCCCTCCCAGCATCAGTCTTTTCCAATGAGTCAACTCTTCGCATGAGGTGGCCAAAGTACTGGAGTTTCAGCTTTAGCATCATTCCTTCCAAAGAATGGCTGTCTAATATTCTATTAGGTGGATATACATACAATACTCTTAACCAGACCCTTCTTCTCGGACATCTGTGTTGTCTGTCCTGTTTTAATTTTTATTTAATACTAAAATAAATGTCATATAGAATTTTTTCTTTCTTTTCAACTAGTTCTTGGGGAAAATTCTAATAGCATTTGTTGAAAGATGGCACACTTTGAGTGGTCTTTTTTTTAATTTATTTATTTTAATTGGAGGCTAATTACTTAATGATAACCCTGTATGAGTGGTCCTTTTAAAGGAGGGAATTATAATTAATCTTTCCTCCTCTATTCCAATCTCAATATATTGTCACTCCCTCTTCTCCCTGAACTTCTCACTATAGCCATTTCCTTTGGTTTTTGAAATTCTCATGCGGAGTCAACTGTTTGAAAATACTACTTTTCAAATTTCTTTAATAAGTCCTTATAAGAGGACTTTCAGAACTTTCAAAATTCTATCTAAACAACAAGGGCTTCTTCATGGTATACCAACCTAGGATTACAATTAACTCTGAGTAAACTATGAAACAATTCTACAACTAGGTATCATAGAGTAAAATGTACTGGCAAAGTCAACACAAGAAAAAAGGTCTTACACAAAGCAGAATAATCTACTTGAATCTTCAGCCTTGATAAATTCAAAACAGTGTGATCTATAATGAGAGATATATTTATCATAACCTATTTTAATTTAAAATACAGCCTTTTATTTTAACTAGAGGACAACATAAGATTAATTACATTCTTGGTCAGTAAAGCTAAAGGTTTATCCATTTTGCTGATCTCAGAAACCCAACTTATGATTTCAATGACTTTTTGCTTATTTTCCTATTCTCTATTTATCTCCACTCTTTATTATGTCTTTCCTTCTGCTAGCTTTGGGTTCAGCTAGTTTCTCTTCTTTTTTTATGATACTATATTAGTTTAAGGTGTACAGCATAGTGATTCAGCATTTTTATAAACTATACTCCATTTAAGGTTATTACAAAATAATGACTATAATTTCCTGTGCTGTGTCTAATCATAACCCTTGTTGCTAATCTATTTTATACACAGTAGTTTATACCTATTAATCCCATATGCCTATCTTGTACGTCTTTACTTCCCTCTCCCTGTGGTATCCACTAGTTTTCTTTAACTGTGAGTCTGTTTTACTATATACATTCGTTTGCTTTGCAGATCCCACACATAAGTGATAACATAGTATTTGTCTGACTTACTTCACTAAGCATAATATTCTCTTAAGTCCACTCACATTGCTATAAATGGTAGAATTTTATTCTTTTTTATGGCTGAGTAATATTCCTGTGTGTATGCATGTATGTATGTATATATGTGTGTATGTATATACACTCACACCACTTCTTTAACCATTACTCTGTTGATGGATACTTAGGTTGCTTTTGTATCTTATAAATAATGCTGCTGTGAACACTGGAGTGCATGTATCTTTTTGAATTTGTTTTTTCATTTTTTTTTTTAAGATGTATACTCAAAAGTAGAATTGCTGGATCATAGAGTAGTTCTATTTTTACTTTTTTGAGAAAAAAAACCTCCATACTATTTTTCAAAGTAACTGCACCAATTTACACTTCTATTGACAATGTACTAGAGTTGCCCTTCCTCTACATCCTCGTCAACATTTTCTATTTGTGGTCATTTTGATGATAGCCATTCTGACAGGTGTGAGGTGATGTTTCATCATGGTTTTGATTGCATTTCTCCAATAATTAGCAACATTGACCACCTCTTCATGTGCCTGTTGACCATCTGCCTATCTTCTTTGGAAAAATGTCTATTCAAGTTTTCTACCCATCTTCTAATAAGGTTACTTTTATTAAAATATCAAGTTGTATGGGTATTTATCCTGGATATCAGTCCCTTGTTGGTCATATAATTTACAAATTATTTTTTCCCATTAATTAGGTTGTCTTTTTGTTTTGCTGATTATTCCCTTTGCTATGCAAAAGCTTTTAACTTTAACTTGGTCCCTTTTGTATATTTTTGCTTTTATTTCTTTTGTCTTAGGGAACAGATTCAAAAATATATTGCTCTTACTTATGTCAAGGATTATTCTAGTTTTCTGGTTTCAGTTCTTATAGGTAGATCATGAAACCATTTAAAGCTTATTTTTGTATATGGTGTGAGAAAATGTCCTAATTTCATTCTTTTACATGTAGCTATCCAGTTTTTACAACACTATTTACTGAAGAGATTATCTTTTCTCCATTGTATATTCTTGCCTCCTTTGTCATAGATTAACTGACCATACATGCATAAGTTCTGGGCTCTCTGTTCTATTGATCTACGTGTCTGTTTCTGTGCCAGTACCATGCTATTCTGATTACTGTGGCTTTGCACTCAGGGTGCATGAGTTTATGAGCAAAACCTCCAACTTTATTCTTTTTTCCCTCAAGATTGCTTTAACAATTCGAGGTCTTCTGTGGTTCCATGTGAATTTCAGGATTATTTATTCTAGTTCTATGAAAAATATCATGGGAATTCTGATAGTAATTGCATTAAATCTATAGATTGCTTTGGGTAGTATAGATATTTTAACAATATTAATTCTAACAATATAAGAACATGGGATATCTTTCCAATTCATTGTATCATCTTCAATTTCTTTCATCAATGTTTTAGAGTTTTCAGAGTATAAGTCTTTCACCTTAAGTTTATTCCTAGGTATTTTGTTCTTTTTGATGCAATTTTTTTTACTTTCACTTTCCAATAGTTCATTATTAATATACAGAAAACAAATAGATTTTTGTATATTAATCTTGTATCCTGCAAGTTCACTGAATTCATTAATTAGTTCTAATAGTTTTGAGGTGGAGCCTTTAGGGTTTTCTATGTACACTATCAGGTCATCTGCAAATAGTTTTACTTCTTCCCTTCCAATTTGGATGCTTTTTATTTCTTTTTCTTCTCTGATTGCTGTTGTCAGGACTTCCAATACTATGTTAAACAGAAGTGACAAGAGTGGGTTTCCTTGTCTTGTTTCTTATCTTTAGAGGAAATCCTTTTAGCTTTCCACCACTAAGGATGATGCTTACTGTGGGTTTGTCATAAAGAGCCTTTATTACATTGAGATATAGTCCCTCTACACCAACTTTGATGACAATTTTTTCAATCATGAATTGATACTGAATTTTGTCAAAGGCTTTTTGTGCATCTATTGAGATGATTATGTGATCATGATCCTTCCTTTTGTTAAGATAGTGTATATCACATTGATTTGTGAATACTAAAACATCTTTGCATCCTAGAATATACCCCAGTTGATCATGGTGTATGATTCTTTTTATATATTGCTGGATTGAGTTTAGTAATATTTTATTGAGATTTTTGCATCTACATTCATCAAAGATGTTGCTCTCTGGCTTTTTTTGGCAATGTCTTTCTCTGGTTTTGGTAACAGGGTAATGGTGGCCTCGTAGAATGAATTTAGGAGTGTTCTGTCCTCTTAAAATTTTTGGAATAGTTTGAAGATAACTAGTAGCTCCTCTTACATTTGGAAGAATTTCCCTTTGAAGCTGCTGATCCAGGACTTTTGTTTGCTGGGAGGTTTTGTTTTTTAATTACAAACTCAATTTCACTATTAGTGATAGGCCTGTTCAAATTGTCTGTTCTTCCTGATTCAGTTTTGGCAAGTTTTATGTTTCTAGAAACTTGTCCATTTCTTCTAGGATGCCCAATTCATTGGCATATAACTATCTGTAGCATTCTCTTATTATTTTTTCAATCTCTGTGAAACTGGTTGTTATTTCTCCTCTTTCATATCTTATGTTGTTCATTTGGGTTCTCTCTCTTCTTGATGAGCCTGGCTAAAGGCTTATAATTTTGTTTACCTTTTCAAAGAACAACTCTTGGTTTCCTATTTTCTAATGTGGGGTATGTTATTTTTTTGGTCTATTTATTTCTTCTCTGATCTTTATGATTTCCTTCCTTCTGCTGACTGGAATATGTTTGGTCTTTTTCTAACTCCTTTAGATTGTTTAGGCCTTAAGGAAGGCATGTATCCATATAACTTTCCTTAAGGAACTGCTTTTGCTGCATCCCACAGATTTTAGAAAGTTGTGTTTCTATTTTTACTTGTCTTGAGGTATTTTCTCTTTTACTCTTTGATCTTGTCATTGATCTATTGGTTTTTTACTAGCATGTTGTTTACTCTCCATGTGTTTTGCTTGTCTTGTTTTTTTTCTGTAATTGATTTCCCTTTCATACTACTGTGGTTGGAAAAAATGCTTTACATAATTTCTATCCTCTTATTGAGACTTCCTTTGTGGCCTACTTTGTGGTCTATCCTGGAGAACGTTCCATGTGCACTTGAAAAGAATGTATATTCTGCTCTTTTTAGATGAAATGTCCTTAATATTTATTAAGTCCATTGGTCTACTGTGTCATTTAAGACCACTGTTACCTTACTAATTTTTTGCATGATCTATCCCTTGATGTATGTGGGGGTGTAAGTTCTCATACTATTATTGTATTATTGGCAATTTATCTGTGGATATCTGGTAATATTTCCTTTATATATTTAGGTGCCCCTGTATTGTGTACATAAAGTATAATATCCTTTCTTGTACTGATTCCTTTGTCTTATAATGCCCTTCTTTGGTTTCTGTTATAGCCTTTGTTTTAAAGTCTATTTTGTCTGATATGAGTGTAAATGCTCCTGCTTTCTTGTCATTTTCATTTACATGAAATATCTTGTTCCATCCTCTCACTTTCAGTGTGTGTGTGTGTGTGTGTGTGTGTGTCTTTAGCTCTACAGTGAGTGTCCTGTAGAAAATATATTTTGTTAACTGTTTGGGGTGTTTTTTTAAGACTTTTAAGTTCCTTTCTTCTTCTTTTGTTCTCTTGTGATCTGATGACTATCTTCAGCATTATGTTTGGATTCCTTTTTCCTTTTTGTGTGTACATCTAATATTGATTTTTGGTTTGTGGTTACCATGAAGTTTTTATATAGCAATATATAAAATAAGCTATAAATATCATACAAATAATATATACATGATTGTTTTAAATCGCTGATCTCTTAATTTAACAACCCTGCATTTGTACTGTCCTCCCCTCATGATTAATGTTTTTTGATATCTTAATTTACATCTAGTTGTTTTGTGTATCCGTTAAGATCCACTGTTTTCTGTAAGGATATGTCATCTAATTTCCATATTACTGCATCTTCCAGTTTTACTTTTTATTGAATTCTAGTTTCATTCCACTGTGGTCAAAGAAGATACTCTATATGATTTCAGTTTTTTAAAATGTGTTGAGACTTGTTTTGTGGCCTAACATACTGTCTATCCTAGAGAATGTCACATGTGCACTTGAGGGAAAATGTATAGGCTATTGTTGAGTAGAGGGTTCTATAGATGTCTATTGGGCCTCTATTTTCTCATTTGTCTTCTGCCTAGTTGTCAATCCATTGATGAAAGTGATGTATTAAAGTCTCTATTATTGTAGAATTGGTTATTATTCCCTTCAATTCTGTTGGTTCTGCTTCATATATTTTAAGGCTCTGTTGTTAGGTGTGTATAGGTTTATAATTTTTAACATATTAATGTATTGATTCTTTTATCAATACATAATGTCATTCTACGCCTCCTGTAACAATTTCTGTCATTAAGTTTATTTTGGTCTGATATTAGCATATATATGCCAGCTCTCTTTTGGTTACTATTTGTATGTTATATCTTTTTCTATCCTTTCACTTTCAATCAGTTTGTATCAACGGATCTAAAGTGAAGTCTACTGTAGACAGCACATATTTGAATAATTTTTAAATCAATTCTGTCTCTGCCTTTTAATTGGAGATTTTAATCTATATAATTTAAAGCAATTACTAAAAGGAAAGATTTACTTCTTCCAATTGCTGTTTGTTTTCATGTCTAAGGCAATGGCATCCCACTCCAGTACTCTTGCCTGGAGAATCCCATGGACGGAGGAGCCTGGTAGGCTCCAGTCCATGGGGTCGCTAAGAGTTGGGCATGACTGAGCGACTTCACTTTCCCTTTTCTCTTTCATGCACTGGAGAAGGAAATGGCAACCCACTCCAGTGTTCTTGCCTGGAGAATCCCAGGGACAGAGGAGCCTGGTGGGCTTCCGTCTATGGGGTCGCACAGAGTCGGACACGACTGAAGCGACTTAGCAGCAGCAGCATACCTGTTTTGTTCTCAACCTTCTTTTTTTAGGTTTTTCCTTAGTAGTTACCCTCAGAATTACAGTTAACGTATTAACTTTATAACAAGTTTGAATTAATACCAACTTAGTATCAATAGTACACATACCTCTGGTCCTGTATAGCTCTGCTGCCACCCTGTATTACTATTCTCAAAACCAACATCTTTATACATGTGTGCCCATTAACATAGATTTTAAATTATTTACTGGCTTTTGTATTTACCTATGTAACTACCTTCACCTTTCTTAATTTCTTTTTATAGCCTCAAGGTACTGTTTAATATCCTTTTATTTCAGCCTGGAGAACATTGTTTAGCATTTTTTATAGGGCAAGTCTACTAGTGACAAATTCTTTGGGTTTTCTTATCTGGGAATGTTTCAGTCTCCAGTGACACCATCTGGGAGGGTGTAACATGCCTCCCCAGGCTATCTGCTGCCATCAGTCACAGTTAAGAGACTAGATTCCCCCTTAATCTCTGCTGAAGCCATCTCTGCTGGCTAAGAAAGCACCACTCTGGGATGTCTACTGCTACCACATAAGGGGCAAGATACCTCCCCAGTAGGTCTCTGCTGACACTGGAGGGAGAAGCAACCATGGTGTTTGACTGGGGTAGAGTTAAGTATTGTCAAAAAAAAGTTTATAACCAGCTTAGCTACCTCTTTCCCAGTCCTCCGGCTAGATAGTACATTTTCTTTCTGTTCACATCTGTCAGTGGTCTGGGTTGCAGGCTTTTCCTGTGCCCAGTCCAGGATATGTGAAAGATTTTTTAAAAACTCAGGGAACTCACTACTATGCTGTTCCTCAAGTCCTGAGGCCCTAGCTGGCTTGCTTTCCTCTTTACATCTTTTAAAATCCTCTTTCTGCCATATTATGCCTAGAGTTTTTAATTGTATTTAGAGGGAAGTGGGAGGGAAGCAGGGAAAGATTAGTCCAAGCCATCTTGTACTCAGTTATGTTTTCTGATGTTTCATCTATATTTTCAACAAAATTTTCTCTGGACAGAGGAATACAACATAAAATCTGACACCTTAAGAACTAAGAGGATCTATCTAGACTAATCTTCTCATTTCCTAGAAGAGATAGTAGGTCTGTCAGTTGGATTTGCTTACTTCCCACAAAGCCATAGAGCTACACAATAGCAGGGCTAAGGATAAGACCACAGACAGACACACTTGTATAATGTTGTATAGCTTTCATTATGTTCTTTCATCATTGCAAATAAAGATAAATCCTGGGCCTAGATCTTCTTTCTGTAATCACTAAAACACTCACTAACATATTGTGATTTTCAGCTAATCTTCAGCATGCACTGTAGGACAGAACAGAGTAATAATTTGGAAGAAAAATGCCTTCAAATAATTACTGAGTTTCCAATACATAAATACATAGAAGACTACCTCTTGGCATATACTAAATTTATATTTTCATGAGTAAAAATCAGGATGTTGTATATACCTTGGAAAGCTTACAAACATGATTCATCTACATAACCAATATATTGAGGTGATGTAACTAATGTACATTATATGAGATCATCTGAATATATTATAAAAGATCTCATGATATGTGATATATGCCTTCTGAGTTTTAATTTGATAAAGAATAAAGGCACAAAATTTTAGAAGCTGTGACATTTCTATATTGCTTACACACAATGTTTCTTGCTGTTTTCCTATAGATATTTGAAAGCTACCAATGATATATTTCATTTTACTCTCCTAAAAATGTATTTAACATGCATTTTAAATGGATTCAGTATGCATGCTATACTTTAATCAAATTTACATTCTAAAAACATACTACAGAACACTATAAGACACTTACATAATCAGTAGTAATGTCAAAAAAGAGAGAGAGATCTAAAACTCTTAATGTCTCCCAGGAGAACTTACTATTTTGTATTATCAGCTATATATTAACTTGTGAAAAGCACACTTGAAATGATAAGATATTAATTTATAAAAACAATGTATTTATTTTTTTTTAAAGCATGGAGTATCAAATATTTCAGAACTTCAGGAACCTCACTGCCATTTGAATTTAAATGAACTTCAGTCTTTCCTTCCAAATGAAATAAAGAGAGTATTTTATATCAAGTTGTATCTAAGAAATTTGGCTTTGAAGTAAAGTATCATGCCCAGCATATTCCCAGTGGGTTCAGTATTGCCTTAGAGACCTGATCCTAGCCAGATGACAAAGTTAGATGACAAATTAGCTGAATGGACTATGATTTCTTTTCAAGGCCATCTGTGTTCAATGCTACTTCTTCACAACAGTACACACATGACCAGAGGCACACAGCAACTAGTTCTTCCAGCAAGACCTTCCCATCATACCCTCTGACCCTGCTAAAATCAATCATCATTTGAAGCCCAAGACCCCTAGGCCATTCACTGTGATTGGGATTCCTGTCCCCACAGGGTCTGGATGTATCCTAGCTGGACTTCATGCCTCCAATCCCCCCAACTTGAGAAAGCCTCCCACCATGCCCTTTAAAAAGTCAGGGCAGAGCACTGACAAATCCCCTATATTCGCAACTTCTTTGAACATTCCTTCCTCTCACCTTAGTTCAGTGCTTCTCAATTCTGACTGCACTTTCAGAATCACCTGGGGAACTTCTACAAACTCCCAGTGCTCAGGCCTCACCCCACACCATAGGTTCTGAGGATGGGGCCCAGGCCTCAGTAGATTGAACTCCTCCTCCGTCTCAGATGATGGCAATGTCTGCAAAGATAAGCTCCGCTGGGCTGTGTTATACCCTGTGCTGTGCCCTCAGGGGCTGTTCCCCAGACAGGACTCTAGGGTCAGGAGGTCCCTCTCTCATAGCTTTGGCACCACCAGGTCTCAATTGAGCAGGCCAGCTACTCTTTACTGCCACATTCAAACACGAAATCTCTCTCACCTAAAATCTACTAGGCTTTCCAAATTGTGGGCAGTTCCACCAACACACAGGGACTTCTCTTAAGCCTGTTTCTTTGCATTTGCTTTTTCTCTATAGTAATGCTCTGAATTCTTCAGCCATTGAAAAGAAAAGTTCTCTTGTTTCTGTAAAACTCAATTTAACTGGTAACCTCAGAACTTCCATGAAGCCCTCCTGGTTTCTCAGAGCTTAGAAGTACTGCTAAAAGGCTTCTTCCATAGTGATTCATCCCACAGTGCTATTGTAGTGCTCACCTCATTGCTTGCAAAGAGCACTTGCCATTAAAAGGTAAGAAATTAGTGATATAAGTAGGAAAATTCAGAGCACATGAGTCTAGATGGAGCCCCAATTCATCAAATGTGGTGCTAATATAAAACTGAAAAGATTACCCTTTGGACAAAAAAAAAATCTTCTCTTTATTAAACATAATTACACTGAAGCTGTGGTTCTATCACAATTACCATAAGAAATTTGGCAGGAGAAGTCCAGGTTCAATGCATGATACAGGATGCTCGGGGCTGGTGTACTGGGATGACCCAGAGGGATGGTATGGGGAGGGAGGTGGGAGGGGGGTTCAGGATGGGGAACACGTGTGCACCCGTGGCAGATTCATGTTGATGTACGGCAAAACCAATACAATATTGTAAAGTAATTAGCCTCCAATTAAAATAAATAAATTAAAAAAAAATCTGGCATGAGATCAACGCTATTAAAGAGATTTGGCTATTGAAGTACCATACAGGCCCTGAACAGAAAACAGACCTACAAGACAAGTACCATTGATTGATTTGCGGATATTGAAGAATCCTTGCATCCCTGGGATAAAGCCCACTTGGTCATGGTGTATGATCTTTTTAATGTGTTGTTGGATTCTGATTGCTAGAATTTTGTTGAGGATTTTTGCATCTATGTTCATCAGTGATATTGGCCTGTAGTTTTCTTTTTTTGTAGCATCTTTGTCAGGTTTTGGTTATTAGGGTGATGGTGGCCTCATAGAATGAGTTTGGAAGTTTACCTTCCTCTGCAATTTTCTGGAAGAGTTTGAGTAGGATAGGTGTTAGCTCTTCTCTAAATTTTTGGTAGAATTCAGCTGTGAAGCCGTCTGGACCTGGGCTTTTGTTTGCTGGAAGATTTCTGATTACACTTTCAATTTCCGTGCTTGTAATGGGTCTGTTAAGATTTTCTATTTCTTCCTGGTTCAGTTTTGGAAAGCTGTACTTTTCTAAGAATTTGTCCATTTCTTCCACATTGTCCATTTTATTGGCATATAATTACTGACAGTAGTCTCTTATGATCCTTTGTATTTCTGTGTTGTCTGTTGTGATCTCTCCATTTTCATTTCTAATTTTATTGATTTGATTTTTCTCTGTTTCTTGATGAGTCTGGCTAATGGTTTGTCAATTTTATTTATCTTCTCAAAGAACCAGCTTTTGACTTTGTTGATTTTTGCTATGGTCTCTTTTGTTTCTTTTGCATTTAATTCTGCCCTAATTTTTAAGATTTCTTTCCTTCTGCTAACTCTGGGGTTCTCCATTTCTTCCTTTTCTAGTTGCTTTAGGTGTAGAGTTAGGTTACTTATTTGACTTTGTTCTTGTTTCTTGAGGTATGCCTGTATTGCTATGAACTTTCCTCTTAGCACTGCTTTTATAGTGTCCCATAGGTTTTGGGTTGTTGTGTTTTCATTTTCATTAGTTTCTATGCATATTTTGATTTCTTTTTTGATTTCTTCTGTGATTTGTTGGTTATTCAGAAGCGTGTTGTTCAGCCTCCATATGTTGGGATTTTTAATATTTTTTCTCCTGTAATTGAGATCTAATCTTAATGCATTATGGTCCGAAAAGATGCTTGGAATGATTTTGATTTTTTTTAATTTATCAAGGTTAGATTTATGGCCCAGGATGTGATCTATCCTGGAGAAGGTTCCATGAGCACTTGAGAAAAAGGTGAAATTCATTGTTTTGGGGTGAAATGTCCTATAGATATCAATTAGGTCTAACTGGTCTATTGTATCATTTAAAGTTTGCGTTTCTTTGTTAATTTTCTGTTTAGTTGATCTGTCCATAGGTGTGAGTGGGGTATTAAAGTCTCCCTCTATTATTGTGTTATTGTTAATTTCCCCTTTCATACTTGTTAGCATTTGTCTTACATATTGCGGTGCTCCTATATTGGGTGCATATATATTTATAATTGTTATATCTTCTTCTTGGATTGATCCTTTGATCATTATGTAGTGGCCTTCTTTGTCTCTTTTCACAGCCTTTGTTTTAAAGTCTATTTTATCGGATATGAGTATTGCCACTCCTGCTTTCTTTTGGTCTCTATTTGCGTGGAATATCTTTTTCCAGCCCTTCACTTTCAGTCTGTATGTGTCCCTTGGTATTGTAAAGTAAAATAAAGTAAAAATTAAAATTAAAAAAAAATTAAAGTTAAAAAAAAAAGACAAGTACCAACCCTGTTGATGGCATTTTACGTACTTTTTATGCATACAAACAATGAACGAATAAATTTAACTCTCATTTTAATACTGCTCCATATAGAACTTGTGATTGCTTTTTTACCATTTACACTATGAATCAGTCTTTAAAAAAAAAAAAGTGTTACCTCTGGCTTCTAGCCTGAGCCAAAATACCACACCCTGCTCTCTGGCCTGTCCACAGGAAAACATGGAACCAAAACATTTGATTCTTTATATACTACTTGGCCCTTCTTGATCTTACCTATGGTGCTCAGATGGTAAAGCGTCTGCCTACAAAGCAGGACACACGGGTTTGATCCTTGGGTCGGGAAGACCCTTTGGAGAAGGAAATGGCAAACCACTCCAGTACTCTTGCCTGGAAAATCCCATGGACGGAGGAGCGTGGTAGGCTACAGTCCATGGTGTCACAAAGAGTTGGACATGACTTAGCAACTTCACTTTCGGTTTTCCATATAGTATAAGAAATAAGATTGGTTTCTTTGAATTTATTCATTCTCCTAACTCCAGGGCCCCATCTGGATAACTTAATCCAGATGTTCATATCATGGTGATGTCTGGTCTAAACATGGGTCAGCTACACTGCATTTTATTCTGAAAACCTACACCTCATATCTCTCACTTGATAAAAGTAGAGATGGACTTTTGGTATACATAGGAATGATCTATCTATCTAAAGTCTTATCTATCTATATATCTTTGTGCACATATCTGCAATATACAAACTCTCTTATATACTTAAAACCAGATAGTAAATCACTGATTGGCCAAATCGTTTTTTAAACAGTGTACTTTTTGGAGAAATAAAATGTTTTCTCATTTATTATGTCTAGTCTTGTCCATTTATCAAGTTAAATAATATGAAAATGTTAAATCAAAAAATAATTCAAAAATTTTTAAACTTAATCTCTTTTCAAATCTACTAATAAATATAATTATTTTAATTATATCAGGCTTCTTGGTTTCTCCCCCAAGGACTACAGTTTTAAGCCCCATAGAAGAAGTCTCTGTATTTAAGTATATATATATTTTTTTTCCAAAGTAAGCTTGATTGTCCATACACACCAAGAAACATTTATTTTTTTATTTTACCAGAGAAAAAGAATAACTCCAAGTATTTAAGTTCTCTGTAATAAAATTTGTTGTGAAGTGGTAAAAATAACCTCATGAGAGAAGGAGGAATGAAGAAAACACAGCAAATAAAAAAACACTACAATCCCAAGCTAATGTGTGATAAACTCTTGTTTTCATTCTCATCTCTTCCAAGGAAAGCTATTGGCATAAGATATAAAAATTTAACTTTAATCACATAATACAGAGATGAGGTGACAGATTAAAGATGTCTGGAAATGTTCTTACCAACACCTTAAGGCTGGTGTATAATAATGTGTCCTAACCACTAAGTCCTTAGGATATTAACAGGTATTTCATAAATAAAGGGATGAATGGTCACACAAGCTAGAAAACTGCCAGCTTTAACAAAATTGACCAGGTTTCTTTACTGCAGAACTTCAAAGCCTTTAATGGGCTTGTGCGCACTGTGAATCTCCCAGAGCAGGTACAGAGGCAGCAAATTCATCTTACCACAGAGCTCTATTACTATCTCCCAGGAGGCTACTTTATCAAAAGTAGTTTGGGAAAGATTGAAACATACAGGTGCCCCATACAGGTGGTTAGGTGATTTACTCCTAGAGCCAATATTAGGAATTTGACATGGCACAAAAACAATGCACCATCATGTACCAATCACCCAACACTCCCTCTAGTGTCCCACATACAGTGGGTGAGGGGAGCATGGGGGAGGGAAGTGGTGAAGGGTTTTTCCTGCCTGCTTTTCTTACACACCTGTTTCTGGAGTCTGAAATCTCCATACTTAGGCAGCTGAGCTGGAGACTTGGGCTGAGCGCTGGGCTCAGTGTTTACAATGTGATGGGAAATCTGGTAGACAAAGAAGCAGTCTCCATTAACAGTGACTTGAGCATTCCCAGAACCCCATCAGCTCCTCAGTCACCAAGCCCCAGAGCAAGCAGGAAACCCACACTGAGTAGCTCAGATAAGAACTGCTGATAATGCAGCACAGTTCACAACCAGGAAGTAACTACTGTCACTTGCGCAGCAGGAGAAACATAAGGAGATTGGTCACAAAAGCCTTTTCAGACAAGTCTTTCACGCATTCATCCAGGTGACTCCCAAGCCCTACTCGGAAACCAGTAGCTGGTAGATAAGCACCTCCGAAATGTCCACTAATTCTGCTGTGACAGTTTTACTGTTGGTGCAAATCAGGAGTCAGCTCATCTAGGTCCTTCTAGGGTATGTGGTGAAAGTCTCAATTGCCAGTGCAATGGATCCCTGTCTTCCCATGCACACAGATACTTTGACTGCAACTACAGGAAAGGGGAGACACCTTCAGAAAACGGACCTTGGCTCTACTGTTTACCAACTATGTCACCATGGGTGACTTGCTTATCCTCTGTATGGTTCAATTTCCTCATCTGCTTTTCTAAAAGGTTAATAGAACGGGGCGGCAGAGAATGAGATTGACAGCATACCAACTCAATGGACGTGAATCTGAGCAAATTCTAGAAGATAGTGAAGGACAGGAGAGCCTGGCACACTGCAGTCCATGGGGTTACAAAGAGTCAGGCACGACTTTGCAACTGAACAATAACAACAAAATATCTGCACCTATATCATAGGATTTTTGTGAAGATTAACTAATATATTGAAAGCACTTAAGGGGCTTCCAAGGAGGTCCAGTGGTTAAGACTCTACTTCCAATGCAGGGGGCCTGGGCTCAATCCCTGGTTGGGGAAACAAGATACCACTTCCTGCACACCATGGCCACAAAAAAAAAATAGAAAAAGAAAACCGAGAAAGAACATAGCACAAATTCGTGCTGTATTGTAGATGCTCAATAAACACAGTAATTTAAATCCCGCACTCCAGCAGCCCAGGACTGTGGCCGCGGTCCTGTGTTCCTGCTGGGACATCAAGCACAACTTCCTGCTGGGAAGTCAAGTTTGCTGGGAAGTCGAGTCCAAAGAATAGCAAGGAGAGGTAAGAAAGGCTTCCTCAGTGATCAATGCAAAGAAAGAGAGGAAAACAATAGAATGGGAAAGACTAGAGAGCTCTTCAAGAAAATTAGAGACATCAAGGGAACATTTCATGCAAAGATGGGCACAATAAAGGACAGAAATGGTATGGACCTAACAGAAGCAGAAGATATTAAGAAGAGGTGCCAAGAATACACAAGAGAACTATACAAAAAAAGATCTTCATGACCCAGATAACCAGGATGGTGTGATCACTCACCTAGAGGGAGACATCCTGGAATGCGAGGTCAAGTAGGCCTTAGGAAGTATCACTACGAACAAAGCTGGTGGAGCTGATGGAATTCCAGTTGAGCTATTTCAAATCCTGAAAGATGATGCTGTGAAAGTGCTGCACTCAATATGCCAGCAAATTTGGAAAACTCAGCAGTGGCCACAGGACTGGAAAAGGTCAGTTTTCATTCCAATCCCAAAGAAAGGAAATGCCAAAGAATGCTCAAACTACCACACAATTGCTCATCTCACATGTTAGCAAAGCGATGCTCAAAATTCTCCAAGCCAGGCTTCAACAGTTCATGAACCGTGAACTTCCAGATGTTCAAGCTGGATATAGAAAAGGCAGAGGAATGAGAGATCAAATTGCCAACATCTGTTGGATCATCAAAAAAACCAAGGGAGTTCCAGAAAAACATCTACTTCTGCTTTATTGACTATGCCAAAGCCTTTGACTCTGTGGATCACCACAAACCGTGGAAAAATTCTGAAAGAGATGGGAATACCAGACCACCTTACCTGCCTCCTGAAAAATCTGTATGCCGGTCAGGAAGCAACAGTTAGAAATGGACATGGAACAACAAACTGGTTCCAAATAGGGAAAGGAGTACATCAAGGCTATATATTGTCACCCTGCTTATTTAACTTATATGCAGACTACATCATGAGAAATGCTGGACTGGATGAAGCACAAGCTGGAATCAAGATTGCTGGGAGAAATATCAATAACCTCATACACGCAGATGACACCACCCTTATGGCAGAAAGTGAAGAAGAACTCAAGAGCCTCTTGATGAAAGTGAAAGAGGAGAGTGAAAAAGTTAGCTTAAAACTCAACATTAAAAAAACTAAGATCATAGCATCCAGTCTCATCACTTCATGCAAACAGATGGGGAAACAATGGAAACAGTGACAGACTTTATTTTCTTGGGCTCCAAAATCACTGCAGATGGTGACTGCAGCCATGAAATTAAAAGACGCTTACTCCTTGGAAGAAAAGCTATAACCAACCTAGACAGCATATTGAAAAGCAGAGACATTACTTTGCCAACAAAGATCTGTCTAATCAAAGCTATGGTTTGTCCAGTAGTCTTATATGGATGTGAGGGTTGGACTATAAAGAAAGCTGAGCACTGAAGAACTGATGCTTTTGAACTGTGGTGTTGGAGAAGACTCTTGAGAGTCCCTTCTAAAGGAGATCAGTCCTGGGTGTTCTTTGGAAGGAATGATGCTAAAGTTGAAACTCCATTACTTTGGCCACCTGATGCAAAGAACTGATTCATCTGAAAAGACCCTGATGTTGGGAAAAATTGAAGGCAGGAGGAGAAGATGACAACAGAGGATGAGATGGTTGGATGGCATCACTGACTCAGTGGACATGAGTTTGAGCAAGCTCTGGGATTTGGTGATGGACAGGGAGGCCTGGCGTGCTACAGTCCATGGGGTTACAAAGAGTCAGACATGACTGAGTGACTAAACTGAATAATTTAAATAAGTAGAAATCATAGCCAAAGAAGGATAAGGATGGAACTAAAGCTTTTGGTAGTAATGCACACATGTTCAGTCATGTCCAACTCTTTGTGACCCTGTGGACTATATCCCATCAGGCTCCTCTGTCTGTGGGATTTTCCAGACAAGAATACCTGAGTGGGTTGCCATTTCCTACTCCAGGGGATCTTTACAACCTAGGGGTCAAACTAGCTTCTCTTGTGTATCCTGCATTGGCAGGCAGACTCTTTACCACTGTGCCACCTGGGAAGCCCCTGAACTAAAGCTTAGCAGGAGATAAATAGTGGAAATTCAATAAACACTTGGTTAACCAATCTCTCGTAAAGCTAATGCTGGACTATTGGAAAAATAAGTTCTCACTTGTTTATATGTGGGTCAGGAGGAATAGGGCTTTTAATTACCCTAAAAACTGAAGGAAGAAGCCAATGTCTCATGGTATTTGCATCTTGAGGTTGAATGGACACTAAAGACCATCTAATTCTCTAAGAGAAGGGCAAATCAATGTTACAAGTAGTTTCAGTCACTCAGCGAGTCCTGAGATGCACCATATGGAAAGGTATGCTCTGAACTATCCAGCACAACGAGGTAAAAAATGAAACTGTGCACAGAGACATTTGTCAACATTTTCTGCCAAAAGTTGTTAGAAGGTCCTTAAAGATAGTTTCTTCAGCAGCAATTAATGAAAGGAAGGATATGTAGCACCCTTTACCACACTCTATGGATCTGCTGCTTGCTTCTCACTTTCAACTCTACAAAAAGTGATGAATAAAGACATAGTAGCACATGTCAAAAAGACAGAATTCATTCACAAGTGAAATAGATTCAGGTGACATACTCTTCCACTCTTGCTAGATCAGCTTACTGTCCCAAAGGAAAATACCATCCTAAAAAAAGCACTGCGAACCCAAACCACAGCACTAAACCCATGCTGATGACCATTTATTTTTAGTTTATGCAGAAAACCACTCCTAAAACACCAAGGAAAATATAGGCACTCAGTGTACACATACTTCACAGAATATACATGTTCCCTAGCCACAATCAGAGAGGCACCCCTTCTGCTCCTCTTTGTGTGAAAAACCACATGCAACCCTCCATAGCCAAGACTGAACTGTTTCACACATTTGCTTAAGGAGACTATCTCTTCCATCTGAGGCTGGGGGCTGGCTGGATAAGAAGAAATTCAGCCATGCTCTGTTCTCCCAGTCCAGTCCAGACATCATGTTGGAAACCTGACTGGCCAGTTCAGTGGTGATCAACCCGTGCAAAGGAAGGACAGTGGGAGGACAACTCCCTATGGAAAGACAGTATACAAAAATCAATGTTGTCTCCTACCTGTGATGGACAAGGTCTTGGAGGGAGCGCAGGTGGTGGAGGTAACAATCCTGACTTTGAAGCTGAAAAGAAAAACACACACTGTTAAGGACCACCGGTGAGGGGGCAGAGGGAAGCCCTCTTTCACTGGTAAACCAGGAAGAGCTATTGCATTTAACTTGTTTAAACTTTTAATATCTGTGGGCTAAATTAAAAAAAAAAAAAAGACCAAATGCTATTCCAATCCCTTTTTCACTTCCATCCTATTCAAAGTTCAAATATTTATATAGGCTGTTGTAATTAAGATAATGTAAAACAGTAAGGAAATGACACCCTTGGATCAAAAAGGCCGGGATGTAGAACAGGATGGACAGTCAATCCCTCATTATTCTGATATTAATTATTTAGTTTCATATACTCTAGGCCCTTTGGCTCCTCGCCTGTTTCTTACAAGCTCTCAGCCATTACACTGCTCATTAGCTTGAGTTGGGAGCCAGAACCCTAATAAGGCACCGCTGCTGCCCTGTAAGTCAGTGGGTCTGACAGCAGTAGGGGAGGCTGAAAATGATGGACGAAAATGATATTTAGGGATTCTTCAAAGATCTCAATTTCTGATAATTAAACCTGTTTCTGAAATAATCTGGCCCCATATGAAGCATATTCTGAAAGAAAGTTTCATTCTAACTTTAAAAAAAATTTTATGAGATATAGAGAAAACTGGAGTTAAGCCAAGAATGTCTGAGTTGTAAATTTACAATGAAAACAAACATCTATTGAATTATAAATAAGGCTCATGATCATATGTAAGAAATGAGTTTCTTATCACACACTGGTCAAGTAAAACCACATTCTTTACAAACTTCTTTGAAAAGTGTACTGTGCTCTATATAACTATAGGCAGTTTACTTCCAAATCTGTAATATGTGTGCTAATATTTGGACATCTTTCTATGCCTTAAAAATAAATCACAGCAATGTGCCAAGAACATGAAAGTTTTTGCAAATCACTTTTGATTTGATCCAGCTAGATCAGACAAGCTAGAATATGGAGTTCAGGGCTTTCCACAAAAGTAACTCAGAGTAATTTCATAGAGATTTTCCTCCTGAGCCAGTGCATGAATACAGTACAACCATGTTTGCCCATCAGCGATTTCTCTCAATCTGTCTTTCATTAAAATTTATTAAACACATCAGTAAGTCAAAACTCCAAAAAGGGTGAGACCATGAAGAGCCTTCAGAAACAAACCATGTAGCAAGAGAAAATGACAAAAGTCTCAAGAATCATCTACTTCAGGGCCCCCACTCTATGGGTCCTCAGAGTCTGGGCCTTTAAATTACCAGTTATTTTTAAAAATAAAAACAAAATCTATGCTTGCCTTTTAAGGAAAGGCCTTTCACCAGAATGAAGTTTATGTTAAACCAACCCTTCATTAACAAAACAGGACTAAGAAATGATCAGACATTTAATTAAATGAGATCTGATTCCAGTCAAGATGGTGTAATGGAAGCCAGATTTACCCTCCTTTTTGAAAAAGCTAAAAACAAATATATAAATGTTTTTATATAAAATAAACAGTTTCTTTGACACTAGGAAATCAGGCAACAAAAGACAGTGATTCCTGAGAGACAGGAAACAAACCAGGTGAGTCATGTGATTCACTGTCCCTGCTGACAGCCCTGCAAGTTACTAGAAAAAAGAATCTGCCTCTAGATTCATGTCTGATTAATTTCATTTTTATTTTCAAAAACAAATGCCCTATTTTTATAAATGATATTAAGGTGTGCTTCTGAATATACTTTTGGATAAAATTATATCATAAATATTAACAAATATGAACAAGGGTCCCTATAGTCAAAGCTATGGTTTTTCTAGTAGTCACGTAGGGATATGAGAGCTGGACCATAAAGAATGCTGAGCTCCAAAGAATTGATGCTTTCAAACTGTGGTTCTGAAGAAGACTCTTAAGTGTTCCTTGCACAAGGAGATCAAACCAGTCAATCCTAAAGGAAATCAACCCTGACTATTCATTGGAAGGCCTGATGCTGAAGCTGAAGCTCCAATACTTGGGCTATCTGTTGCAAAGTGCCGACTCTTTAGAAAAATCCCTGATGCTGGGAAAGACTGAAAGCAAAAAGAGAAGGGGACGGCAGAGGATGAGATGGTTACATAACATCACCAACTCAAAGGACATGAGCTTGAGCAAACTCGGGGAGATTGTGAAGGACAGGGAGTCTGGAGTGCTACAGTCCATGGGGTTGCAAAGAGTCAGACATGATTTAGTGACTGAACGACAGCAACATGATCTCAAGGATAACGTATACAGTATTTCACTGCGAAGCATGGCATTTGCTGTATGTTTGTTTTCAGTTCAGTTCAGTCGCTCAGTCGTGTCCAACTCTTTGCTACCCATGAACTGCGGCACACCAGGCCTCCCTGTCCATCACCAACTCCCGAAGTTCACCCAAACCCATGTCCATTGAGTCAGTGATGCCATCCAACCATCTCATACTCCGTTGTCCTCTTCTCCTCCTGCCCTCAATCTTTCCCAGCATCAGGGTCTTTGCAAATGAGTCAGCTCTTCACATCAGGTGGCCAAAGTATTGGAGTTTTAGCTTCAACATCAGTCCTTCCAATGAACACCCAGGACTGATCTCCTTAGGATGGACTGGTTGGATCTCCTTGCAGTCCAAGGGACTCTCAAGAGTCTTCTCCAACACCACAGTTCAAAAGCATCAATTCTTTGGCACTCAGCTTCCGTCACAGTCCAACTCTCACATACATACACAACCACTGGAAAAACCACAGACTTGGCTAGATGGACCTTTGTTGACAAAGTGATGTCTCTACTTTTTAATATGCTGTCTAGGTTGGTCGAAACTTTCCTTCCAAGGAGTAAGCGTCTTTTAATTTCATGGCTGCAATCACCATCTGCAGTGATTTTGGAGCCCCTCAAAATAAAGTCTGACACTGTTTCCACTGTTTTCCCATCTATTTGCCATGAAATGATGGGACCAGACGCCATGATCTTAGTT
Organism: Oryx dammah; assembly: GCF_014754425.2. Taxonomy (NCBI): domain Eukaryota; kingdom Metazoa; phylum Chordata; class Mammalia; order Artiodactyla; family Bovidae; genus Oryx; species Oryx dammah. The sequence goes on from NW_024070207.1 coordinate 117,177,635, forward strand.
TTCTGAATGTTGAGCTTTAAGTCAACTTTTTCACTCTCTTCTTTCACTTTCATCAAGAGGATCTTTAATTTTCACTTTCTGCCATAAGGGTGGTATCATCTGCATGTCTGAGGTTAGTGATATTTCTCCCAGCAATCTTGATTCTAGCTTGTGCTTCCTCCAGCCCAGCATTTCTCATGATGTACTCTGTATAGAAGTTAAATAAGCAGGGTGACAATATACAGCCTTGACGTACTCCTTTTCCTATTTGGAACCAATCTGTTGTTCCATGTCCAGTTCTAACTGTTGCTTCCTGACCTGCAAACAGATTTCTCAAGAGGCAGGTCAGGTGGTCTGGTATTCCCATCTCTTTCAGAGTTTTCCACGGTTTGTGGTGATCCACAGAGTCAAAGGCTTTGGTACAGTCAAGAAAGCAGAAATAGATGTTTTTGTGGAGCTCTCTTGCTTTTTGATGATCCAACAGATATTGGCAATTTGATCTCTGGTTCCTCTGACTTTTCTATATCCAGCTTGAACATCTGGAAATTCATGGTTCACGTATCACTGAACCCTAGCTTGGAGAATTTTAAGCATCACTTTACTAGGGTGTGAGATGAGTGCAATTGTGGGGTAGTTTGAGCATTCTTTGGCATTTCCTTTCTTTGGGATTGGAATGAAAACTGACCTTTTCCAGTCCTGTGGCCACTGCTGAGTTTTCCAAATTTGCTGGCATATTGAGTGCAGCACTTTCACAGCATCATCTTTCAGGATTTGAAATAGCTCCACTGAAATTCCATCACCTCCACTAGCTGTGTTCCTAGTGATACTTCCTAAGGCCCACTTGACTTTGCATTCCAGGTTGTCTGGCTCTAGGTGAGTGATCACACCATCGTGATTATCTGGGTTGTGAAGATCTTTTTTGTGCAGTTCTTCTGTGTATTCTTGCTACCTCTTCTTAATATCTTCTGCTTCTGTTAGGTCCCGACCACTTCTGTCCTTTATAGAGCCCATCTTTGCATGAAATGTTCCCTTGGTATTTCTAATTTTCTTGAAGAGCTCTCTAGTCTTTCCCATTCTATTGTTTTCCTCTATTTCTTTGCACTGATCGCTGAGGAAGGCTCTCTTATCTCTCCTTGCTATTCTTTGAAACTCTGCATTCAAATGGGTATATCTGTTCCTTTTGTCCTTTGCTTTTCGTTTCCCTTGTTTTCAGAGCTATTTGTAAGGCCTCCTCAGACAGCCATTTTGCTTTTTTGCATTCCCTTAATAGATTACAAAAATTCCCATCTATTTTGAGACTTTTTATGATAATTCATTATGAATACTGAACCAAATCCACATTTCCATCTGTTGAGATGATGCTATGATTTTTCCTTATGATTTGTTAATATGATAAATTATACTATGAATGTCTTAAAACACTCATATACCCCTAGGATAATCCCAACTTTGTCAGGTTTTTCTATCTGCTAGGCTGAGTTGGCTAATATTTGTTTAGGATTTTTGTAACTATATTTATGAGTTAGACTAACAAGTGAATTTCCTTTCTCATATGGTCCTCTGGTGTGTTTGATTTGGCTCGAGAGTGAACCCTTTGTCTATACTCTGGAATAGGGTGTATGAGATCAAAAATTGTTGCTGTTGTTGAATATCAGTTAAAACATGACATCAGAACCATCTAGGCCTCAGCTTTCCTTAAAACAAGATTTTTAATGATTTTACTTCTTTAAATGTTACAGGATTATTCAGACTTTCTAATTCTTAAAGTCATTTTTGATAAATGATATTTTTTAGACAGTTACTCATTTTGCCTAATAAATTTTCACATTTATTGCCATAAAGGTGTTCAAAACCCCCTTATCATCTTAATCTCTGCAAAGGAAATCTTTTTCCATTCCTATATACTGTTTGTGTCATCACTGTGGTTTTCCTTCATCAATCTCACCTGACATTTGTCAAGTTTAATTCTCTTTTCAAAAAGCCAACTTTGAACTTTTTGTGTCTCTGAATTATATGCTTGCTTTCCGTTCAATTTGTGTCTGCTCATCTCCTTCCATTTACTTTCTTTGGGCTTATCCTATTGTTCTTTTTCTAGCTTAAACTGGTTGCTTGGCTCATTATTTTTCAGCTTTTCTTCTAACATAAGCATCTAGCATTTTAATTTCCTTCCAAGTATCTCTTTAATATACTCCCATAGGTTTTGATATGTGATACCATTCAGTTTTTAAATTTCCCCAATTTCTATTACAATTTCTTTTATAATAGTAACTTCTTTCTGAAGTTCATCCTTTAGAATTTCCTTTATTGTCTATTAGTAAGAAGTTTAGTCAACTTAACTAAAAACTATTTTGCCCTCATTCTTGAAAGATGATTTCACTGAGTACAGAATTCTAGATTGACAGCTATTTTCCTCCAAAAACATTGAAAATAACATTTCCCTGTCTTCTGGCCTCCATTATTGCTGTTGAGAAGTCAGATGTCAATGGAATCACTGTTTTTCAGTAGGTAGGCTGTCTTCTGTCTGGTTGCTTTTAAGATCTACTGTTTTTAGTATTCTGCAGTACCAAACGTACCTTATACCTGCCCATGTATTTCTTCATTTTGCTTTTCTTTCATAAGTTGCTAAGCACTGTCAGAATTTCTGAACTATGTGGCATCCCAGTAACTTTGGGAAATATTAAATGACTTTTCAGTCTTTGTACTACTTTCTTTCACTTCTCCTTCTGAAGCTCTTTGTCTAACTGTGTGGTATTCTGGATAATTGTCTAAAACCTGCTGTCCAATTAACCAGTTCCCTCTTCAACTCTTCAACTATACTTAGTGATCTAATAAGCCAGTCTTTGATTTTATTTAAATTACTATATTTTTCATTTCTAGGAGTTCTATTTGGCCTTTTTTTCAAAAGGCCTTTTTCATTCTTATAATTGATTGGCTACTTACTCATTTTCTTCATTTCTTTTTCTTTAAATATATTAAACATATTACTTAGTCTATGTCTGATAATTCTAAAAACTAAGGGATTGGTATTTTCCACTGTTTTGTTGCTTCTGCTGGCTCTCTCCTCATTGTGTTGCATTTCTTTGAGTGCTTGGCAACCTTTAACTCTGAATACATATTCCTTGGAAAATTACCTATAGGAATACTTCAGGGCCTGAGAGGAAAATGGGTTCCTCCTCTATTACTCCTGCTAGAAACCTAAAGGCACTATCAACCCGGGCCACTTTGGACTGAAATCTTGGCTTGATAATGTGTAGGATTCCTCATTTCTGCTGTCTTAATATTGTGTTCAATGTCCTATAAATATGACCTTTGTGTAAAGATAGTAGTTTAAATATTTGCAATTAATCTCACTCTTACCTCATCAACAGAATAGTGACAAGAACTGTTTATATTTTTTGTTTAAATTGTTTACATTTGTAATTGGGAAAAAGGATAGATGACTGATAGCTAAATAAGCAGTAGAGAAGGCAGCCAGTAACCAACCTGGACCATAGAAGCCCCCAGTTCTCAAGAACTAGTGACACCAAACTCTTCAAGAAGTAGGGGTAAAATGAGGAAAGTAGTAAAAAGTAAACAAAGTTAACTGATAGTGGATCCTATTTCCCACCCTTCAGAAGAAAGGTTTATCTCAACAAGACCGTTGACAATCTAGTTCCAGCTACACCTCATGCTGCTTTGGGCTTCAGGATCCCTGCTCCTGTGGTCCCTTCTGCCTATTAGTCATCATGTTCTGCCTTTAATTTACCTGGATAGCTCAGAATACAAATATTTGCTTGAACTAACATTAGAAAGAACTATACAATTATGTTCCATTGCCCTATTTTTTAAAAACTGACTGAAAGAGTTTAGGAGCAGTTAGATCCTGAGATTTTTCTCATACATTCTGCACAGTTTCATCCTATCTCTCACTCCAGAAAAAGGCCAGAAGTATTTTCTTCTCCAGGGAGGACCCAAGGCCCAGGGGCCATACTGACAACAGTAAATGTACTCCGGATGTTGAGACACTTCCAGCCCTCTCCCTGTTTGCTTCCAGACTATTGTACCCAGAGACTAGAAGATCGTGCTCTAGGGAATTGGACCAGCCAGGATGGAAGATCTAGGTGTCAACATCAAAAGAAACCAACAAGATGGTCCAGCCAGAATCATTCTACCATGAAGCCCACACACAGCAATTCCCAACCATTTACTCATGTATTTCATCAACTTTTTAGACCCCATTCTTTAATATAAGCAGATGATAAATTACTGCCAGATATCTGCCCAAAATTTTCTAACCTAAGTTAGAACAACAAAAATAGAAAACAACTGACCTCAATGAAACAGATTAGCTCTATATGAGAAAAAAAATTTTATGTTATTAACATCATCAGAATGATCATTCAGTTTATTCCAGAAATACTGAAACATTTACTGTGTGCCATGCACTGTTTAAGGTGCTGAAAATAGTAGAAAAAAAGCTCTATCTTCATGAAGCTTATATACCACTGAGAAGACAGATAATGACATAAGAGTGAGGGATAAAAGTTTTAATATAGTCATCAAGGAAAGCATCAAAAAGAGAAAAAATGCTATGTGTAAAGATAAAATAATGGGATGCTACTGAAATAGAATATTCAAAAAATTAAAAACAGCACTTGAAATTTAAAACATGACAGCAGAAAGAAAAAAAGCTTACCAGAAATATTCAAAGATAATCTAAGGAAATCCTAAAGAAAGCAGGTTAATATCCAAATAAAAGTTCCACAAAAAGAAATGGAGATATAGTAATAAATCAATTAACTAGTTCAAGAAAATTTGCTGGAAATGAAGAATATGAGTTTCTAAATTAAAAACATCCACTGAGTACTCAGGGATGGTGGACGAAAACAGACCCATGGTAAGGTACATCAACATGAAATTTCAAAGAACTGTAGTTAGAAGATTCTACAATTTCCAAGCACAGGGCAGAAAAGGAGGGCAGGCTATATACAAAGGATCAAGTGTCCAAATAGTTTTAGATTTCTTATTATACCACTGGAACCTAGAATTCATTGGAGCACTACCATCAAAATTCTGAAGAAATCTGATTTCTAATCAATGATTACTTACCCAAACTAGCAGCCTGCATGATGGTTCAATCAGAGATATTTTTAGACATCCAGTGTCTCAAATTGAGCACCACATACCCTTTCCAAGAAAGTTACTCAATGATACATGCTTGTGTGCTAAGTCACTTCATTTGTGTCCAACTCTTTGCAATCTCATGGACTGTAGCCCACCAGGCTTCTACATTCATGGGATTCTCCAGCCAAGAATACTGGAGTGGGTTGCCATGCCCTCCTCCAGGGAATGTTCCCAACCCAGGGATCAAACCTACGTCTCTTACATCTCCTGCATTCGGAAGTGGGTTCTTTACCACTTAACAAGAGAATAAACCAAGAAAGACTAAGACATATCAGGATAAAGGAGATCCAACATGGGGTAAATAGGAAGGGAATCCTTGGATGACAGTGCAGGAGGATACCATGATGAAAACTAAATACCAGGCATAGAACACAATCATTTAAGATTTCTTCACTAAGACGAAACTGATAACTGATATTTCAGAATAAGAGTAACCTTAGAAAACTGAGAGAGTCTACAGTTGATTCACGGGAAAGTACACTAGAAACAAGATGAGTATTCACTCCAAAGCAAACAAAAACCTGTGCAGCAGGAAAAGTGAAAACTTTCCTCTATGACTCATATAGCCACAAAAATAATATAAATACAATATTAATCTAACCAAAATGATAATAAAAGTATACTGGGAGGGTAGAAGAGGGGAAAGGTGATAGTAGAGAGAAGACAGTAGATGATGACTAAAACTGAAAAGTCAATTAGAGGTTATACAGTATTTTATTTTGAAATATGAAGGAAATACCAAAATAATTAACATTAAAACTCTGTAGCAGAGTGCCTTCTCCCAAATCTTGAGGTAAATCAATGGCCTCAGAGGAACTTCCCAGGTCTCACTATGTCCCCCCAGTTCAGCATGGAGCCCTGGCCTTCCCTTCCATTATATCAGGATGTCAGCTGTGAAAACCCTTTCCAGGTTTTCTGCTCTTTTTCCAAAAGTTATGTCCACTCACCTTCAATCAAGAGAAGGGAAAACTAAGAATTCCCACTTATTCTACTTGGCTTAAGATTTGGACCATCAGTAAGAAATCTCAACCCTAACTCACACACATGGCTCCTGGAAGGAGGCAGGCAGAGCTGAGTGTTCCCCAAGCCTCAGCTTTTCCCTTAGCTGCTATTCTTTCCCCACCGAAATGGCATTTCTTCCTGTTTATGATTCTGTGTTCATTTCCTTTAATGGCAGGAGACACAAATCTAGCTTCATTCTACCAATTTTATGTCTAATTCATCTGTTGGTCTTCCAAAGCACCTAAGCATACTACCTTGTGTTTAGTAAGTACACAGTGGGTGAATAATTGGAATTGAATTTAGTGAAAAATCTCTTATAATATCTTCAGTCCATTCACGACCTTAAATTGTTGTTGTTGTTCAGTGGCTTAGTCATGTCCAACTCTTTGTAACCCCATGAACTGCAGCACGCCAGGCTTTCCTGTTTTTCACCATCTCCTGGAGCTAGCTTAAACTCATGTCCATTGAGTTAATGATGCCATCCAACCATCTCATCCTCTGCAGCCTCCTTCTCCTCATGCCTTCAATCTTTCCCAGCATCAGGGTCTTTTCCAATGAGTTGGCTCTCGCATCAGGTAGCCTAAGTACTGGAGCTTCAGCTTCAGCATCAGTCCTTCCAATGAATAGTCAGGGTTGATTTAGGATTGACCGGTTTGATAGATAACCTTGCTGTCCAAAGGAGTCTCAAGAGTCTTCTCCAGTACCACCACTTAAAAGCATCAATTCTTTGGCACTCAGCCTTTTTTTGTAAGGTCTAGCTCTCACATCTATACATGACTACTGGAAAAAACCATAGCTTTTACTATATGGACATGTCTCTGCTTTTTAAATACGCTGTTTAGGTTTGTCATAGTTTTTCTTCCAAGGAGTATCTTGGAAGAAGACACTTTTAATTTAATCACAAAATTAAAAGACCTCAAATTAGATTCAAATATTCTATCCAGCATGCTCCAATCAATTTTTTAAAAAAGTACACCTTCATGCAAATTGAAACTGAAAACATACTTTGGCTGAATAATCTCTTATACACATGCAAAAGATGACAACATACCTGTTAATAGTACTGCCTGCTTTCCCAGAAAGGAAGAGAAGGGGAGAAGGCAGGGGAGGAGAAAACATTTTCTGCATACATTAAAGGCTATCATACCTATAAATCAATTACAGGTTTATTCTTAAAGTCTCATAGTTAATAAGGTGGGGCATCAGATATCAGTAAGGCTTTGTCAAATAAGTGTCCATTGACAGATGAAAGGATAAAGAAGAAGTGGTACACACACACACACACACACAGAGTGGAATAGTACTCAGCCATAAAAAAGAATGAAATAACGTCATCTGCAGCAACACAGACGAACTGTGAAGGTACTATGCTTAGTGAAATCAGAAAAAGATAAGTACTGTATGTTTTCACTTGTATATGGAATCTAAAAAAATGAAACACATGAATAGATGTAACAAAACAGAAACACAATCATAGATACAGAGAGCAAATTACTGGTTACCAGTGGAGAGAGGGCTAGATGGAAGGGCATGATGGGGTAGGCAATTAAGAGATACAGACTACTAGGTATCAAATATATGACACAGGATGTAATATACAGCACAAGGAATAACCAATATTATTATTGGTTAACCAATATTTTTGATAACTTTAAGTAGAGTATAACCTACAAAAATATCAAATCACTGTGTTGTACACCTGAAAGTAATATAACATTGTAAATCAACTATACTTGAATTTAACATTTTCTATAAGTATAATCAGGGAAAAATTAATAAATACTCACATCTTGAAAAATAAATTAAAAACTTTATAAAAGAACCTACCATTTAATCACAAATTCAGAAAACACAGTAATAATTTCCAGTGTTTATTAAATTTATTGAAAGATGTGAGTTTTCTGACACTGATCTGCTGAATCTGTTTCTTAGAACTGAGATTCTAAAACACTAACCTCTAAAATTTTTTATCCTCTTACTTCATTATGCTTAGAAATTTCCCAACACAATATTATTCATATTTATTACTGTCTATTTACTAACTTCCTTCAGATTTTTACAAAGCCCCAAATCAATGACTAAATGAAAACATGTTCCAGCTTACTGAGTGGAAATAAAGCAGCAGATGTAGCAATTGAAAGCTTCAAGGAACAGAAAGCCAATTCTTCAGGGGAATAAAACTTGGAATAACCTCAGCTGTGGAAAAGGGCTCCCATCCCCCCAGACTAGGAATATTTTATGAAGAAAATAAAAGCTTTCAAATGCCAAAGGAAAAAAAAAAAACCTTAAAGGATGGAAAATGTTGAAAGAAGCCTGCCAGTGGGACCTACACTTTTAAGTATCAATCAAATAGACTTGGCCATATGCAAAGCTTCAAGGATTTCGTCAGTGAGCACCATTCCTCTTCTTGGCAAGTTCATAAAAATGGCTATTTCTTTGTTAAAAAAAAAATTGTTCTTTCTTGCTCTCCTTTCTAATCATGAAAACATGTGTAAGCCTCTGTCTGCCCCTTGATCACCCAGTTACACACAGTGATGGATTCATGTCATATACACCTATATATACAATAAAGTATGTGCCAGGAGTACCTTTCCAACAATACTTGTGCCTTGATCCCCTGATAATGCCTGACTCACCTTAAAAAATAAAAGGGCATTAAACTCTCTGTTAAGTAGAATAAAATTTTTCACCAGTTAAAATAAATGGACCCACCTTGGAACTATTCAAGAAAATATTAATGATTGTATTTGGGAAAGTAATTAGATCAAATTCCATTCTTTCACTTTACAGATGAGAAATTTTAAGCCTGGGACAGTAAAATTACATCATCAAGGTCACAAGGCTACTGTGATGCAGCAATCAGTATCATATTTTGAACCTATAGGACGTGTAGTAGTAAAGAGCAAAAGAGGGCACTGACATGGGAAATAAGCAGTTCCAAAGAGGTTATTCTCCATTCAGAGAAAAAGTATGTCAGAAGGCTGCAGAGAAAGACTACTGGAACTAAAGGATGTTTCTGTATATGCTGCTGCTGCTGCTGCTGCGGCTGCTAAGTCGCTTCAGTCGTGTTCAACTCTGTGCGGCCCCACAGACGACAGCCCACCAGGCTTCCCTGTCCCTGGGATCCTCCAGGCAAGAACACTGGAGTGGGTTGCCATTTCCTTCTCCAATGCATGAAAGTGAAGTTGCTTAGTCGTATCCGACTTTTCGCGACCCCATGGACTGCAGCCTACGAGGCTCCTCCATCCATGGGATTTTCCAGGCAAGAGTACTGGAGTGGGGTGCCATTGCCTTCTCCGTCTGTATATGCTACACACCACAAACTCACTTAAGTGAGATGCTAAATGCTACCTAAAAACATGTCATTGTAGCAAATATTTAGTCTTCTTAGTCGTGTGAACACCTCTTCACAAGCCTATATATAATTCCTCTGCTTTGGAAAATATTCAATGTAGTACTGACATACAGATCAATGAAACAGAATTGACGGTCCAGAAATAAACCTTTATATTTATAGACAAATGATTTTCAACCAAGATACCAAGGCAATTCAATAGGGAAAGGAGAGTATTTTTTCAACAAATAGTACTGGGACAAGTGGATATCCACATATAAAAAGAAGAACTTAGACTCTTACCTCACACTATATACAAAAATTAAATCAAAATGGATTAGAGACGTGACTGTAAGAGCTAAAATTATAACACCCTTAGAAGCAAACAGGAGAAGACCTTCAAGACCTTGAGTTGGGCAAAGATTTCTTAGCTTTGACACCAAAAGCACAATCCAATCAGGAAAGAATTCATAAATTGCACTTCATCTAAATTTAAAACTTCTGTGCTTTAAAAGACACCATTAAAAAAATGAAAGGACAAGGCACAGATTAGAGGAAAATGTTTGAAAACCACATATCTGAAAATACAATGAACTCCAGAATATACAACTCAACAATAAAAAAGACAAACACCCAATTTAAAAGTGAGCAAATGATTTGAGTAGATATTTCACCAAAGAAGATATAGGCATCACTAATAAGCACATGAAAAGACACTCAAAAAGTCATCAGGGAAATGCAAATAAAAATCACAAAGAAACACCACACTGTACTACAGCTGTAACAAAAAATAATAAGTGCTGGTGAATATATTAAGAAATAGTAAGCACTGCTGATGGGAATATAAGATGGTACATGTACTTTAGAAACCAGTTGGCAAAGTCTTTAAAAGTTAAATAAAGGGACTTCGCTAGTGGTCCAGTGGTTAAGACTGCACTTCCAATGTAGGGGGCGTGGCTTAAAACCCTGTTCTGAGAACTAGTATCCCACATGCCATTCACAATAGCAAAAAAAAAAAAAAGTTAACATCAGCAATTCCACTCCTAGGTATCTTGACAAGAGAAATGAAAACATATCATCACACAAAGATTTTCATGCATTCAGATCCTGACATCATTACTCATAATAGGTCAAAAGAAAAACCAACTCAGATGTCCACTGAACTGAAGAATGGATAGACAATTACTGTTCAGCCATACAATGGATTACTATCCATAAATAAAAAGAAATTAAATACAGATACATGTTACAACATGTATGAACCTCAAAAACATTATACAAAGTAAAGGAAGCCAGACACAAAAGGTACCACATTGTATGATTTTATTTATTATGAAATGTCCAGAAAGGGAAAATCTATAGAAACAGAAAGTAGATTAGTAGTTGTCTGGGGCTGGGCACTGGGATTAACTCTAAGGCATTAAAGGATATTATTGGGATATTGAAAATGTTCTAAAACTGGACTACGGTGACAGTAGCAAAATTTAATAAATTTACTGAAATCATTGAGCAGTTCACTTAAGATGGATGAATTTTATGGTCTAGAAATCATACCTCAATGACTGCTTTCTTTAAATTGAAGTAAAGCTGATTTATAAGGTTGCGTTAGTTTCTGGTGTACAGCAAAATGATTCAGTTATATATATATATATATACTTACAAGATATTAAATATAGTTCCCTGTACTACACAGTAGGATAGTGCTGTTTATTCAATATTTTTTTAAAGCTACTCATGGGGAAAAAGTAAAATTAATCATATGGGAATACAGGGGAAACACAATGGGCCATAGTTAATAATTGTTGAAGCTACAGGTTCAGTATCCCATACCTTTTCTCACATATATACGGCTTTTTATAATAACCTGTTTTTAATAATTAAAAATAGATATATTCCTAACATCTCCAAGTATTTATGAAGGTAAAACTTCCTTTCCTATCATGTGGAAGGAAACACAAGAAAATTATACTATTTAGTTTCTTGCATATAAAGGGCACCAAATTTATTCTCTAGTATACTTTTAAACTTTAGGTATTAGTGTTATTACCTATAGAAAAATAGCAAAGTATGCCCCCCAAATGAAATTCACACAAATTGCTTTTTCTGATACCAAATTTGCTGCAGAAAAGATCTGAACCAAGATTTCCCATCTTCAAAGGATTCTAAAAATTTTTTAGTATTTTATTAAAGAAATTTTAATCTCTATTTATTTATTTTTTAAATGTCTTAGGCTAGGCCGTGAGCAGCATGCAGGATCCTGGGTCCCCAACGAGGGATCAGACCTGTGCTCCCTGTATTGGGAGTACACAAACCACCAGGGAAGTCCTATCTTTAAAGGATTCTGATGGACAACAAGCAGTTACATTCTCTGGATCTCTGTCTCCTCACATGGAACATGTCAGAGTTGGCCAAAATGATGAACTCAAGTTCTCTCTCTTCTCCTTTAGCACTGATATTCTAACATTCTAGAATTTATTTGACAGTGTTTACCAATAACTCCTTCTTCCTGCACCCCAGGATATGTGTATGACAAGGGTTAATTAAGTCTCAAATGGAGACACAGATGGAGTTAAATGACAAATACACCTAAGATTTAACTTCAGTGAAAGTCAAGTTTCATTTCTCATATGAGAATTTATGTAAGTGCATTTTCCCTAATCCTTTTACTAGTAAACTCCTTAAATCACCAGTTGTGTGCATGTGTGTGCGCATGCCTGAGTGGGCATGTGTGTTGGAAGGAAGGAAAGTAGGCAGGAAGGCAGGCATGCAGCCTAGAAAAAGATTCCATCAGAACTCTTTTCCATCAAGAATTTTTAAAATAAGACTTTATAGTCAAACTAAATTTTACTCTTAAACATTTCAAGATGATAACAACTACTTCACATCAAAGTTTCCTAATCACTCCACAACCATTTGCAATCTGCGTTAACTCTACCATGCCAACAGAAGGCTCTAAGACTTCCTGGGGAAACAGTTTACAAACTCTTTCTCGACTAGTCTCCATTTTCTTTGGCCAGTCAGCAGATGTTAGCCTTCCAGTCTCCACTTTATTCTGAAATACACTTCTCCTTGGGCATGCCAGGCCACGGTACTGTGTCCTTTAGTTTTTACATAGAAGGTCCTGAAGGATTTGGGAGAAGGAGGTGACATCATAGTTGTGCTCAAAACAATCCTACTGTTCTATGAAGTAAAGAATGAAACAAGCATATCAGACTGGAGATTATTTTAGAAGACTCCCAGGCAATAAAAACTGAACCAAGGCAGATATCAAAAAAGGATCAACAAATTGGAGTTAAAGAATTTGACTCCAAAAATCAGATCCACCCTTCAATGGTTAGCTTAATTGTATGGTTGGTACGCCCCCCAGCAACACATCCACAGGTAACTAGCACCATTCTCACATGTAACTGTAATACTAATTGACAGATGTGGGGCCTTATCCATATTCCTCTTGAGAGTCTCTATGGTACCAACCACATAGTTAAGTGCTAAGTAAGTACTGGTTAAATGAATAAGACACTTTTCCTGGTCACCAGGAATGAAGTCTATTTCAGTTTTCATATACTTCTATAAACTCAAAATTCATATAAGGAATTTAGTAATGCATTGAGAATTAAATTGTTGTACAGTACTCTTCAGTTTAAAGCTTTAATAAAGGTGATAAGCAAAATGTTCAACAATTGGAAAATGGTTAAATAAGCCATGGTTGGGACTTCCTTGGCAGTCCAGTGGTTAAGATTCTGCTTCCACTGCAGGGGGCATAGGTTCAATCCTTGGTTGGGGAACTAAGATCCCACATCCCACGCAGCATGTTCAATAAATAAGTAAGCAACCAAGCAAGCCGTGGTCCAAGTTAACAGAGGTAAAAGAAATAAAAGAGAGTATCACCATTTTGTAACTACTAATTAAGCCAAGGATCTAAGTAGTGGTTTGCTAGAAACAGCTCATACTAGCTTGGGAGAACCAACTGAGCAGATCTGTCCCAACCTCACATTCAGTGACACATCAGTAAGACTGAAATTGGCCATGGCAGGAATGTTAACACCATGAAAATTAACAATGGCTAGTTGTTAAATATTCATTATCATACCACTAGATACACACGATGGTGATCAATACTTGATTAAAAAAACCATTGTTGGAAAGGTTGTTGGGATCTTTATCGTAAGGTACGAATCAGGCTAATACTACATGAACCCACTGATCAATCAACCATGACAAAAACAGAGGCATCAGACATTAAAAACCTATTAATGTGATGCAGTAGGAAGTACACAGCATCACTAAGAAGTCTTGCCAAAAACAGAATCTGATTCTAATCAAGTCTAGACCTATCCACTTGTTTATAGGACATACAGGAGACAGAAGAGGAAAGAACAAGCCAAATACAGAATGTGGAAATGTCTACAGAATGGATGATGTTCTAATGAATAGCAAGGGAGGGGCTGAAGAAAGACTCTATTAATAAAAGAGACTTAACAGATGCAAAACAAGTGCAATGTGCACGCTGCCCTTGCTTGGATCATGAGTGGAACAAGCTGCTATAAAAAGACATACTTGAAACAATTCAGGGAATCTGAACACTGGCTAGATAGTAAATGATATTAAGGAATTATTACTAAATTTCTTACATATGATAAAAGCTTAGTCATTGGTTTAAATGTCTTATCTGCTAGAGATACAGCTCTGGGAGTTGGTGATGGGACAGGGAAGCCTGGCACGCTACAGTCCATGGGGTCGCAAAGAGTCAGACACGACTGAGTGACTGAACTGAACTGAACTGATGTATGAAACTATTACACCACCTGAGATTTGCTTCAAAATAACCTGGGGGTGGGGGTTCTCTACTTTTACACACATTTAAAAATTTTCCGTAATACAGTTTTTAACAGAGTAGCCAGAGTACAGAACATGTATAAAAGAATGACAAAATTACCAGTCCTGACATGGATGTATCTTCAAGAAATAACATAGTATGCAAAAGCATGGGGGAAACATGCACAATGTGATGCCAATTATTTTAAATACAAAAAACATGAAAATGATGTCATAGGTACACATGTACATTAATAAATGCACCAGAAAATGTCAGAGAAATACATTCACAGGGGAGGACACTAGGTTTGGTGGGGATGAAGTTAAGGGGGCACATCAGTAATGTGTGAATTTTACATATAAAAATGTATTTTTCTATTACTTAAACATGTTTTTTAAGCATTTTAAAAACAAAGGTTATACTAACATCTCCCACCACATCTTTCAGACACTCTGGTCCTGTTCCTCCCCTCGTTAAAGCACTCAGCCAGCAGGAATGCCTGTAAAACTGGACAGTGGATCTAAAAGAGAAAGTACCCAATGGCAGGACCAGCTGCACCCTCACCTCGGCAAGCCTTTGTAAACCTCCAGCTTTTTGTCTTCTACAGATACAAATCATACACTGGTACTAGAGAAACTTTCACATAGCTTATTGGAAAAGAAGTTCAGTTCAGTTCAGTTCAGTCGCTCAGTCATGTCCGACTCTTTGCGACCCCATGAATCGCAGCACGCCAGGCCTCCCTGTCCATCACCAACTCCCGGAGTTCACTCAGACTTGCGTCCATCATGTCAGTGATGCCATCCAGCCATCTCATCCTCTCTCGTCGCCTTTTCCTCCTGCCCCCAATCCCTCCCAGCATCAGAGTCTTTTCCATTGAGTCAAGTCTTCTCATGAGGTGGCCAAAGTACTGGAGTTTCAGCTTCAGCATCATTTCAAACCCCTACAAATGGAGAAAGGAACCAGGAAAAGGAAAAAAAAAAAAAAAGCCGAAGACAGTACACTGCAACCACAGCTTCGAAAGGCTGAAGTTGGCATGAGTCTGGATGAACACGCTGAACACTGGCACAGAAAAACTTCAATCACCTGAACTGTGTTTTAACCTTCAAAAATATTCAAGCCCAACAGCACATTCACATCTATTTCTCAATGTTTAAATGAACTTCTAGACTCCAAATCTCATAATAAAGTGACACTATACTGCAGCCAACACCTTTCATCTATCAACTACTGAGAAGTGCAATGGGAAATTTTAATGTTCTATCACTATGAGTTGTGAGTGTGTTACTTCTCACAATAGACCCCTCCACAAACAAGAGCAGGCCTGAAAGCAAGGACTGAGGTCTAGGAAACTAGAAGGCATTCCCTGGCCCTTCAAAGACAAATGACTGCAATGGCAACCAATTGCCCAGGTCTGGAGATGAATTCCGGTCCTCAGCTGGTTAGTGAAGCAGGGTGAGGCCTGTGACCAGCAGGAATAATAGCATTCTGCCTTCTACCCTCTCTAAGAACTCAATCTGCAGCAGAGGCAGCTGAAGAGAGAGAGAGACATGCCTAGTAAACATCTGGTTAAGCAGACAACTTCGGAGAGGCAAGTAGGGTAGAGAGAAGAGAAATACTTGCCCCTTCTTGAGGCAACAGAGTTTAGGCTCCAGCATTGGACTGCACAAGTTTAAGCCTAGCTCCACCATAAACTACCTCCATAACCTTGGCCAAATTAACTTCTGCACTTCAGTTTCTGCATCTCTAAAATAAGGATCAAATAGCATGTACCTCATTAGGATTGTTGTGAGCATAAGAGATAATGCATATAAAGTAGCTTAAATATATCCTTTGTACAAAGTAAGCCTCAACACGTGTACACCGTGGTGGATTCATGTTGATGTATGGCAAAACCAATATAATATTGTAAAGTAATTAGCCTCCAATTAAAATATACAAGCAACTTATGCAGCTCAACTCCAGAAAAATAAATGACCCAATTAAAAAATGGGCCAAAGAACTAAATAGGCATTTCTCCAAAGAAGACATACGGATGGCTAACAAACACATGAAAATATGCTCAACATCACTCATTATCAGAGAAATGCAAATCAACACCACAATGAGGTACCATTTCACACCAGTCAGAATGGCTGCGATCCAAAAGTCTACAAGCAATAAATGCTGGAGAGGGTGTGGAGAAAAGGCAACCCTCTTACACTGTTGGTGGGAATGCAAACTAGTACAGCCACTATGGAGAACAGTGTGGAGATTCCTTAAAAAAGTGGAAATAGAACTGCCATAAGACCCAGCAATCCCACTGCTAGGCATACACACTAAGGAAACCAGAATTGAAAGAGACACATGTCCCCCAATGTTCATTGCAGCACTGTTTATAATAGCCAGGACACGGAAACAACCTAGATGTCCATCAGCAGATGAATGGATAAGAAAGCTGTGGTACATATACACAATGGAGTATTACTCAGCCATTAAAAAGAATACATTTGAATCAGTTCTAATGAGATGCATGAAACTAGAGCCAATTATACAGAGTGAAGTAAGCCAGAAAGAAAAACACCAATACAGTATACTGACACATATATACGGAATTTAGAAAGATGGTAATGATGACCCTGTATGCGAGAGAGCAAAAGAGACACAGATGTATAGAATGGACTTTTGGACTCTGAGGGAGAGGGAGAGGGTGGGATGATTTGGGAGAATGGCATTGAAACATGTATACTATCATGTAAGAAACGAAGTGCCAGTCTATGTTCGACACAGGTTACAGGATGCTTGGGGCTGGTGCATGGGGATGATCCAAAGAGATGATATGGGGTGGGAGGTGGGAGGGGGATTCAGGATTGGGAGCTCGTATATACCTGTGGTGGATTCATGTCAATGTATGGCAAAACCAATACTGTATTGTAAAGTAAAATAAAGTAAAAATAAAATTTTAAAAATAAATAAATAAATTTATATTTAAAAAATTAAAAAAAAAAGTAAGCCTCAAATTCTTAACAGCCATTCTCATTCTGCTATCTAGTACTAATGCAGTTAGTGTTAATGGAGTAGAAAGCCACCCGCCGCCCCCCCACAAAAAAAAAAAACCAGTTGCAAATAGGGAAACCTTGCTTAGGACAGAATGGATACAGCATACTGATGGGTAAAGAATATACTATTCAACAAATGGGACTAAATCAATTAGTTTCACATATGACAGAAGACTGGATACTTTCAATAATGATTCTTTCAAAGTTGTTGTTGCTGTCACTCATTTGGGTCTGACCCTCTTGCAACGCCAAGGACTGCAGCTCGCCAGGCTCCTCTGTCTGTGGGGTTTCTCAGAGAAGAATATTGGAATGGGTTGCCATTTCCTTTCCCAGGGGATCTTCTTGACCCAGGGATCAAACCCCCATCTCCTGCATTGGCATTGCTATTTAGATAGCAATACTTTACCGCTGAGCCCCCAGGGAAGCTGGTGTTTCCTAAACATTCAAAGGGATTTCCTCTTCAATTTGTGGACAGATACAAGATTAGATAAGCAGTTAGAAGTCCAATAATGAGTATGTTCCCTACCTCATTAATCTAAATTAAGGACAGTACATGCCCAGACAACTAATAGACAAATTCAACAAAGTTTCAATATAAAAGATCAGTATACCAAAAAAAACTTATATTTCTATACACCAACAATGAAGACTGCAAAAATGAAATTAAATAATTTCCTTTAGGATAAAATCTTAAAATAAATAAAATACAGTCATTCCTCAGTATCCCTGTGGGACTGAATCCACAACCCCCTGTGGATACAAAAATCCAAGGATGCTCCATCCATGGGATTTTCCAGGCAAGAGTGCTGCAGTGGATTGCCATTTCCTTCTCCAGGGGATCTTCCGGACCCAGGAATTGAACCTGGGTCTCCTGCATTGCAGGCAGACGCTTTACCATCTGAGCCACCAGGGAAGCTTAAAATGATGTAGAACTTGCATACAACCTATGCACATCCTCACATATACTTTAAATTAACTCTAGATTACTTATAATATCTACTACAATGTAAATGACATGTCAAACTTTGTTGTATAGAACTTTCTGGAATTATTTTCTCTAATACTTTCAGTTCACAATTGGTTGAATCAGTAGATGCACAAACTGAGGATACAAAGGGCTAAGAATTTGAAGAAGTGAAATTTGTATGCTGAAAATCACAAAACATTGTTGAATGAAACTAAATACTCATATAAATGGAAATACATCCATTACAACTAGAAGACTTAACACTGTTAAAATGAAAAATATCAAGTTGTACTATATATATACATTTTTAATATATATTTAAACAAATTTTATTTGTCAATTAACCTCAATAAAGTTGGGGGGTGGAAATATGAAGATAGTAATATAAACCAAACTTACCTACAGATTCAATACATTTCCCAACAAAATCCCAGCTACAGAAATTGACAAGCTGATTCTAAATTTCATATGAAAATCCAAGGGACCCAGAATAACCAGAACCATCTTGAAAAGGAAGAATAAAGTGGGTAGTTACATACTTTCCAAATTCAAAACATTACAATTCTGGAATAATCAATATAGTATGGTACTGGCATAAGGAAAGACATACAGATCAATGGAATAGAATTAAGAGTCAAGAAATAAACCCTTATATTATGGTCATTGATTTTCAAAAAGATACCAGGAAAACTAACCTAGGAGTTAATCATTTTGTCAACAAATGGTGCTGGGACAACTGAATAGTCATATGCAAAAAAAATAATTTGGACCCCTATATACAAAAACCACCTCAAATGGATCACAGACCTAATGCAAGAGCTAAAAATATAAAAAACTTAAAGAAAACAGGAGTAAATTTTTGTGACCTTGAGTTAGGCATTGTTTCTTAGATATGACACCAAAAGCACAAATGAGAAAAGAAAAATAGATAAAGTGGACTTCATCAAAATTAAGAACGTTTGTACTTCAAAGAACATCATCAAAAAGGGTGAAAGGACAACCCACAAAATGAGGGAAAATATTTGTAAATCATGTATATGAAAAGGGACTTACATCCAGAATATATAAAAAGATCCTTACAACTCAACAACAAAAAAAGATAACCCAATTTGAAAAATGACAAAGATTCTGAAATGACATTTCTCCAGAGATGATATAAATGTAGCCAAAAAGCACATGAAAAGATATTTGACATCATTAGTCATTAGAAAATGTAAATGAAAACCACAAAAAGATATCACTTCATACCTACTAGGATGGCTAAAGGACAGACAATATGAAAGGTTTCAAGGATATGAAGGAATTATAATCCTCATACATAGCTTATGCGATGGTAAAATAGTACAGCTGCTTTGGAAAATAGCTCAGTAGTTTCTCAAAATGTTTGACAAAGAATTAACATAGAACTCAGAAATTCTACTCACACAGATGCCCAAGAAAAAGAAAAATATATGTTTATACAAAAACTTGTACATGAATGTTTATACCTATATTATTCATAATAGACAAAAAGTAGAAATAACTGAAATGTCTATTAACTGATAAATGGATAAATAAAATGTGCCATACCCATACAACAATGTAATATTATTCACCCATAAAATTATTAAAGCACTGATTCATTCTGTTACATGGATAAACCTTGTAAACATGATGCTAAGAGAAAGAAGCTCGTCACGAAAGACCATATATTGTATGATTCTATTAATATGAAATGTCCAGAACAGGCAAATTCATAGACACAGAAAGTAGGTAGTGCTTCCCCACAGCCAGGGGGAGAGAAGAGGTGGGTGGAGAATGATTGCTAATAGGTATGGGGTTTCACTGGGGGTGGTGAAAATGCCCTGTGGCTGTACAACGCTATGAATATACTAAAAAGTCCTTGAATTGTACAAATTTAAAGGGTCAATTCTACAGAATGTGGACTATATCTCAATAAAGCTGTCATTTTAAAAAAAGAAATTGTCCAGACTACCAAACTGAACCCTTGACTGGCTATGTACTGAGGACCCAAAAGTCTGGGCATGGGGCAGGAATCCCATAATTCTACTAGATTTTAAAAAGTAACAAGTAGTTCTTCCAGTTCAAGATGGCACAATGGGAGGACACGAACTCATCTGCTCCTGAGAGAACACCAAAATCCCAACTAGCTGTTGAACAACCAACAAGAGAACACCGGAACACACCAAAAAAAATACCCCACGTCCAAAGACAAAGAAGAAGCCACAACGAGATGGTAGGAGAGGTACAAACCGATAAAATCAAACCCCATACCTGCCATGTGGGTGACCCACAAACTGAAGAACAATAATACCAAAAAAGTTTTTCCACTGTTGTGAAGGTTCTGAGCCTCACATCAGGCTTCCCAGCCTGGGAATCCAGCAAAGGGACTGGGAATCCCCTGGGAATCTCACTTTGAAGGCCAGCAGGATCTGATTACAGGACTTTCACAGGACTGGGGAAAACAGAGACTCCACTCTTGGAAGGCACAAACAAAATCGTGTACACACCAAGACCCAGAGAAAAGGAGCAGTGACCTCACAGGAGACTGAACCAGAGGTGTGGGTTGGCAATGGCTTGCTGTGGGAACAGGAGGTACTGGCAGCGACAGTCTGGTAAGCTAGCCCTTGGCTTAAGTCCTCTTAGAAGTTGTCATTAACCCTACAATAGCAGCCACATAGCCCAGGGCTGGGTCACCTCAGGCCAAACAACTGACAGGGAGTGCAACCGGACCCATCAGCAGATAATTGGATTAAAGTCTTAGGGAGCACTGGCCCTGCCCACCAGCAAGACCCAGTTTTTCCCAGTCCCTCTCATTAGGAAGCTTACACAAGTCTCTTAGCCTCATCCACCAGAGGACAGACAGAAGCAAGAAGAACCACAGTGGCTGAAACAAAACCCCCAATGTAAAAATTAATCAGAATGAAAAAGAAGAAGGTTATGTCCCAGATGAAGGAACAAGATAAAACCTCAGAAAAACAATTAAATGAAGTGGAGATAGGCATGCATGTGTGCTAAGTCGCTTTAGTCATGTCCAACTCTTTGCAACGCTATGGACTGTAGCCTGGCAGGCTCCTCTGTCCATGGAATTCTCCAGGCAAGAATACTGGAGTTGGCAGTCATTAGTTTCTCCAAGAGATCTTCCTAACCCTGGGATTGAACCCGGGTCTCCTGCATTGCAGGTGGATTCTTTACCATCTGAGCCACCAAGGAAGCTCTGAAGATAGGCAACCTTCCAGAAAAAGAACTCAGAATAATGATAGTGAAGATGATCCAGGATCTTGGGGAAAGAATGGAAAAGATGCAAGAAATGTTTACTAAAGATCTATAAGAACTAAAGAACAAACAAAGATGAACAGTACACTAAAAGGAATCAATAGCAGAATAACTAAGGCAAAAGAATGGATAGGTGAGCTGGAGGACAGAATGATGGAAATTACTGCCACAGAACATAATATAGAAAAAAAGAATGAAAAGAAATGAAGTCAGCCTAAGAGACTTCTGGAACAACATTAAATACATGAACATTCGCATTATAGGGGTCCCAGAGGAGAACAGAAAGAGAAAGGACCCGAGAAAATATCTGAAGAATAGCTGAAAAGTTCCCTAACTTGGAAAAGGAAATAATCAACCAAGTCCAGGAAGCACAGAATCCCAGGCAGGATAAATCCATGGAAGAACACATTGAGACACATAGTAATCAAAATGACAAAAATTAAAAACAAAGAAAAATATTGAAAGCAACAAAGGAAATACAAGTATTAATAACATATAAGGGAAATCCCATAAGGTTATCAGCTGATTGCTCAACAGAAATTCTACAAGCCAGAAGGCAATAGCATGATATATTTAACGTGATGAAAGGGAAGAACCTAGTTATATTGCTGGAGCCGATTATACAGAGTGAAGTAAGCCAGAAAGAAAAACATCAATGCAGTATACTAACACATATATATGGAATTTAGAAAGATGGCAATGATGACCCTGTATGCAGGACAGCAAAAAAGACACAGATGTGTATAGCGGACTTTTGGACTCAGAGGGAGAGGGAGAGGGTGTGATGATTTGGGAGAATGGCATTGAAACATGTATAATATCATGTAAGAATCGAATTGCCAGTCTATGTCTGATGCAGGATATGGCACGCTTGGGGCTGATTTGCGGGGATGACCCAGAGAGATGTTGTGGGGAGGGGGGTGGGAGG
>NW_024070207.1:117200234-117324376 GCF_014754425.2 Oryx dammah
GGGGGGTTCATGTTTGGGAATGCATGTACACCTGTGGTGGATTCATGTCAACCTATGCCAAAACCAATACAGAATTGTAAAGTAAAAATTAAAAATAAATAAATAAATTAAAAATAAAATAAAATAAAATAAAAATAAAATAAAATAAAATAAAATAAAATAAAAAAAACCTATGCCAAAACCAATACAGAATTGTAAAGTAAAAATTAAAAATAAATAAATAAATAAAACAAAAAAAAGAATATAATCAGTCTGATTTCAGTAAAAAAAAAAAAAAAAAAGAAAAATACAAATGCCAGGTATTGCTTTTTTTCTCCAAAGCTGCAGATGTGTTTCCAATGAGCAGCCATGTTTAAAAACAACTGGACTATATGATGATCTGTTACTTTTATCTAACTTGTTTCATTTTTTCTATTTCATACTCAGTGTTCCCACTTCATTTAGTTTATGTTTTCCAATTTCTCCATCTCTTTTTGTTGCTGTTGTTGTTCTTTCTCAAGCCTTTATCAAGTGTGGTAGAAAAGCTTTTGAATACATACAAACAGTATATATAATATATATATTTTAGCAACTTTATGAATTTTTGCCTAGCTAAAAAATTTATGACATTTTGATTTACTATGAATGGAATGCTAGATTTCTAATTTATATTCACTCAAAATTTTGACAGTTTCAGGTATTCCAGCATCTAGTATTACTGCTAAACATCTAGAAAATTTATCTCAAAATAAAAATTTAATGAGCCTTGAAAGTTCTAATCCAATTCCAAGGATATAAAGAAATACTATTGCTAAAAAAAAAACAAAACAGGAAATTAACATGTGATACAGTATTACTAAGCAAAGTTCAAATTCACAAAACTTTATGCTAGTGTCCATTATTTGTTTTCATACCTTATTCAAGACTCCACATTGTATTTAACTGCACTGAGCAGGTTCGGCCACATGCAACAAACTCTGGTGAATTCTCTTTTCATTTTTATTCTTTATAAGTATTTCCTAATTTTCCTTATTATGGCTTTTTAGATACACCCATCAGAAACATCTATCTTCTTGGATATATTAAAAAACGGACATTTAATTTCCAAATGCATGGGATTTTTAAAAGTATCTTTGATATTAACTTCTCATTTTTACATTAATTTCTCATTTAAATGCTTTCTTCTCTGTAATAACTCTCTGCGTTTTTGCAGTCTTTTAACTTTCCTGAGGCTTTCTATGGCTAAATCAAAGATTTCTCTTGGTAAATGTCAAACTGCACTTGAAAATACGTGGATTATTTTCATGTATCTTTTAACATTGATTTCTAGCTTAATTTCAAGTGATAAGAGAACAGATTCCACATGAATTCAGTACTTTTAGACCATGAAATTTTTGCACCTTGTTTCATGTCCCTGGACATGCTCCATTATCTCCCAGTTTATAGTCTATGGGAACTTGAATTTATATCCTGTTCTGTGAAAACTATATAAATCTTAATTATGTTGAATTGGTTCATAGTGCTTTTCAGGCCTACTATGGTGTCACTGACTCAATGGACATGAGTTTGAGCAAACTCCAGGAGATAGTGAAGGACAGGGAAGCCTGGCATGCATCCATGGGGTCACAAAGAGTCAGTTGGACATGACTTAGCGACTGAACAACATATCCTTCTACTTGTCCGTATCTTCATTCTATTAATTGTTGAGAGTTTGATATTAAACTCCAACTAAAAATCTTGATTTATCCACATAAAAAATAATTATAATATATGAAAGTGAAAGTGTTAGTCACTCAGTCGTGTCCAACTCTTTGTGATCCCATGGGTTATAGCCCGCCAGGCTCCTCTGTCCATGGGATTCTCCAGGCAATAATACTGGAGTGGGTTGCCATTCCCTTCTCCACAGGATCTTCCTGACCCAGAAATCGAACCCAGTTCTCCTGCATTGTAAGCAATTCTTTACCATCTGGGAAAGGGAAGCCCATGATTGTAATATATACTGGAAATATATGTTACCTTGGGGCTTCCCTGATAGCTCAATTGGTAAAGAATCTGCCTGCAATGCAGGAGACCCCAGTTCGATTCCTGGGTCAAGAAGATCCGCTGGAGAAGGGATAGGCTACCCACTCCAGTATTCTTGGGCTTCCCTTGTGGCTCAGCTGGTAAAGAATCTGCCTGCAATGCGGAAGACCTGGGTTCAATCCCTGGGTTGGGAAGATCTCCTGGAGAAGGGAAAGGCTACCCACTTCAGTATTCTGGCCTGGAGAATCCCATGGACTGTACAGTCCACAGTAATTTCTTAACAATGGAATGAACTTTTATTATCAGTATGTCTAAAGCAGAGAGAGGACATTAGCTACACATGGGCAGATACTAACCTTGGTTTTTGATGGCCAAGGTAATGGTTTTAACATGTGGCTCTCAATGTCCTCAACCATACAGGATGTGGTGGAAAGAGTTGTCCACCAACACCTGATCTCCTCTCTTAAAATAAGCAGTGTGGCACTGGGAAGTTATGGCCCTGCCAGGGACTTCATTTTGCACTGCCTGGCAGCTAACACTATCCAAGAGACTAAGTTTTCCACTTAGATTTGTGTGGACATGATGAAGGCTCCTGGTTTGAAGCTCTAAAAGGATAGCTACATCTCCCTCCACAATTTCTGCTGCTCCTGTCGGTGGAGGTTCAGTGGCTGAGACAGTGCTATATGTGGCACTGAAGCAGCTGGCTGTCACTATGGCAACCTCAGGATGCAAACCCAAGACTTTGGAGGAGGTAGGGCAGTGTCAAGAGTGGGAGGAGGGGCCTTTTCACCCCTCACAGTCACAAAAGAAACCCTTTCATGAGGGGGGTAAAAACCTTATGAAAACAACTGTTTCAGTGAGGAAAAGGAAGTTAAAGTCTAGAAAGTATTATCTTCACTGTGTTGATTTTTCTTATAGGAATTTCAGTAATATTATATGTTATATGGCAGAAAGCAAAGAGGAACTAAAGAGCCTCTTGATGAAGGTGAAACAGGAGAGTGAAAAAACTGGCTTAAAATTCAACATTCAGGAAACTAAGTTCATGGCATCTAGTCCCATCACTTCATGCAAATAGATGGGGAAACAGTGGAAACAGGGAGAGACTTCATTTTCTTGGGCTCCAAAATCACTGCAGATGGTGGCTGCAGCCAAGAAATTAAAAGACACTTGCTCCTTGGAAGAAAAGCTATGGTCAACCTAGACAACATATTTAAAAAGCAGAGACATTACTTTGCTGACAAAGGTTGGTATAGTCAAAGCTATGGTTTTTCCAGTAGTCATGTACGGATGTGAGAGTTGAACCATAAAGAAGGTTGAGCACCAAAGAATTGATGCTTTTGAACTGTGGTGTTGGAGAAGAGTCTTGAGAGTCCCTTGGACTGCAAAAAGATCCAACCAGTATATCCTAGAGGAGATCAGTCCTGGGTATTCATTGAAAGCACTGATGCTGACGCTCCAATACTTTGGGCATCTGATGCGAAGAGCTGACTCATTAGAAAACACCCTGATGCTGGGAAAGATTGAAGGCAAGAGGAGAAGGGGACAACAGAGCATGATATGGTTGGATGGCATCACCGACTCAATGGATATGAGTTTGAGCAAGCTCTTGGAGATGGTGAAGGACAGGGAAGTCTGGCATTCTGCAGTCCATGGGGTTGCAGAGTCGGACACAACTGAGCGACTGAACAACAACGACATATGTTTCATGGCTCTAAGTATAGAGCTATAATATCTAAACCTCACTGAGAAAGTCCAGGGTTTGACTGCCTCTAGATTTTGTACACTTGCATCATCACTTCCTTAGATCTTCTTGTACATTTTTTTTCCTAACAGAGCAGCTGCATGGGACAGCAAAAGGGTGGATCCAAGGCCTGGGACAGCTGTGACAAAGATGAGTTCCCTTTTCCACACAGTGACCCTATTATGTCAATTTCTTCCTATGAAAACACACGTTTTAGGTATAATGCCAGCACCTGCCTATCTGGAACTCTATGATAGCCAGAATCCTATAAATCACATATTCACATCCTCTTCATAGACACCAAATTAAAGCCAACTGTCACCTGCGGCCAGAGTTGAGCTCATTCATTTCTATAAACTCACAATCTAAATCAGTCCTTCATTATTTTCTATATCATGTTACCTATCATCATAAATTTGAAGGCATTAATACCACCCACTTCTGAGTTATTCCTTCCTTCCCAAGAATCCTAAACCGAGTCTGCAGACTCTCCTCCCCTTGGTCTCTACAGGCTCTTATCCTATTTGCTTCACCCTCTGTATAAACATCATCACTCCTATACAACAACCATCTCACCTTTTCCTTCATTTCCTGCTCTCATGCTTGCTTCTCTGCATCTTCTCTCCATCCTCTTTCTTCTCCACACTATCACTACACTCTAGGCTACTCTGACTCAGCAACTTATCCTAATTCACTGTGTTTTTCATAGCCCTGTGATTCTCATTTTTAAAAACACTGGCTTCATTTCATCTGTCCCTTTCAACTCAAGTTTACATCTTATTTCATTGCACACTCAGTTCAGTTCAGTTGCTCAGTCATGTCCAACTCTTTGTGACCCCATGGACTACAGCATCCCAGGCCTCCCTGTCTATTGCCAACTGCCGGAGTTTACTCAAACTCATGTCCATTGAGTTGGTGATGCCATCCAACCATCTCATCCTCTGTCGTCCCCTTCTCCTCCCTCCTTCAGTCTTTCCCCACATCAGGGTCTTTTCCAATGAGTCACTTCTTCACATCAGGTACCCAAAGTATTGGAGTGTCAGCCTCAGCATCAGTCCTTCCAATGAATATCCAGGACTGATTTCCTTTAGGATGGACTGGTTGGATCTCCTTGAAGTCCAAGGGACTCTCAGGAGTCGTCTCCAATACCACGGTTCAAAAGCATCAGTTCTTTGGTGCTCAGCTTTCTTTACAGTCTAACTCTCACATCCATACATGACCACTGGAAAAACCATAGCCTTGACTAGACGGACCTTTGTTGGCAAAGTAATGTCTCTGCTTTTGAATATGCTGTCTAGGCTGGTCATAATCTTTCTTCCAAGGAGCAAGCATCTTTTAATTTCATGGCTGCAGTGACCATCTGCAGTGATTTTGGAGCCCAAGAAAATAAAGTCTATCACTGTTTCCCCATCTGTTTGCCATGAAGTGATCAGACCAGATGCCATGATCTTAGTCTTCTGAATGTTGAGCTTTAAGCCAACCTTTTCACTCTCCTCTCTCACTTTCATCAGGAGGCTCTTTACTTCTTCACTTTCTGCCATGAGGGTGGTATTATCTGCATATCTCAGGTTATTGATATTCCTCCCAGCAACCTTGATTCCCCTTGTGCTTCCTCCAGCCCAGTGTTTCTCATGATGTACTCTACATATAAGTGAAATAAGCAGGGTGACAATATACAGCCTTGACATAGTCCTTTTCCTATTTGGAACCAGCCTGTTTTCCATGTCCAGTTCTAACTGTTGCTTCCTGACCTGCAAACAGATTTCTTAAAAGGTACACTATCTCTCCCTATTTTCTTTACTTTTTCTTATTCTTCTATTGTTATAAATAGCATGGCCTAGGTAGAGTCTGTCTTAAGTGATAAAGTTAGCCAAAAGATGGGGTACTGGGGACTGGGAGGATATGGACCCCACGAAGGAGCAAATTAGCTTAGCTTCCCCAGGGTCATCTTCACATTCCCAAGTGTCTGAGATAAGACAGGCCCAGAATCTCATAGGAAAAATGAAGAGGAGACAAGTGGTCACTGTGATTAGGTACAGAGCAGGAACACCTGAAGCTAAGTGTGCCTCCACATAGCAGTTCACAAAAGAATAAATATTAATGCCTGATAATGATATGAAAAGATGTTTGGCTTCACTAGGAATCAAGGAAATGCAGACATTTGCCCATTAATAGGTAACGATTAAAAAGATGAACATTAGCCAGTGCTAGTGAGGGTGTGAGGACACATTCTCAGACAATGTTACAGGTGGGGTAAGTTGACAAGTACAAGTTTCTGACAGCATGGTTTGGCAATGTGTATTTACACTTCAAAGGTATATGGCTTTTGAGTCAGCATCTCCGATTTCAGCCAAAGAAAGTAAGTACACAAGGAAACAAAGATATAGCTACCACTCTGCCATGTTTATGACATGAGGGTAGCGAGAGGATGAGGGGAGCCTGGGAAAGAGAGGCCCACACCTGTGAAGGGGTGAGGGGAGTAGATAAACTAAAAGGGGAGGGGAGGAGACAAACTAAAAGGGGAGGGAAGGAGAGAGGAGCAGGAGTAAACATTGAGAGGAAAGGGAGAGGTTCACAAAGGACCCCATGAGAAAGGAGTGAGGAGAGTACACATGAGGGGGGTGTGAGGAAGAGACAAGGAGGAGGCAAGGGGGTAGGGGCAGAGAGGGAGAGAGAAACCCCCATGGGGTGCAATCCACTGCCACCGTCATACATCCGCATCACACAGGCACAAAGAAACAAAAGTTGAAAGAGGGTTGATGAGGAAACTCAGGATACATGACAGCAAATACTGTGTGACCAAGCTTAGCTAGAGTGACACATAAAGACAAATGCAGCAGAGGGGGACTATAAGGGAACCGCGGTTCTCACTAAGGGCGCTATGGTAACTGGTTTAGACTCTATCCTGTGTTTTCCTAGACTGTCAGAAATTTTAATAAGTAATTTCTGGCAATAGGGAATACACTACAATTCCACAGAGTTGAGACAGACCTTTGTTCTTTCCTGTGACAATTAGCACACATGCAAACAAATTAAGTAGGTGCAATGGTGTCCCCTGCTTGTCATACTACAGAAATGATCCTCATGTGATCAATTTAAACTGCCCATTAAAATTTCATTTGTGTAAACTGTACTAGAAAGATAATGGAATTAATTTATGAATACAGATGTCACCCATCTAACTATTCTTTGGCATTTATCAAACCAAAATGCTTTTCCCTTGAAGTTGTATCAACATCAGAGCTGTAAAGAGAAGCTGTGTAAACTCTCAGGAGCAGGCATTTGATATAGGCGCGGGGCAAGCACAACAGGGAAGCAGGGCAGTGGGCCCAGAGAAGCTGTTAATGAACAGGTGACTGCCACAGGCCACCAAGGCTTGGTCCTTCTGCAAGCTATCCCAGGCACTGTGGAGAATGAGTCACACAACTGTCCCACCGGGGGCAGGGAGTCAGGGACCTTCCTCAGACCCTCTCTCCCCATTGGTCTTCAGTAGGAGTGAGAGTCTAGGGCCTGAACATGGCACTACTTGGATGACGTCTATTATTTCATCAACATCCCATTAATTCTCTGGAGGGTTGGCCCTGTTTCCCAGATTAGGAATCTGAGATACAGAAAAGATTAAGCCACTTGCTAAAAATCAAATAGTTAATAAGTAGCTAGGCTAGACTCCAAATTCAGTGTTCTCTCTCCCACTCTAGGGTGCCACGTCATAAAGGCCATGGCCCGTCCATTCTCCAGCACAGCTGGCGCTCCTCATGAGGAAAGACATAGCCTGGGGAGGGGGCATGTTTCCAGCCTCTCTCCTCTCAAGGAAAATGTATGGAGATAGCTTCCCAGATTGTTTTAATAATCCTGCATCCACAGAAAAATCTTCTAGGTCTTCATCCACCAGAGCCATGTGAAATTTTTATAGCATCATCATCTGTGCCTACTCCCACCCCAAATACCAGTTACTATGAAATTATGCCAGAATTTGGATCAAAGTATGGGGGAAAATTCAAGACAAATTTTTATCTGATGAACTCATGGCAGAGAATCAAATTTCATAGACAGTTCCAGATTCTAGTATATTAAAAAACAATCTGTAACTTTTCTGTGAGGAGAGTACTTTATTAGAACAAATAAAGCATGCTGAGCTCTGTCAGGACATAGCAATCATGCTAATGTGTGAGCCAAGGAGAGTCTTTTCTTGCTTTAGTCAAATGGATAACCACCTGCAAATCACTAGCATCTGAGGTTGATTTAAAATGCACATAGATATAGAAAAAAGTTCTAGGAAATTATTGCATTTATAGCTTGCCTGCAGTAGTCAATGGAAAGGCCCTTGTAGCTCCCAAAATAACACTCTGGATAGCCCTGTATGCTAGCACCTTCGCTCCCTTCAAGGTACAGCTCCCATTTGTGCTTCCACAGTCTCCCCAGGAGGACAACCCCTTTTCACAGGGTGCCAGGGGAGCGAACACAACCGCAACACCCCTGTCCCAGCTGTACAGCAGAAGACTTGAGCAAGTCCCATCCCCAGAAGCTCCAGAGCAGCCGTCCTGAAGAAGCCCTTGCCTTAGACACCTACACCAAACACCTAATCATCAGTCACTTAGAAAGCAGAGCCCCCCTTAGCATTAATACTTGGAGGACACAGGATCTTCACCAAAAGGATAAAATGCAGAAAATTCTGGCCAGGCAATAATCACCGAGACCTTTCACAGAACAGCATAAGCATCTGAGGAAACAAGAAATGGCAATCCTGGACACAAATTACCATGATGATGCAAAGAACAAGACCCTGGCCAAACATTCAGTGGGCTGTCTGGGGATGAAGCATTTTCATCCTCTGGGTACAGAATTCTGTAATTCCTGGTCCATCATGAATGTCAGCAAGGCTCCAGACACACAGTATCTATGTGCCTAGAAGGGCCTTCCTACCTAAGGACACCCCAGCCACGTGAAGGCCAGTTGGGCCTGGTCTGCTTATTCTCTGGACCCATAGAGACCTCTGTGGCGACGCCCATGCACTAACTCCAACACGAAAGGGAAGGGCTGGCGTACAGAAGGGCACTTCACCTGGCACAGTGGGCTGGAAGACTTTATTCAGATCCAAGGAGGAGGCTCTGGAATGGGTTTTCTGTGGCCGTGGTGGCGGGGTGGGAGGGTCCTCGCCCCTTTTCATGGCCTCTTCTATGGAGGTGCTAGAGTAAGATCTGCAGCAAAATAAGGGAAGGTCAGAAGGGAAACAGCAAAGCTTTACTATCTGAAATTGGGCTGAAACGGAAAATACCCACAAAAGTCTAAGTGACTGCCAAGGCCTGTGGAGCTCCTAGAGAGGCCATGTCCCTGCTGCCCCCTCAATGCCACACCAGCTGCAACAAGCACCCAACCCCACCCGAGTCATAACCTTTTTTAACCTCTTTGCTTTTATTACACCTTAGACCTAAACTTACCCAAGAGGAAACAATTTCTGTAAATTCAAATCCATTTCAATTGGAATTGTTATTAACAATAACATGTCAATGCATCTGGTTAGGTACATCCATATTTTAATAGAAGGGCTTCATGGTATTAACTGACCACAGAACCTGACTCCTATTTACATGTAAATGTGATAACAGGCACATATGGAACTGGGACAGATAAGCTGAGAAGAAGAATCAAATGTTCAACGGAATATGCCACAAATGAAATTCAGGAAAGGAAAACATACATCAATCAGATTGAGGGGCCTTGGGTGTCTTATCATGAGAAACACAGGTTTGGGCAAAATTTCAAAGCAAAAGCATCCTCTTAACCTTCTCTGTCACTCAATCTATAACAAGGCAGGAACTAACTAGGCAATTTCTGAGATTATAATTCCAATTAATGGCATTTAATGAGAAAGGAACTGGGTAAATTAGCAACTTACATACATTTCATTCAAACTCCAATCTCAGTTTCTAAATTCCATTTTTTAAATGCTTTGACACTGTCTATGAGCCAGGGAAGAAACCTTTGGACAGGAGCAGGTAGACTATTTATTCGGAGTCCTGCTTATTTTCTAAATTAATTCAACTAAGTACATTAGTCTATTGCTGAGGACTATGTTGATGAGCTCCCAATATAGCTTTCTAAGAAGCACATATATTCATCTTATGTCTATTCTATTCAGCTTCTGAGCTAACTTCATGTCAAAGAAGAAAATGACCTTTGAGTCAGAGATGTGTCCTAGAGACAAATCAGCCTCAGGAAATTGCCTTGATATTTAGCTATTACAGTAGCACTCAGGAAATTAGAATCTATTCATTACTTTTAAGCAACTTCAGTTCTTGGTAAAGCTAGTTTTGACATAGCAAGTTCTTATTTTCCCGAGTAACTTCCTCAAGGTTTCTATGTGGTAGTCCAGAGTTTTGCTCATCATGCAATGTTGCAATCTTTAATAAAGCCACCATAATGACATGTGTTATGCTCTTGCAGTGATCCTTGTAACACAACTTGCAAGACATGCAAGCCAAAGGCAGGCAAGAACTAACAGGAAGAGTGCTCTGATCCTTTCAAGCAGAATAAAAAAATCCACAGAAAAGGGCAACAAAGTTTTCAAATGGGAACTGATTAAAAAAGGAAATTAGGGACCCTAGCTAGAAAGAACTTTCTATGCCAGATATAGCTCTAGTGACATTTTTTACTCAAGAAAGAAAACATAATGTGGTATGTATAAATCGTGTGCAGGTATATACACACATATACATATACTTGAGCACACAATCTCATACTATGTATCTTATTTCATTTTACTTCCATATGTAACCTGTGTATTTATATTTTTATACAGAAAGGTAAATGAATATTCAATAAGTGATACTATAAAACTATAAATACAGCCAATTAAAATATAAATGTGTAGGGACTCAACAAAATAATGAATGTAGTAGTATTAGAAGGGTGATTTCCTTTCTCCTTACATTTTTAAAAAGTTTTGTTATTCCAAAGAGGAGGATTCAAATAATTTGATTCTCATGGTCTCAGTAAAGACCCAGTTGGATCTAGTGAAAATAACAACATCCAAATTAAACCAAGAGGACAATCCCTAAAAGAATCATATATAAAATTTAGGCAGAAATATTAATAATAGAATGTGTGATTGAGATTTTGTCATTTCTTTTGCTTTGAGAGACAGAGAGGAAGCTAGCAGAATTAAAAAAAAAACTATGAGGGTTGATTTCTGACATTTAGAGAAGTATTTGTCTACTATGAAGGTAGACAAATGTTACTACTCCTACATCCTAGAGCCAGTACAGAGTAATTTGTAAAAGACCCATTCATCCTTTAAAACCAGGATGAGAAAATGTGGTGGCCATAGAGAGAAATAGGGACTATACCTTTTTTTCCTATCAAAAATTACTGTACCAGTTGTTTTAACAAATATGAACATAGATATCTGTACCTTCTATAAACAAGGAAACAAAACTCTAACTTGGAAAATCCAGATATAAAAAATAAACTAAGGTGTAATTCTTTGACTTACAAGGAGACCAGAGTTCCTTAAATGGCAGTATTTCAAGCATACAAAATATGATCATATTTAAATTCACCTTCTCAGGAACATATCTAGTAGCCAAAGGAGGGAAAAAAGTCATTGAGAGCCAAAGCAAAACTTGGAAAATACACAAGCAGCATCCCATCTCCCGTTGCAGTCTACTGGTGAACAATAATCTCAACACCATGTCCCCTCCTTGAGGTCCTAGGAGTTCTATCAGCATCTCTGTATTCCTCTTCACTCCTCCTATCTACTATCTGATGGCTCTCCCTTTGCTCCTAGCCTCTCCTGACTCAGTGATTATGAAGCTAAGAAGAGACTCTAACAGGATGAAACAGTCCACAAACACTGCTCACCTGCAGTTTTGAGCCTTACTGACATTGCCAGAGCATTTTCATTCCCTACTCTAGATTTTATACCCAGACTTCTTATTTTTTGGTGTTCACCTTGTCATGACAGGAAATTTCAGTGTTAGTTACCTTTTAACCATATTTCCCTCTTTCCAAAGGTACTTCCCCACTATTCGTTATCATCCTGCAGCAAGTGGGTCATGTCACACAGCCCCCTTCTTCATGTCAGCTTGCCAAAGAGCTGTAGTCCCTCTTCCAGCACCAGTGAACACAGAAACTAAGAGCCTCCCCAGCAGCACTGTGGGCTCCAGTCAGGCCCCTAGAGACGAATGAACTCACCTACAGCCTAAGTGTCAAACTGAAGGGAAAGGGGATCGTGGGTTAGGTTTTTCGTTGGGAGATTTACTTCTAGTCAGGCAGAGGGCACAAAGGGCATTAAAGCAGAAATTTAAACAAACACTACCTGGATCTTGGTCTTGCTTTGAGACTGTTGGAATCCTTAGGAGTGGCTGAAACAAAGATTATTTGCTGTTTGCTTGGGTTTCATGTCTGCAGTTAAACAGGTTTATAAGCAGCACCTGGGCTAGTACAGAACACATCAACAGTAAACGTGAGGTACAAACATCCCTGTGGAAAA
Organism: Oryx dammah; assembly: GCF_014754425.2. Lineage (NCBI taxonomy): Eukaryota > Metazoa > Chordata > Mammalia > Artiodactyla > Bovidae > Oryx > Oryx dammah. The sequence continues at coordinate 117,212,468 of NW_024070207.1, forward strand.
CTTGACCACTTCCACATTTTTGTGATTTCATAATTTTATTTCTAAAGCTAAAGGCACAATTAACAGGAAAGAAAAAGCAACATAGTTTTCCTTGTATCAGAGCACTAGCCACAAAGCCATTCTTAAATTGAAGCTGGCTAATGAAGAAATTCCAGTCTAAAAAGACAACTCCCTCAAAAGGTTATCTATTTATACAATGATGGGTTCAGACTTGAGGGTTTCTTGGTCTATCACGATAGTCAAGTATTAAATAATAACAGATTTTGAACCAGTCTTCCCTGAAGGCTATGAAGAAATTTATCAGGCTATATATTTTTAAGGTTTTCTTAAAATACACCACCAGGACAGCATGACCACAAGAAATCAAAGCTCCCACAATTAAGCTGAAATGAACTATGCAGTTTTTCCCATAAGAAAATATTCTTGTGTCTCAAATTATACAGAGAGTATTATGGAATATATTTTGTCAACCAGACAACTTTTCCTTCACCAATTTAAATCATAAACTAGCTTGCTCACTACCAACACATATGAAGCCTACTTTCCCATCGTAACTTGTTGGGAATAATGAGAAAGAAAATGTTTCACTGCATGATGTCATCCTCTTTTACATTACTCCAAAGATAAAAACCTTCCTAGGTGAGAAGCATGCTGGATTTCTGACAATCATTAAGTGAAAGTGTTAGTCACTCAGTCATGGCCGACTATTTGCGACCCCATGGACCATAGCCCACCAGACTCCTTTGTCTATGAGATTCTCCAGGCAAGAATATTGGAGTGGGTAGCCATTTCCTTCTCCAGGAGATCTTCCCAATCCAGATATTGAACCCATGTCAATTGCATTACAGGCAGATTCTTTACCACTGAGCTACCAGGGAGCCCTTAAACTCCTTAGGTTAGATAAGCAGGACAGAAATGAGGAACTGAGATGCTACCAAGGTACAAAGAAAACTAGGAACACACGTTCCCTTCACTATGGTCAGCTGCAGAAGACATGCATTTCTCCTGACCAAAGCACCCTGGCTTCTCGGAGTGAAAATACAGCCACCTTTTGACTATAAACCACCGGAAGGCTGCCAGAGCCCCGAGAAGCATGGGAGGCCGAGCAGTGTGAACCTGCCTTGCTGGGTCTCATGCACCCACAGTGGCACCTGCCCGAGGACAGGCAACCACCCCCCCTCCTCCAGGCCCCTGGGCGGCAAAGAATAGTGGCCCAAGAGAAACTCTCTTCTAGCCCAGCAAGCTGTCCAGGAGCTGGGCAGACAGTGGGACTCCATTTACCATGGCTGGCTCTGATCCGCTTCTCTCAGGCCCCACTGTTTCCCAGAAATGTGTGAGTCAGAGAAGTCTGCTGCTGCTGCTAAGTCGCTTCAGTCGTGTCCGACTCTTAGTGACCCCATGGACTGCAGCCTACCTGGCTCCCCCGTCCATGGGATTTTCCAGGCAACAGTACTGGAGTGGGTTGCCATTGCCTTCTCCATCAGAGAAGTCTAGGTCATGTTAAAAGACTATTCCCCAAACCAGACCATGATAACTTGTTAATTCCTTTGTCCACTGCCACTATCTGTCTTTATGCTGGGGTGTAGATGGGTGTAGAAAGAGGAGGAATCCTGTTGGTGATAGACAGGCAGACAGATGGGGTGAGGGGGGTGGCTGAGGGTTAGAAACTAGGCCAACTCCTCCTGGCTGTGACATTCACTAGCTGTGATTTCTCTGAACCTCAGCCTCCTTACCTACAGAATAAAGAGGATAAAAATGAGGCCCCTTTCTCACACGGAGAGATAAGAAGGTGAAAGCACTTTAAAAACTAAATGTGTTCTAGAATTGCAAAATATTACTCTTGTACAGTGTCCTTAATTTTTTAAGCTTAGAAATTTGGTTTCAAAATTTAGCTTCTTGTAAGACAGCAAAGGAGATACAGGTGGGTACAGGGAATGGAAGGAGAGAAGTGCTCTGCTGCTTAAGACCATCAGGGTGGCAACTACGAAAAACACCAACAGGAGGCTGAAGGCTACAGTTTGAGGACAAGCAGGTCCAACACCCTTGGCATGATATGGAGACACACAGAAAAAGATGGCCGTGGTGCAGAGTGGCCTGGTGAATTAGGCTGGAATGTGGCATTAGCTAAGAAATCCATCAGATTCTACTACTATACACACACTCAGCAATTAAAAGGGTAAGAGCCTATGAGAAAAATTACATACCAAGAAATACCCCACTCCCTGATGATACAGTTCCACCACCTATAAGCCACAAAATTCTCTTCACTGCCATTACTATTATCATGGTTATCACCACCCTCTGCGGAAGGAAGGGCAGAAGTGGGAAATGAGATCCCAAGCAGGGCTGGTGAGTCCCAACAGGTTCCAGATCAGAAAAAGCTGGAGAACACGATTCTATTTAAGTCTTCCATCAGCTTCCAAGCCCCTGAAAGTCGGACTCAGCATTTGAAGCATGTGAACATCTGCAAAAATGGTGAGGGCAGGTTGTGTCAGAATCCAGGCAGAAGACCATGGGCAAATCATAGCTTCTCACTAAGCTGGGCAGAGAGAAGAAGAGTGAGAATTTCCTAGAACACCCCAGGCACATCACCTTTCCAGGAAACAGAAACAGGACAGGAAGGCAAGCCTAAAGTTTAATTCTCCAGAAAACAGCAACTCAACCAAGGTGAACTGCTAACATGGTATGGAAAGCCTCCAGAATTAGAAACCACCACCTTGAAACTCCTGTCTTTCACTAAGAATCCAAATGTTCCCTGGGTATTAAATAAGCTTTCAGATGAGGTATTCCCTGAAAGCTCCAGAAAGGGCAGCAAAGAACAAATCAGAAACCACACAGTATGCTCCCAGGCAGAATGTGAAACAAATTCAGATATACTTTACATACTGTGGCACATATACCCTGATAGGCTCTGACTGGTGATGGATGCCATGCCCTATTGAATGTTGAAAATGACATCTAAAACTCCTGCCCCAGAGAACATGGGGCATGCTCATAGAAATAAACAGGAAGAGTTATAAGCCAAAAAGGTTGCTGGAGAAGCACAATTTAACTCTCCAAATTTAAATAGATTTTATTAATACCATAACACGACAAAAACTGGGATGTATCCACTTCATTTCCAAAAATTAGAGTTGGAAGGAACCTACGTCAGATGATTGTCCTACGCAAATAGAGCATTTCCCCCATGATGAAGGAACTTGAATCAGTTCCAAAAACCAAAACACACCTTGAAAATTCCTACCATTTTTGGAGTCACAGTTAATTTACAATCTTAATTTCCTATTTCTTAACATTGCTTTTGAGAGGTAGTGGTTCCCCCAATAGGCTGAACATTAGAATCCTCCAGGGGTTTGCCTGAAAATACAGATTCTTAGGCCTCATCACTGTAATCAATCATATATTCTCCTTCATATTCATTCTCTCTTCCTCCATCTCCCTCTTCCTCTCTCCCTTGCTCCCCATTCCTTTTTCTATCTCTATACCTCTTTCTTTTAAACCCTAAATGAACTTGGTGTTTTGGAAATACACTACTAAGCCTCGATAAATTTTGATTCCTTTGTTCTAACTTTAACAACTAAAGCCTGGATGATACCTAGCTAACTGAAACAAACATGATTTGATTATTAAATATTAAAAGAGAAAACAATAAACGAGAAATGAGCAACTTCTTTCGTGTCCCTATAACCAGAGCTACAAACATCCCCAGCCAGTATGTTCTAAACTAGGTTCATCTTGGTTCAATGACAGCTCCATTGAGAAAGCTGAGGACACAGGCCTGGCCATCTCCAAGATCCACAGACACAGTCCTGACTCTCCAAAAACCTGGGCAAACACAACTTTTATTTTTCTCCACGGAATCTACTCCATGTATAAGCACATTTACCTGTTTTCCTGGTGGTGAAGTATAATGAAAATATTTGAGATTTTTATTTTGGAAATGGAAAGTTTCACCTATGAGCCTCCCGTTGATCCACTCCATCAGCTCCTTACTCTACAGGGAAACCACAATGGCTTACTAAAATCTTCTCAAATTAAAGCCTTCTCAACTTTACACTTAGTGACAATGAGACCCTCAATTCAAACGGAGAGATTCTTTCAGTGAAAACTATATTTAGAACTTACAAAGAAATCACCCTCTTCTCATACCTGAGAAGAGCGAAGGAGTAAAAAAGAAACCAAAAGGTTTCCTTAGAATAAAACACACAACAAATATTTGGAAAGAAATATATACATATATATTAAAAAATCACAAATGTGTCAGTCTTCTCACTGAAACTACAGGGCTGTTTTTTGTTTTTGTTTTAGAAAAAATTACATTTAAAATATATTAAATTGGTTTTCTCCTACCTGAATCCTCAGACATGTCCTTTGGTAAGGCTTCATCAGTAGCACTCTTCAAAGCTAGCAGTGTTTTGTTTTTAAAGAAGAGAAAGAAAAGAAGAGGAAAGAAAAAAAAATTATATCTAAAGCATGTTACATTAAAACAAAGAATTCCAAGTTATCACTCATGAAAACAGTGTTCTATATACCTATAAGTTGCTATAGCACTTACTAAAACAATAAAAGCCTCCTATGATAATGGGCTCTACTCCTACAGAGAATAAAGACATATTTTCAATGTTCCAGAGAGTGTGCCACCAGAGGCTTGGGAGAGTATTACCAGGAAATATCAAAATTCCCCATTTTTTCCCAAGCAAAGACATCAGGATCTCTCTGGGAGTGAGAGCCAGGCTTCAGGATTTTAAGAGCTCGCCAGCTTCCTTGGTGGCTCAGAGGATAAAGCATCTGCCTGCAATGCAGGAGACCCAGGTTCAATCCCTGGGTTGGGAAGATCCCCTGGAGAAGGAAATGGCAACCCACTCCAGTATTCTAGCCTGGAGAATCCCATGGACAGAGGAGCCTGGCAGGCTACACTCCACAAAGAGTCAGACATGACTGAGCGACTTCACATACACACAGGTTATTCCAATGGGCATTTAAGGCTAAGATCCACTAGTAAAGAGAGTTATCAAAGTACTTGCTGCTACAGACAGTCCAGGTCTGCCTGCCGCTCCTAATCAAACACTGAAATAGAGAGCATGCAATTATTGTAATTGTTTCCGTGTTGGCTCAGTCAGTGAAGAATCTGCCTACAATGCAGGAGATCTGGATTTGATCCCTGGGTTGGGAAGATCCCCTGGAGAAGTAAATGGCAACTCACTCCAGTATTCTTGCCTAGGAAATCCCATGGACAGAGGAGCCTGGTGGGCTACAGTCCAGTAGAAGGGATACTGGCTTGAGAATTAGAAAATCTTAGTTTTTACCACTGCTCTTTTTCTCACTGAATAAATGATTCATACTGCCTGAACTTGAGTTTACTCATCTATATATTTTAGGCGATAAAATATACCAGCCTCCATTCAATTTTGTGAGGACTGAATAATGCAGTGCATGAAGAATGACTCAACCGATTATAAAGCATTGTAATAGAAGCATGGGAGGAAGTAGGGTGTTCTTCCTTCTCTTCTAGACAGTGCCAAGCCAAGGCATCCCTGTGCTTGATGCTAGCTATAACAAGCAACACTGTGCTGCAATGCTCTCACCCACCCAGTAAGATAAGGAAATTGTTGCTGGGCTCCACATCACAGCCCAACACCCGCAAAGTCACAGAGAATAACTCCTAGGGACAGAAACTCTCTCTCCAGAAGGTAACTTCCTCAACGGTTAGATCTGTGTGCAAATGTACATTTATACTGATATTCTGGGATCACACCTGCCAACACAAGATGTTATGTTCTCAAACCATTCAGCTTCCAGTCATTTCCTAATTAGTACGGCCAGATTCCAATATAAGGTGTCAGAGTAGCCTGAGGATCAGCTGTGAGTACAGGGTTGTAAATGAAGGGCTTTGGACACTCAAGCTCATTACTGCTTTATGAACTATAGTTCAGTGACAACAACTGAACAACTTAATCCATCCAAATGTGTTCATATACTGAGAACAGTCCTCATACACTCTAGAAACCAGCCATTCCAAGAGAAGTAGATTTTAAAAATGCACAGAAAATGTTCCCAAAGGGAGAAAACTCATTCTTTTCATACCTTGTTTGTCATCACCAGTCACATCTTGGGTAGGGACAGGAAAGTCGGCCATGTCTTTAATAGACAGCTTCTTGGAAAGAAAAGTAAATTAACAATATGGGTTGGAATGAAAAAGAAGTGATGTGCATATATGATGAAAATGTTTTTAAAAGCTGTATATTTTGCCAATATTTCTGTCTTCCATAAATCTTGACATTTAATATAATTTTTTTTAGGTTTCTAGTGAGGTATAAGTTAATTTGCATTGAAAAATTTTATATACACAGAGGAAAAACATAATGATTTAGGCTGAGGTCTATGTATAGAATATACATTGTATCTGAATCTGGTGTGAGCTTCAGCCAGAGTTGTAGAGCATTTGCCCATGACTTCAGTCAAGAACAAACCTATGCTCTAGCTATTTTCTCACAAGCAGCAAGAGGTTCTGACAAGTAGTCCCATCATGTAGGTATTTGCCAGAATCTCTTATGCAGAGGGTGCTCAACCCTGATTCAAATAGCCTCCCTGTCATGAAATAAGAGAATTTTATTGGTGTGCAGAAGAAAACTTTCTGCTAACTCATTTAAGAGAGACATTTCCACTTATACTAAGATGAATACCCAAATTAATCATGTGCTGATTAGTTTAAAATTCTATGTAAAACCTATTTACTATAATTTCTTATAAACTCTCAATTAGCATGGACTCTGTCCTCTGATAAGATTAAAGGATAATATATTCATATTTGGTATATATATAAACAAATTCTAGAAAAATATATAAAAACTGAGGGTGACTGGGTAGATGGGGATAGGGATAAGAGGAAGACCTGTCACTATAAGCCTTTTGGTATTCTTTTTATTTTAAATATATTCAAAGAATCAAATAAAGAAAAATTTTAAAACTTAAAAGTAGGGTAAACTCCTGGAGTTATCTGGTGCTCCCAAAGGTTAACTGGTTTACCTCTCAGAATCAGAACAGCCCAAGAGACATAAGCAATACTTCTGTTTTCAAACTGTTTCAAAGAACGGAGTTACAATACTACCTGGTGGTAATCTGATCTAGGGTTTAAGAATGCTCAGACAAGTCATTCTTGGCATCACAATGAAGCCTCCAGACCTAATTTAGAACACAGAATGTATCTCAACCAAATGTATCTCAACCGTGCCCTTCTTTCATTTTCTTGTCCCAATGGGATTATAAACCACATCCTTAATGAAATAAAATAATTTAGGAGTAGAAAAAAACAGATAAAAAGAAATCCAAAAGAACACCACTTAAAGAAATTTTAAAAATCTAAATAAATGGAAAGGCATTCTGTGTTCATGGGTCAAAAGACTTAATACTGTTAAAATGGTGATACTCCCAAAATTCATCTACAGAATTGAAGCAATCCTTATTCTTTTGCAGAATTTGACCAGCTGGCCCTAAATTTCATATAAAAATGCAAGGGACCCAAAATAGCAAAAATATTCTTGAAAAAGAACAACTTACCAAAAACTCACAGGAATCAAGACAGTATAGTACTCACATGATGACAGACATATAGATCAATGGAACTGAATTGAGAATCCATAAATAAACCCTTACATTTGTGGTCAACTGCTTTTCAACAACAGTACAAAACAATTGAGTAGGGGGAAATTGTCTATTCAATAAATGATGCTGAGACAACTTGATATCCATATACAAAAGAATGAAGTTGAACCTCTTCTTCACAATCTATATAAAAATTAACTTAAAACGGATCACAAACCTCAATGTAAGACCTAAAACTATAAAACCCTTAGAAGAAAACATAGGAATAAATCTTCATGATTTTGTATTAAGCAACGGTTTCTTAGACATGATACCAAAAGCACAAGTAAAAAAATTTTAAAAATAGATAAATTCTACTTCATCAAAATAAAAAATATTTGTGCTATAAAGGATACTATCAAGAAAGAGGAGAAAAACAAAGAAAAATACTTGCAAATTATGTATCTAATAAGAAACTTACATCCAGAATATATAAAGAACACTTAAAACTCAATAATAAACAACCCAGTTTATAAATGGACAAGAGATAGTAATAGATACTTCACCAAAGAAGACACACAAATGGCTAATAAGCACACAAAAAGATGTTTAATATCAGTAGTCATTAGGAAATTCAAATAAAAACCACAGTGAGATACTACTTTATTCCCATTAAGTAAGTAAAGTCGCTCAGTCGTGTCTGACCCTTTGCCACCCCATGGACTGTAGCCTACCAGGCTCCTCCATCCATGGGATTCTCCAGGAAAGAGTACTGGAGTGGGTTGCCATTTCCTTCTCCAGGGGATCTTCCCAACCCAGGGATCGAATCCAGGTCTCCCGCATTCCAGGCAAACGCTTTAACCTCTGAGCCACCAGGGAAGCCCAAAATGGAAAATCAGGGAAGGGGGCACCCGGATTTATTCCCATTAGGATGGCTAAAATCAAAGAGAGATAGTAACCAAAGTTAACAAGGATATGGGGAAATTGGACCCCTCGTACATTGCTGGTAGAGAAATGTAAAATGGTATAGCTGCTTTGGAAAGTAGTTTGCTAGTTCCTCAAAAAGTATAACACAAGGTATAATGTGATCCAATCAATTCACTCCTCAGTTTATACCTAAGAGAAGTGAAAACATGTGCGGACACAGAAACTTGTACATGGATATTCATAGCAGCATTTCTTCTAACAGCCCCAAAGTGGAAACAACCCAAATTTCCATCAGCTAAAAAATGGATAAACAAAATGTGTTCTATCCATACAATGGAATATTACTCATCAATGAAAAGGAATAAAGCACTGATACATGTTACACTGCGAATGAACTTTAAAATATTATACAAAGTGATCTCATCACAAGAAAAAAAATATTTTTTCCTAATTCTTTAATGGTGTCTCTATCTGAGATGATGGATATTCACTAAAGTTATTGTGATAATCATTTCAAAATGTGCATAAGTCAAATCATTTGGCCATACACCTTAAACTTATCCAGTTGTATACATCAACTATGGAAGCAGTGACAGATTTTATTATTTTGGGCTCCAAAATCACTGTGGACGGGGACTACAACAATGAAATTCAAAGACACTTGTTCCTTGGAAGGAAATCCATGAGAAACCTAGAGAGCATATTAAAAATCAGAGACATCACTTTGCTGACAAAGGTCCATATAGTCAAAGCTATGCTTTTTCTAGTGGCCATGGATGGATATGAGAGTTGGACCATAAAGAAGGCTGAGCGCTAAAGAATTGATGCTTTCGAATTGTGGTGCTGGAGAAGACTCTTGAGAGTCCCTTGGACAGCAAGGATACCCAACCAGTCACTCCTAAAGGAAATCAACCCTGAATATTCATTGGAAGGGCTGAAGCTCAAATACTTTGGCCACGTGATGCAAAGAGCTGACTCATTACAAAAGACCCTGATGCTGGGAAAGATTGAAGGTAAAAGGAGAAGAGGGTGACAGAAGATGAGATGGTTAGATAGCATCATTGACTCAATGGATGTGAATCTGAGCAAACTCTGGGAGACAGTGGAGGACAGAAGAGCCTGACATGCTACAGTTCATGGGGTCACAAAGAGTTGGACATGATTTAGAGACTGAACAACAACAAGTACATCAACTGTATCTCAGTAAAACTGGAAAATCAAAAAACAAACATTATACTAAATGAAAGAAGCCTGTCACAAAAGACCACATGTTATATGTTTCTATTTATGAAATGTCCAGAATAGGCAAATTCTAGAGACAGAAAATAGCTTAGTGATTACTAGAGGCTGGGGCAAGAGGAGAATAGTAGATGACTCCTAGTGGGTACAGGTTTTCTTTCTAGAGTGATGAAGATGTTCTAAAATTAGACTATAGTGACAGTTGCACAACTGTCAATATGCTCGAAACCATTGAATTTTATACCTTAGCTGAATGTGGTACGTGAATTATATCTCAATAAGCCTGTTTACAAAAAAAGCAATTCAGTAACCTAAGAAACATGGCTAAGACACATATATTTGAAATTGTAATCTTTAATTCTTGATGGAAATAAGTATATGGTACAGCTCTGCTGTCTTCTAAAAAAGATGTACTACTGAGCAAACTTCTCAAGACCTGAATCAGCTATAGCTCCATTCACAACAAACACCTGATTGGAGTCATCCCCCACAGGACTGCTGGTACCAAGTTCTATTTAAACTCCAAGCATGAGGACTTCCTGGTGTTCCAGTGGTTAGGACTCTAAGCTTTCACTGCCAGGGGCCTGGGTTCAATCCCTAGTCAGGGAACTAAGATCCCACAAGACATGCAGCACAGCCAAAAATAAAATAAACTTTAAGCATGCACTCCTATGTTTAAAATATCTCCATTTCCATATTTGACAGCCATCTGTATATTTGGTCCTTTCCTTTTAGACAGATAATGAGTATACCAGTAGTCATGTATGGATGTGAGAGTTGGACTAGAAAGAAAGCTGAGCACCGAAGAATTGATGCTTTTGAACTGTGGTGTTGGAGAAGACTCTTGAGAGTCCCTTGGACTACAAGGAGATCCAACCAGTCCATCCTAAAGGAAACCAGTCCTGAGTGTTCCTCAGAAGGACTGATGTTGAAGGTGAGACTCCAATACTTTGGCCACCTGATGCGAAGAGCTGACTCATTTGAAAAGACCCTGATGCTGGGAAAGATTGAGGGCAGGAGGAGAAGGGGACGACAGAGGATGAGATGGTTGGATGGCATCACTGACTCAATGGACATGAGTTTGGGTAAACTCCGGGAGTTGGTGATGGACAGGGAGGGCTAGCGTGCTGCAGTCTATGGGGTTGCAAAGAGTCAGACACGACTGAGTGACTGAACTGAACTGAAGTGAGTACGTGGGAAAAAGCAACGTGAGTCAGTAATTAATTTCTCAAAAAAAAAAAAAAAAACCAGCATTATTTGTCTCTGTTGGAAAGGCGAAGACTATCTGATACCATGGCAAGATGAGACAAAATGTTTAACCAGAAAGAATATGAATTAAGACATTTTTTTAGTAAATCACCTAACAACAACACAATTTTACACAAGCAGGGCTACCCATAGCAAAAAAAGATTTTTTTATTTAAAAATAAAACAAAAAACAAAAACCAGGGCAACTGCATAAGAGTTGTAGCATCCTGGCCCGACAGACAAACTTCTACAGACACTGCCAGCAACCCAGAATACACTGGGGGCTATGAAAAGTGGCTGACAATCATGTCTGCTTCACCATCATGTACATTCTACAAAAAGAAATTGAAAAAGCCAAAAGTCTTTGAATGCACATCTATCACGCCACCTGAAATCACTTTATCTCTTTCCCCAGAGAAGAAATCTGCTAAGCAAAGGAGCACAGAGGCTACAACTCAAAAAAAGAGTAGCAGAGAGGCTGAGAGAGATGTTATCAGAGAGAATAATGCAGAAGCAGGCTGGACTGGCTCAGAGAGGATGGCATCCACAACACACACTACAGGCACCAGAGCCTCATGGGGGAAGAATAAATAATCACACACCATCACAAGAAATTTTGTAAATGGCCCTGTATCTTGCCTTTGATTTCTATCATCTTGCAACGTCAGAGCATGGTAATAGAAGCCTATGAACAAACCTCCATTTATGAAATACTTCCAGACTTTTCTCAGGGTGGGAACAAGAGATATCATAAGTTGTCATCACAGCAATTATAATGGTGGTGATGGTGATGATAGTGCTGATATTAACAATAACCATAAGGACCCCTAAGCACACATCTAAGCCCATCAATGGCCCATCGTTAAAGGAATTCTTCAGGTTTCTCTTGAGGATCATCCAAATTAGGCAGCTTTGAATGTGATTTGGGGCCCTCATATACAGTTCTCAAGCTTCCTCTCAAAACTGTTCTGATTCATTATACCTGGTTAATACTCAGCTGCTAAAAATACAGCTTTACAATGTTTACTTCAGAATTAAAGTTTGGTTAAAGTAAACAACCTGTCTTCCATTTTTTTGGGCTTAGTTTGGCAATACCTAAATTTCACCTCTAAAAGGTCAAGAGGCTACTTTGCTTTTTTCTCCAAATCTAGTTTTAGGGAGAAAAGAAAAAAAAAGATAATTACAGATATATCTGGTGTCTAAATCTGAAATGCTGAGCTTCAAAGTACTAAGTATGAAGAGAAAACGTTATGAAAGCAGATTTTCCAGAGTTTGTAAAGAACATCAGCTAACGGATTTAAGTGTACACACATCCTTACTTACTAACATATGATGATTTTTTTACCTCCATCCGATTCAAGTCACGAGGTTGTTGGTTTGCTGGTACTGACTCAGAATAAGAATCAAATAATGCACACTCCCACTTGGGCTTAGGAAAGGCTAAAAAGAAACAAAAAGAATACATAAGAATATATACTTTAGTCATAGTGATCATTGTTTTCTTGCAGCTTTTCTGTGCTTCATAAATAGAACAACAAAATCAGCCAGCTCCTATACTAGAGATGGCACTCATCACGCTGAGGCAGTATTTCATGTTTTTACATATAAAAGCTGGTACTTCTACCACGCCTACTCTACACACAATAAAACTAAGGAACAGTGAAGTGAAGCACCTCAGTCAATGTCAAAGAGCCAGTAAATGAACAGGAACTTGACCTGCTAGCAGTCCTGCTGGAGAGTCCATGCTGTCAGCATTTCGTGTTATATTAAGAACACAGAAGTCATTTTCCACCTTAACCATCAGTATCACAATACTTCCGTTTTAACTATGATACTAGCAACATATTTAAATGGCAGTAACTATATGCAGAGTACATCATGAGAAACGCTGGGCTGGAAGAAGCACAAGCTGGAATCAAGATTGCCGGGAGAAATATCAATAACCTCAGATATGCAGATGACACCACCCTTATGGCAGAAAGTGAAGAGGAACTCAAAAGCCTCTTGATGAAAGTGAAAGAGGAGAGTGAAAAAGTTGGCTTAAAGCTCAACATTCAGAAAACTAAGATCATGGCATCTGGTCCCATCACATCATGGCAAATAGATGGGGAAACAGTGGAAACAGTGTCAGACTTCATTTTGGGGGCTCCAAAATCACTGCAGATGGTGACTGCAGCCATGAAATTAAAAGACGCTTATTCCTTGGAAGGAAAGTTATGACCAACCTAGACAGTATATTCAAAACCAGAGACATTACTTTGCCAACAAAGGTCCATCTAGTCAAGGCTATGGTTTTTCCAGTGGTCATGTATGGATGTGAGAGTTGGACTGTGAAGAAAACTGAGCACCAAAGAATTGATGCTTTTGAACTGTGGTGTTGGAGAAGACTCTTGAGAGTCCCTTGGACTGCAAGGAGATCCAACCAGTCCATTCTAAAGGAGATAAGCCCTGGGTGTTCTTTGGAAGGAATGATGCTAAAGCTGAAACTCCAGTACTTTGGCCACCTCATGAGAAGACTTGACTCATTCGAAAAGACTCTGATGCTGGGAGGGATTGCGGGCAGGAGGGAAGGGGACGATAGAGGATGAGATGGTTCGATGGCATCACCGACTCTAGGGACATGAGTTTGGGTACACTCCGGGAGTTGGTGATGGACAGGGAGGCCTGGCATGCTGCAATTCATGGGGTCTCAAAGAGTCGGCCACGACTGAGCGACTGAACTGATTGAACTGAACTGAACTATGGTGATAGTTTGCATACCATAAACATTAACTGAGGAAATACTGCATTTTAGCTATTATTATTGGAAGTAAATAGACAAGATCTTACAATGCTATGTGCTGAAGAAAATTTTATTAAATACTCATTTCTTTTGACTAGCAGGAATAACAAAAGTAAGAGCACAAGTTCTTACTGATTTATAACAATGAAATAAGAATCACATTATGGGTGTATTCCAACATAGTAAGTTCAGAGACAGCAGTTGTTTGCTGGGTAGATGAGTAGATCAGCATAAGAAAAATCATGCTAAGAAAAATCATGCTGGTAAGCTAACACTGAACACTCACACTATTTCTTAGAATCAAATTCTGTTTCACCACTTTTGTCACAAAGTAAGTAAAAAAGAAATGTCTCAACAGCTAAGGAAATTGTCAACATTCCAAAGAGGAAAAGCAGACTGAGGTAGACAGTAAACAGAAGCTACAAATCAAGTTTGTCAAGACCAGCTATTAAGAAATCAGAATTTTAATGGCATGTTTTTAAAAATATTGTTAATCAAATGTTAAAACATGGACTGGTGTTGCTTTGAATCCTTTCTCACCCTCCCATCACCACCAGGGTTTGAAATGCCAACTTCCCTCTTGGTAAAGCAGTGGTCACCAATAAAGAGCTGCCACACGCAGCTGAGCACAAGCACCTTAGATTGTTCCTCTGTTTCCTCTGGTCTGCATTTCACTGATAGCAGGTGGGACAAACCTTGAGCCCCAGTGATTTTTCTGACTATACCAAGTCGTCTCACCCTTTCCTTGGTAAAAAAAAAAAAAAAAAAACCTCAGTAAAACACGTTTCCAAGTTTAAAGTTTGTACTGTCCCTCAATCCAGTGGAGTTTTAACCAAGATAAGATTTATCTTCCTAGCTGACCAATCAGTGACCCAGCTACAATTATACACTGATGCCTTATCAAGAAGGAGTCGAGCTATGTAGAAAGCTAACACTTTCAAAAACTACCAAGGCCATCCATTCACTGCTAAATCTCTCTCCTGCAAGTACCCATGTCTCCTCCTCCACTGTCACTTCCCAGTGCCAGCCTCCCATGGCTGTGATCCACCCTGCCATGATCTGCTCTTCAGTTTCCACCCTTCATCCTCAAAACCTGCTCTCAGTTCAGCAACCAGCATGACCGTTTCAAACAGCAAATCTGACTGTGTCCCTTCCCTGCTTCAAACACATCATCATTGCCCATGATCTGTTCCCCAGCTTCCTCTATAGCCGTATCCTCAGGGCCTGGCTCTCTGCAATCCAGCCACCATGACCTGAAATTCACATGACTCCCCTGCTCCAAACTCCCTATCAGAGAGGGACACTGCAGCATAGCTGCTGTCCCCTGTGCCCAGAGCCCACTCTTCTCCCTTCTTCACCTGCAGTGCCCTTAGCTCACCCTTCACATTTAAGTGCAAACATTTAAGGAAGTCCTCCCTAAAGTCATCCATTCTCCAACTGTCTCTAAGTCCTATGATGGTAAGAACTCTCTTTTATATAGCACGCTGACCACAGAGAATAACACAGTGCCTCTGACATAGGACATAACCAGTAGGTACTTTTAACAAATTATAGGCTAAAAATCTATACCAAAATCCACCCAGTCACCTAGACATAAAAATATCCAAAAGCCCATGAGTAAGCCACTAAATAATCCAAAGTCTCCTTCCAATTCTGCCTGTTAATTTTCACTGTTGGCAGACAGCAGGGAATGAGATACAACAATTCTTGTTTTGTTACTTTATTGAAAACAAGTTTACATATTTATGAATGCACAATGGTATCAACCAAATTTACACTCTTCACCAATGTTATTGAAGACTGGATTAATTTGTTTTAAAGACCAAATCGAGATCAATTTGAAAATTTTTGAAACAAGAGCTAAGTTTTTTAAAAATTTTAATTTGGTCTCATAAAAATGAACCCTCAAAATGAATAGGACCAGTCATATTTTTCAAAGTCTAAAAGCATAGAGAAGACCTCAATAGTTCTGGCCATTTTCTTGAATCAAATACAAAAATAAACAAGGGTGATAAACCATTTAAAAGTTAACTACTAAACTCTTCAGTTCAGTTGCTCAGTGGTGTCCGACTTTTTGCGACCCCATGAATCGCAGCACACCAGGCCTTCCTGTCCATCACCATCTCCCGGAGTTCACTCAGACTCATGTCCATCGAGTCAGTGATGCCATCCAACCATCTCATCCTCTGTCGTCCCCTTCTCCTCCTGCCCCCAATCCCTCCCAGCATCAGAGTCTTTTCGAATGAGTCAAGTCTTCGCATGAGGTGGCCAAAGTACTGGAGTTTCAGCTTTAGCATCATTCCTTCCAAAGAAATCCCAGGGTTCATCTCCTTCAGAATGGACTGGTTGGATCTCCTCGCAGTCCAAGTGACTCTTAAGAGTCTTCTCCAGCACCACAGTTCAAAAGCATCAACTCTCACATCCATACATGACCACTGGAAAAACCATAGCCTTGACTAGACTCTTACGATTTACCTAAAATATATTTACTATCACTATGTTTGATGGGGTTTTATGAGGTCTCTCATGATTTTTGCTAGGACTATATAATTATTATTTAAGATTAATACCACAAACTGAAAATGATGGGTAATTTTTATTTAATTGAAGGGTATGTGATAGATTCTTCCATTTTTTCTATATAAATGCATGCTCCATAAAAGGTCACAAACAAATTGGTGTGTGGCGGAGGGGTTCAAACAAGGAGTCATGACACTTGGCCTAGGTTCCATGGCCACATGACATAAAAACAAGGAAACCGCATTCATCAAAACCCCAAAATGGAAGATGGTGGAGGAATAGGACGGGGAGACCACTTTCTCCCCCACAAATTCATCAAAAGAGCATTTGAACGCTGAGCAAATTCCACAAAACAACTTCTGAACGCTGGCAGAGGACACCAGGCACCCAGAAAGGCAGCCCATTGTCTTCAAAAGGAGGTAGGACAAAATATAAAAGATAAAAAGAGAGACAAAAAAGTTAGGGATGGAGACCCATCTCGGGGAGGGAGCCATAAAAGAGAAGTTTCCAAACACCAGGAAACCCTCTCACCGGCGGGTCTGTGGGGAGTTTTGGAATCTCAGAGGGCAACATAACTGGGAGGAAAAAATAAATATAAACCCACAGATTATGCGCCTAACTGCAACTCCCAGTGGAGAAGTAGCATAGACGCTTGCGTCTGCCACCAGCAAGCGGGGGCTGAACAGGCAGGCACGGGCTGCAGTGCTTAGGGTAAGGACTGGGCCTGAATGCTCTGAGGGCAATCTGAGGGAACTAACATGAGATAGCAACCCAAACTGTGGGATAGCCAGAGAGAGAGAAGAAAAAAAAAAGAGAGAGAGAGAGAGAACTTTCCCAGAAAAAGTTCTAACCTAAGGCACTGCCGGGCCCACTCACAAAACAAAGAACTGAGCAAATACCAGAGGAGGGCTAGCCAGCAGTGGACTGGCCCATCCCCCACCAGAGGCAGGGAGGCAGGCGGGTGCCAGCCAGAGCCAGAAGGAAAGGGGCAAACTCGGCCCCAGAGACAGCATCCTCTATCAAACTGCAAATAGGCTCCCAGTTGCTAACCAAGTCTACCTGGGATCCTGGACGGTTGACATCCACCAGGAGGGTCGCAGCCAGAGCTAAGCTCCCCAGAGGAGACACACAGCACACCTGCGACAGCACTCCAGCTGCGCACTGGGAAACTGAGTGGCCAGGACCGGGGAGGTGATAAGATGCACCACCCCACCTGGGGAGAGTGCACTCGCCAAGCACCTGGTCACCTGAGCTGCTCAGACCTGGGAAGGACACAAAATGCAGGCCCAACCGAGTCTGTGCCTTTGTGGAGTACCCAAGTACCTGAAACTGAGCAGCTTAGACCTGGGAAGTGCACACAACCCAGGGCCCACCTTAGATAGTTCGCCTGCAGAGCAACCTGGAGCTTCAGCAGTGTAGACCAGGAAAGCACACATGCTGTGAGCAGGGGCAAACACAGTGTGGCCCAGGCACTGTGAGCATTCCTCACATATGCCAGTGATATTTGTCTGCAGTGTTCCTCCCTCCCCACAGCACAATTGAACAAGTGAGCCTATATAAATGACCACCTTTGTCCCCTTGTGTCAGGGTGGAAGTGAGATACTGAAGAGACTTGGAGACTTGCAAACAGAGGAAACCAAAAAAAAAAAAAACCAAAGAAAAGGGAACCGCTTTGGAAGTGACAGGTGCAACAGATTAAAACCCTGTAGTTAGCACTGGCTACATTGGAAGGGATCTATAGACCTTGAGAAGAAGTAAGCTGGAGCAAGGAACTATCTGAAACTGAACTGACCCCACACTGCCCTCAACAGCTCCAGAGAAATTCTTAGATATATTTTACTATTATCATTTTTTAATTTTCTTAATTTTTTTAGTTTTAAGTTTTTTATTATTCCTTTCATTTTCATTTTTAAAACCTACTATTACCTTGCAAAAAAAGACTATTTTTAAAGCAAATTTCATATTTTCTTATAATTTTTGCAATTTTTTTTAATACTGTATTTTTGAGAGTCTACCCTCTACTCTAGATTTTAAATCTTTGCTTTTTGGTATTTGTTATTAATTCTGTACCTTTAAGAATCCAATCTTCAGTAACCATTTTTACTCAGGAGTGTGATTACTGGCCTGATTGCTCTCTCCCCTTTTGACTCTCCTTTTTCTCCCCCAGGTCACCTCTGTCTCCTCCCTCCCTCTTCTCTTCTCTACCCAACTCTGTGGAATCTCTTTGGGTATTCTGGGCTGTGGAGAACACTTATGGAACTGATCAAAGGCTAGATTGGTCTCTCTCCTTTTGACTCCCCCTCCTCTCCTCGTGGTCACCTCTATCTCCTTCCTCCCTCTTCTCTTCTCTGTGGAACTCCATGAACCTCTCTGAGTGTTCCAGACTGTGGAGCGCAAATAGGGCATTGATTACTGGCTAGACTGCTCTCTCCCCTTTTAATTCAACCTCTTCTCCTCCTGGTCACCTCTATCTCCCTCCTCCTTCTTCTTTCAAGAAGAAGAAGACAGAAAGAAAGGCCATGAGAAAATACTCGAAGAGATAATAGTTGAAAACTTCCTTAAAATGTGGAAGGAAATAGCCACCCAAGTCCAAGAAACCCAGAGAGTCCCAAACAGGATAAACCCAAGGCGAAACACCCCAAGACACATATTAATCAAATTAATGAAGATCAAACACAAAGAACAAATATTAAAAGCAGCAAGGGAAAAACAACAAATAACTCACAAGGGTATCCCCATAAGGATAACAGCTAATCTTTCAACAGAAACTCTTCAAGCCAGAAGGGAATGGCAGGACATACTTAAAGTGATGAAACAGAAAAACCTACAACTCAGATTACTGTACCCAGCAAGGCTCTCATTCAAATATGAAGGAGAAATCAAAAGCTTTATAGACAAGCAAAAGCTGAGAGAATTCAGCACCACCAAACCAGCTCTTAAACAAATGCTAAAGGATCTTCTCTAGATAGGAAACACAGAAAAGGTTTATAAACTCAAATCCAAAACAACAAAGTAAATGGCAACGGGATCATACTTATCAATAATTAGCTTAAATGTAAATGAGTTGAATGCCCCAACCAAAAGACAAAGACTGGCTGAATGGATACAAAAATAAGACCCCTATATAGGCTGTCTACAAGAGACCCACCTCAAACTTAGGGACACATACAGACTGAAAGTGAAGGGCTGGAAAAAGATATTTCATGCAAATGGAGACCAAAAGAAAGCAGGAGTAGCAATACTCATATCAAATAAAATAGATTTTTATATAAAGGCCATGAAAGGAGACATAGAAGGACACTACATAATGATCAAAGGATCAATCCAAGAAGAAGATATAACAATTAGAAATATATATACACCCAACATAGGAGCACTGCAGTATGTAAGGCAAATGCTAACAAGTATGAAAGGGGAAATTAACAGTAACACAATAATAGTGGGAAATTTTAATACCCCACTCACACCTATGCATAGATCAACTAAACAGAAAATTAGTAAGGAAACACAAACTTTAAATGATACAATGGACCAGTTAGACCTGATTGATAGCTACAGGACATTTCACCCCAAAACAATGAATTTCACCTTTTTCTCAATGCACACGGAACCTTCTCCAGGATAGATCACATCCTGGACCATAAATCTAGCCTTGGTAAATTCAAAAAAATTGAAATCATCTCAAGCATCTTTTCTGATCACAATGTGGTAAGATTAGATGTCAACTACAGGAAAAAAAACTATTAAAAATATAAACATAGAGGCTAAACAACACATTTCTGAATAACCAACAAATCACAGAAGAAATCAAAAATGAAATCAAAATATGCATACAAATGAATGAAAATGAAAACACAACAACCCAAAACCTATGGGATTCAGTAAAAGCAGTGCTAAGGGGAAGGTTCATAGCAGTACAAGCCTACCTCAAGAAACAGGAGAGAAATCAAATAAATAACCTAACTTTACACCTAATACAACTAGAAAAAGAAGAAATGAAGCACCCCAGGGGTTAGTAGAAGGAAAGAAATCATAAAAATTAGGGCAGAAATAAATGCAAAAGAAACAAAGGAGACCATAGCCAAAATCAACAAAGCCAAAAGCTGGTTCTTTGAGAAGATAAATAAACTAAACAAACCATTAGCCAGACTCAAGAAAAAAAGGGAGAAGAATCAAATCAACAAAATTAGAAGTGAAAATGGAGAAATCACAACAGACAACACAGAAATACAAAGGATCATAAGAGACTACTACCAACAACTATATGCCAATAAAATGGACAACTTGGAAGAAATGGACAAATTCTTAGAAAAGTATAACTTTCCAAAACTGAACCAGGAAGAAACAGAAAATCTTAACATATCTATCACAAGCACAGAAATCGAAACTGTAATCAGATATCTTCTAAAAAACAAAAGCCTAGGACCAGATGGCTTCACAGCTGAATTCTACCAAAAATTTAGAGAAGAGCTAACACCTATCCTACTCAAACTCTTCCAGAAAACTGCAGAGGAAGGTAAACTTTCAAACTCATTCTATGAGGCCACCATAACCCTAACACCAAAACCAGACAGTTCAGTTCAGTTCAGTCACTCAGTCATATCCTACTCTTTGCAACTCCATGAACCACAGCACGCCAGGCTTCCCTGTCCGTCACCAACTCCCGGAGTCCACCCAAACCCATGTCCATCGAGTCGATGATGCCATCCAACCATATCATCCTCTGTCATCCCCCTCTCCTCCTGCCCTCAATCTTTCCCAGCATCAGGGTCTTTTCCAATGAGTCAGCTCTTCACATCAGGTTTGCCAAAGTATTGGAGTTTCAGCCTCAACATCAGTCCTTTCAATGAACATCCATGACTGATCTCGTTTAGGATGGACTGGTTGGATCTCCTTGCAGTCCAAGGGACTCTCAAGAGTCTTCTCCAACACCACAGTTCAAAAGCATCAATTCTTTGACACTCAGCTTTCTTTATAAAAACCAAAGGTGCCACAAAAAAAAGAAAACTACAGGCCAATATCACTGATGAACATAGGTCCAAAAATCGTTACAAACAGATTAGCAAACAGAATCCAACAACATATTAAAAAGATCATACATCATGACCAAGTGGGCTTTATCCCAGGGATGCAAGGATTCATAAATATTCGCAAAGCAATCAATGTGATACACCACATTAACAAATTGAAAGACAAAAACCATATGATTATCTCAATAGATGCAGAGAAAGCCTTTGACAAAATTCAACATTCATTTATGATAAAAAAAAAACCCTCCAGAAAGCAGGCATAGAAGGAACATACCTCAACAGAAAAAAGCCATATATGACAAACCCACAGCAAACATTATCACCAATGGTGAAAAATTGAAAGCATTTCCCCTAAAGTCAGGAACAGGACAAGGATGCCCACTCTCACCACTAGTATTCAACATAGTTTTGGAAGTTTTAGCCACAACAGTCAGAGAAGAAAAAAAATAAATAAAAGGAATCCAGATTGGAAAAGAAGAAGTAAAACTCTTACTATTTGCAGATGACATGATCCTCTACATAGAAAACCCTAAAGACTCCACCAGAAAATTATTAGAGCTGATCAATGAATATAGTAAACTTGCAGGATATAAAATTAACACACAGGAATCCCTTGCATTTCTATACACCAACAATGAGAAAACAGAAAGAGAAATTAAGGAAATAATTCCATTCACCATTGCAATGAAAAGAATAAAATACTTAGGAATAAATCTACCTAAAGAAACAAAAGACGTATACATAGAAAACTATAAAACACTGATGAAAGAAATCAAAGATGACACAAATAGATGCAGAAATATACCATGTTCATGGATCAGAAGAATCAATATAATGAAAATGAGTATACTACCCAAAGCAATCTATAGATTCAATGCAGTCCCTATCAAGCTACCAACAGTTTTTTTCAGAGAACTAGAACGAATAATTTCACAATTTGTATGGAAATACAAAAAACCTCAAATAGCCAAAGCAATCTTGAGACAGAAGAATGGAACTGGAGGAATCAACCTGCCCAACTTCAGGCTATACTACAAAGCATCAGTCATCAAGACAGTGTGGTACTGGCACAAAGACAGAAATATAGATCAATGGAACAAAATAGAAAGCCCAGAGATAAATCCATGCACCTATGGATACCTTATCTTTGACAAAGGAAGCAAGAATATATAATGGAGAAAAGACAATCTATTTAACAAGTGGTACTGGGAAAACTGGTCAACCACTTGTAAAAGAATGAAACTAGAACACTTTCTAACACCATACACAAAAATAAACTCAAAATGGATTTAAGATCTAAATGTAAAATCAGAAACTATAAAACTCCTAGAGGAAAACATAGGCAAAACACTCTCTGACATAAATCACAGCAGTATCTTCTATGACCCAACTCCCAGACTAATGGAAATAAAAACAAAAATAAATAAATGGGACCTAATTAAACTTAAAAGCTTCTGCACAACGAAGGAAACTATAAGCAAGGTGAAAAGACAGCCTTCAGAATGGGAGAAAATAATAACAAATGAAGCAACTGACAAAGAATTAATCTCAAAAATATACAAGCAGCTCCTGCAGCTCAATTCCAGAAAAATAAGTGACCCAATCAAAAAATGGGCCAAAGAACTAAACAGACATTTCTCCAAAGAAGACATACAGATGGCTAACAAACACATGAAAAGATGCTCAACATCACTCATTATCAGAGAAATGTAAATCAAAACCACAATGAGGTACCATCTCATGCCAGTCAGGATGACTGCTATCAAAAAGTCTACAAACAATAAATGCTGGAGAGGGTGAGGAGAGAAAGGAACCCTCTTACACTGTTGGTGGGAATGCAAACTAGTACAGCCACTATGGAGAACAGTGTGGGATTCCAGCAATCCCACTGCTAGGCATACACTCCAAGGAAACCAGAATTGAAAGGGACATGTGTACCCCAATGTTCATCACAGCACTGTTTATAATAGCCAGGACATGGAAGCAACCTAGATGTCCATTGGCAGATGAATGGATAAGAAAGCTGTGGTACATATACAAAATGGAATATTACTCAGCTATTAAAAAGAATGCATTTGAATCAGTTCTAATGAGGTGGATGAAACTAGAGCCTATTATACAGAGCAAAGTAAGTCAGAAAGAAAAACACCAATACAGTGTATTAACACATATATATGGAATTTCAAAAGATGGTAATGATGACCATATATGCGAGACAGCAAAAGAAACACAGATGTAAAGAACAGACTTTTGGACTCTGTGGGAGAAGGCGAGGGTGGAATGATTTGAGAGAATAGCATTGAAACATGTATATTATCATATGTGAAACAGATCACCAGTCTAGGTTCAATTCATGAGACAAGGTGCTCAGGGCTGGTGCACTGGGATGACCCTGAGGGATGGGATGGGGAGGGAGGTGGGTGGGAGGGTCAGGATGGGGAACACATGTACACCCATGGCTGATTCATATGAATGTATGGCAAAAACCACCACAATACTGTAAAGTAATTAGCCTCCAATTAAAATAAAGAAAAAAAAAAACAAAATGGAATGAGAGAGGGGAGAGTGAGACAGAGAAAGGGACATAGAGAGAGACACTGAAGAGGAAATACAGCAGTGTATCATGCTGCTCACTTGCAAACTAGCTCCTAGGGACTCCTGACAGTCTCCCCAAGCCTGTAAGGAAAGGGAGCAGGCTGGAGTTACAGTCCGCTGGTGTCAGAAAGCAGCTGCTATAAGCAAAGTCCAAGTTCTGAAATATGTAGTTGCATTTGCTCTGTGAACCCTCCCCTTCATACATTTTCTGAGAACCTCTGGGCATGATCCTGTGGGTCATGCTTCCTCCAATTTTTCTACCTGTCCCTGGCACCAGACACTCTTCCCTTTGGTTGAGCCTCCACCAAATAGTACCTACCACAGAATGACAGACTTTTTATTAATATTTAAGAGTCAGTGATCTCAAGACTGATTTAGATAAGTAACTGGTCACTTTGAATCTCATGCCTTTATGAGGAGGGGACAAGACAAGATAATCTAAGACCTCTTCCAGATCTAACCACAAAATTTATGCTCTATTAAGGACTAATCACATTTTCTTTAGACACTGGTTCCCTCTTGCCAATAATCATCAATGACTAAGCTATCATGTTTTAGAGATCCTCCATAAAAAGTGAGA
Source organism: Oryx dammah (assembly GCF_014754425.2). Lineage (NCBI taxonomy): Eukaryota > Metazoa > Chordata > Mammalia > Artiodactyla > Bovidae > Oryx > Oryx dammah. The sequence continues at coordinate 117,236,970 of NW_024070207.1, forward strand.
ATTGCTATTGAAACCACCAGCTGTTTCTGGACAGCTGTTTCTTTCAAAGGAAGCTATACTTCTGTGAGTAATAGAATTCACATCAGAAATCAGCCCACTGCCTTTGAATGGTCAAAAGACACTACTAATTTTTTCAATCTTCCAAAGAATACAAATGTTGGACTCACCGTAACTCTTTCCTCTCCAGAGAATTGGGCATTGCTGTTAATTAATGAAAAAGACAAAGAGATTCTATTCCAACTTTCTGGCATGCTAGAATGTTCTGTTTCTTTCATCTGATTACAGTTATATGGGTGGATACATATGAAAAACTTAAGTGTACCTTTAAGATTACAGCCTTTCATACATTTTACTGTGTGGAATTTTTAAACTTTTTCATTAGGTACAAGAATCCTAGTCCATTCCATTACCTAAGGTCACTTGGGGACACCAGAATTGGCCTGAAGATGCCAAGTCAGCACTGGCTCTAAAGGTAGATCTTCCTCTTCATGTTTTTATCAGTTGGGGGTTCAGGAATTGCCTGGTCCACAATTTTTATGAAAGATGCAAAGAGCTGACTCATTTGAAAACACTCTGATGCTGGGAAAGATTGAGGGCAGGAGGAGAAGGGGACAACAGAGGATGAGATAGTTGGATGGCATCACCGACTCAATAAATATGAGTTTGAGTGTGCTCCGGGAGTTGGTGTTGGACAGGGAGGCCTGGCATGCTGTAGCTCATGGGGTCATAAAGAGTCGGACATGACTGAGCGACTAAACTGAACTGAAGTGACCTTGGTTTAAATCCATCCAGACAGTACTCACACTTACCCAGATCATCCCTATGACTCACATGAAAAGTTGTGAGTTTAATATCAGTTAAAGACAGTAACTATAGATACAAAGAACTCCTCAAAGTATATGGACATCATCTTAAAAAATAAAAGTTTCTTATAAGGTCAGGATGGGAAACACCTAAGGTTTGGGATTTATGACCAGGCCTTACCTGCTTGCAGGTACTCTGGCTGCAGAGTTGGAGGCAGGCCCTCAGGCAGTGGGTAGCCGTTCTTTCGGGCCACAATGAGGTGAAATGCAGCACAGAACTCTGGCAGAGTCAGGGCTCCATCGCAGTCGGCATCACTCAGTTCCCTAAATACAGCAGATATCATGAGCGCCTAACATGGGGCTCAGAGGGAAAGTTGCTCAGCCTCAAACATGCAAACACAACTCCTAGGCTCCCTGGTCGTGGCCCTGCAGGATCCCCCAAACTCATAAAATCTCAGGAGGCCACAGAGAGGATGAAAAATCAATACCACTAGCATAAGTAGCACTTTATAAATAAAAATTTAAAGTCTTCAAGTTCTCCAGTAGATCTGTTTTTCTAAGAGAATGCACAATCAAAAAAACTATGGGATGAAAAGGAACAGGATGCCCACAATTTCACAGTTAGCTGACACTCATTCAATAAATGCCTGGTGTGAAGTGCCCAAGCCTGGCACCTGAAATAGCTGGAGGAAGGGCTGGCCCTGCCCTTTCACCAGTGTCCTGGCCATTACTCAATTACCCAAACTCAGATACAAGCACTTCATTTTTCAGCTTTAAGGAAAAACCTTGAACTTTTCAAGTCACACAAATGTTGTATCAAAAATTTGCTTGAAAATTCTCTCCTGGAAAAATACAAATAAGCTCAGTAAATACTTGTTGAATTATGTTTTCAGATAAAAATAGCAACTAGGGAAGGCTGGAACCAGATGAGATGAAAGTAAGAAAGGGAGAGGCTTGAAAAGGCTTATCTTTGCTTCAGTCATTGTTTTCCACTGAAAAGCAGAGACCTATTTGCCAAAACAACTAAGACCCCATAAGCTCAACCAGTCTCTTAGGCATACAGAGACAAATATGCCTGTGTTAGGACAAGCAGAGAGAGAAGGCATATTTTTTTCTACTTGAAAGAAAAACCATGGAAGGTAAGCTCTGGAACTTTCCTTTGGAACCTCACATCCACCTCTCCTTGGAATATTCAGAAAATACCAGCCCCCGAGGGTAAGGAACCAGGGAATTTTTTTTAAATGATAGGTGGAGAGAAGCCCACGAAGCTTCTGTGGATACATTTCAACAAAAAGATAGGAACCCTCATGCCGATAATGTTAAGACTGGGAATTCTGCCGAAACAGACTGTATTCTTTACAAAATGATAAATTCTTTTTTCCCAAGCTTTAAAGCCTAATAAGGTTTGCCATTTTTCTTTAATGTTAGAATATATTGCTGAAGAACCGAAAGCCAGCTCAGGATCCCAGATACAGTAGCATTTACAAGTGTCAATGGAATAGTTTTTCAATATGATGCACAAAACATGACAAGCAATTTTAAATCCTACTATAATTTTTTATAAATCCTCATTTTAAAAGTTTTACATAAATATTCCAGTACTTTAATTATATATTTATAGCAGCATGGCCTCCCACTCAGTCTCGAGGAAGAACAGCCCACACGCAGCCAGGTGCTTATAGAGGCACCAAATGCTTTCATAAAAGCAAAGAGAGCCATCTGGACCAGGCTGTGAAGCCCTTCTGGAGCCAGGGATGCAGCTGGCACGACAGCAAGGTACAGAGTGCACCATAGCTGCAAGTCTGAGCCAGGGTCCAGCTGATAAACACAAGCCAAATTTATGAAACTCAGAGGCAGCAAGAATAGTCAAATTTAACTTAATTCCAAAATATCTGTGGACCTTCTGTTCACCTGGCCTCATAAAATATTATAAAGAATAGCTTTTCAAGGTTTTTTAGTTATGTGCAGCACATGAAGTAGAAAAATCTGAAAATACACAAGGTGGAAATTCTCATAAGCTCACACAACTGCTTATATTGAAAAGGCATCTAGGTGAGGATACTAATCAGGAAATTACTTTTTAAATAAGCAAAACAGTGAATAATACATTCCGGACACTATTCATTGCACTTTTCATATAATAATTTAATCTTCACAGCAACAATAATTTAAGTTCTATTATTAGGTTGTTTTTTAAAAATTCAAAACATTATTGCTTTAAAATGCAAAAGTAGGAGCTAAGGGATAGCTATGGATAACAGTATGAAACTACAAGGCATTAATTGTACTTACCATATATAGGAGAGTTCTGGAATGGAAAGTTTTGATTTGGTGAAGAAGTTTTTGGCAACAGAACCTGTCAAGAGCCATTGTTTAAATAAATCATTAATTACTTACCTAGAACAGCTTTTTTATTTATGTACAGATGAATTACCAGTTTTTTCATTCAGCCACCCCTACCATATAACAACCACAAACATAACAATTATTCATCAAAGCAACTACAAATCATGTGGCTAAAAGCAACATACAAACAGCTTTTAAAAGAATATGTAAATCAGAATAGGCAAAAGAAGTAGTGACATAATACTTATTATCACATGAAAAGTATATTATGTTCAGGTTCCTTCTTCATTTTTCTGAAAATCTGCAAAATTTACTAAAAATTTAAAAGATACAAATATCAAAATTTTCAAAATAAAATCTGTCCAGCATTTTAAATGAAAGGGTGTGTGAAAGTAATACACAATCATGGTAGGAAACAAAGCAAAAAGAAGAAAATGAATACCACTAACCTCATCACACTACAGATAAGACAGGCATCATGGGAAAGTGTTTCAGTGAGATTTTAGATCTCTTGGTGGCTCTTCAAGAATTGTATCCAGGAACCTATTACTACTTCCTTTATTCACTGGAAATTCACCAATATCAATGGAAATGATTTCATTCTGCATCTTACATAGCTGCAAGCTCCAACTGCACTTAAAATGTTTAGCCTCAATCCTTACTGAGATTGAAATTTTTATGCTTGCTGCTCTCAAAACAGTTTCACAATTCTAACACAAAAATTAGTCAAGTCAAAGCCCTAAATGCTATTCTTAACTGATAAAGTCAAATGTCTTTCCTTAGTGATTGTAAGTCTTCTAATTGGCCTTAAAACAAAGGATTATAATGGACACTAAAGCAGACTTATTTTCTGTTGATATACAAAAGATCAAAGACAAGTACCCTATAAACAAATGAGCTTCCTCCCCCAGAGCACCCTGGAAATAATGGTGACAGAGGACTGTTGGCCATCCATATAGCCGCCTTGTCAAATGTTTGTCAGAAATGTCTTGAGGGAAATCCCTCATGGTACACTGGGCAAAAATCCACATCATGGGTTCAATCTCTGGTCTGGGAAGATTCCACATGCTGCAGAGGAACTAAGCCCTTGTGCCACAACTACTAAATGCTCGCTCTAGAGTCCATGAGCCACAACTACCGAGCCCACATGCTGTAACTACTGAAGCTCACACACCCTAGAGCTTGTGGTCTGCAACAAGAGAAATGAACACGATTAGAATCCCTGCTCACTGCGAACTAGAGAAAGTCCACAAAGAGCAACAAAAACCCAGCACAGCCATAAATAAATATTTTTTAAAAAGTGTTGAAAGCATATTTGTCAGCTATTTTATAGATATAAAGGCATTCTCTCATTTCATTCTTCTTTTTCCTCACTGATTACCTTTCTTCAAAGCACAATACACTCAAACCCACAGCTAGAGATCTGGCCTGGCTTGGCCTTCACACAGTAGAGAGAGTAGTGGTCATCCCACCCACAGGGAAGCTGACAGCTAACAAGTTTAGAGAGAGGACACTTGAGAAAGCCCAAGTGCTCCCTCCTTTGGTGTGGACAGATGCTCAAACCAGGAGCTGGAACCCACACCCCAGCCTCCTCCCAAGCAATGAAGAAACCCCAAACCAGCCTCCTTTTCATCTTCTCTCCAGTCATTTTCATATCTATGAGACGAACATGAGAGAGAAGAGGTAGAAGGGAGACTTAAAAGCTGTTGGCATTCAAATATTAAAACCATGAATCCAGACTTTTTCTTATAAAAGGGTCTCTCAGCCCAGTATACTACAGCTACACACAGCATTTCCCTTAGAAGAAATGGAGTAGCCCTCATAGTCGGAAAAAAGAATCCAAAATGCAGTACTTGGATGTAATCTCAAAAACAACAGAATAATCTCTGTTTCTAAGGCAAACCATTCAATATCACAGTAATCCAAGCCTATGCCCCAACCAGTAATGCTCAAGAAGCTGAAGTTGAATGGTACTATGAAGACCTACAAGACCTTTTAGAACTAACACCTAAAAAAGATGTCCTTTTCATTATAGGGGACTGGAATGAAAAGGAGGAAGTCAAGAGACACCTGGAGCAACAGGCAAATTTGGCCTTGGAGTACAAAACTAAGCAGATCAAAGGCTAACAGAGTTTTACCAAGAGAACACACTGGTTATAGCAAGTGCCCTCTTCCAACAACAAAAGAGAAGACTCTACAAATGGACATCACCAGATGGCAAACAGCAAAATCAGATTGATTATATTCTTTGCAGCCAAAGATGGAGAAACTCTACACAGTCAGCAAAAGCAAGACCAGGAGCTGACTATGGCTCAGATCATGAACTCATTACAAAATTCAGACTTAAATTGAAGAAAGTAAGGAAAACCACTAGACTATTCAGGTAATACCTAAATAAAATCCCTTACGATTATACAGTAGAAATGACAAATAGATTCAAGGGATTAGATCTGATACAGTGCCTGAAGAACTATGGATGGAGGTTCATGACATTGAAGACAGGAGGCAGTGATCAAGACCATCCACAAGAAAAAGAAAAGCAAAACAGCAAAATGGTTGTCTGAGGAGGCCTTACAAATAGCTGAGAAAAGAAGAGAAGCTAAAGGCAAAGGAGAAAAGGAAAGATATACCCATTTGAATGCAGAGTTCCAAAGAATAACAAGGAGAGATAAGAAAGTGTTCCTCAGTGATCAATGCAAAGAAAGGAAGGAAAACAATAGAACGGGAAAGACTAGAGCTCTCTTCAAGAAAATTAGAGATACCAAGGGAACATTTCATGCAAAGATGGGCACAATAAAGGACAGAAACAGTAAGGACCTAACAGAAGGAGAAGATATTAAGAACAGGTGGCAAGAATACACAGAAGAACTATACAAAAAAGATCCTAATGACCCAGATAACCATGATGGTGTGGGCACTCACCTAGAGTGAGGCATCCTAGAGTGAGAAGTCAAGTGGGCCTTAAGAAGCATCACTACGAACAAAGCTAGTGGAGGCGATGGAATTCCAGTTGAGCTATTTCAAATCCTAAAAGATGATGCTATGAAAGTGCTATATTCAATATGCCAGGAAATTTGGAAAACTCAACAGTGGCCACAGGACTGGAAAAGGTCAGTTTTCATTCCAATCCCAAAGAAAGGCAATGCCAAAGAATGTGCAAACTACCACACAATTGCACTCACATGCCAGCAAAGTAATGCTCAAAATCCTCCAGGCTTCAACAGTATATGAACCGTGAACTTCCAGATGTTCAAGCTGGATTTAGAAAAGGCAGAGGAACCAGAGATCAAATTGCCAACATCTGCTGGATCACTGAAAAAGCAATAGAGTTCCAGAAAAACATCTACTTCTGCTTTATTGACTACACCAAAGCCTCTGACTGTGTGGATCACAACACACTGTGGAAAATTCTTCAAGAGATGGGAATACCAGACCACCTGATCTGCCTCCTGAGAAATCTGTATGCAGGTCAAGAAGCAACAGAACTGGACATGGAACAACAGACTGGTTCCAAATCGGGAAAGGAGTATGTTAAGGCTGTATACTGTCATCCTGCTTATGTAACTTATATGCAGAGTACATCATGCAAAATGCCAGGCTGGATGAAGCACAAGCTGTAATCAAGATTGCCAGGAGAAATATCAATAACCTCAGATATGCAGATGACACTACCCTTATGGCAGAAAGCAAAGTACTAAAGAGCCTCCCGATGAAAGTGAGAGAGAAGAATTTAAAAGTTAGCTTAAAACTCAACATTCAAAAAACTAAGATCATGGCATCCAGTCCCATCACTTCATGGCAAATAGATGGGGAAACAATGGAAACAGTGGCAGATTTTATTTTCTTGGGCTCCAAAATTACTGCAGATGGTGACTACAGCCATAAAATTAAAAGACGCTTGCTCCTTGGAAGAAAAGTTATGACCAACCAAGACAGCATATTAAAAAGCAGAGACATTACTTTGCCAACAAAGGTCAGTCTAGTCAAAGCTATGGTTTTTCCAGTAGTCATGTATGAACGTGAGAATTGGACTATAAAGAAAGCTGAGCATCAAAGAATTGATGCTTTTGAACTGTGGTGTTGGAGAAGACTCTTGAGAGTCCCTTGGACAGCAAGGAGATCCAACCAGTCAATCCTAAGGGAAATCAGTCCTGAATATTCTTTGGAAAGACTGATGCTGAAGCTGAAACTCCAATACTTTGGGCACCTGACATGAAGAGCTGACTCATTTGAAAAGACCCTGATGCTGGGAAAGATTGAAGATGGGAGGAGAAGGGGATGACTGAGATGGGTGGACAGCATTACTGACTCGATGGACATGAGTCTGAGTAAGCTCCAGGAGTTGGTTATGGACAGGGAAGCCTGGCACGCTGCAGTCCATGGGGTCGCAAAGAGTTCGACATGACTGAACTGAAGTGACACACAACATTGATCCATCAGTGACCAAATTTTAACACATCCAATATACAGAGACATAAAAAAAAAAACAAAAAAACAAAGACCAGTAACCATTATAAGCCTCACAGGTGGTTCAACAGGAAAGAACCCACTTGCCAATGCAGGAGACACAAGAGACCCAGGTTGGATCCCTGGGTTGGGAAGATCCCTTGAAGGAGAGAACAGCAAACCACTGCAGTGTCCTTGCCTGGAAAATTCCATGAACGGAGGAGCCTGGTGGGCTACAGTTCATGGGGTCACAAAGAGTTGGACATGACTGAGCGACTAACATTTCATTTCATTTCTCAGAATTAAGATCCCACATGAAAGAAAGAGAAAAAGGGAGAGAGAAAGGGAAGGAGGGAGAGAAGAAGGAAGGAAGAAAACTATGATATAAGGAATTGTCTGGCAGTCCAGTGGCTAAGATTCTGTGCTTTCACTGCTGGAGGCCCAGGTTCAACCTCTGTTTTGGGAACTAAGATCCCACAAGCCAAAAATAATAATAATAAAACTATAATATATATTCCATATATATTCCTGCTTAGAGGCAAATAAACACATTTTCATAACCTTGAATTAAGCACTGATTTTTTTAGATATGATTGTCATGCAAGCAACAAAAAAAAATAATCTGGACATCAAAATTAAACTTTTTTGCTTTGCAAGACACCATCAGAAAAATAAAAGGACAAGCCACAGACTAGGGAAAAAATATTTTCAAATCATATATCTAGAGAATTTGTATCTAGAATAGAGAACTCTTACCACCCAACAATTTTTTTAAATGGCAAAGGTGGGACTTCCCTGGTGGTCCAGTGGTATAGAGTCTATGCTTCCACACTGAGGAACACGGATTTGTCCCCTGGCTGGGGAATGAAGACATCATATGCTGCGAGGTATGGCCAAAAACTAAGAAAAATTTTAAATACAGAAAAGGATTTGAATAGGCATTTCTCCAAAGAAGATATACAAATGGCCAATAAGAGCATAAAAAGATGGTCAATGTCATTCTTCATCTACAAAGAGATATCACTTCACATTCACTAAGGTGGATTCAACCAAAAGATAGTAACAAGTGTTGGCAAGGATGTGGAGTAATTAGAACCCTTAGACACTGCTAGTGGCAATGTAAAGTGGTGCAGTCACTTTGGAAAATAGTCTGACTGGTTCTCAAAAGGTTAAATATAGAGTTATCATATAAGCCAGATATTCTACTCTTAGGTATATATCCAAGAGAGACAAAAACATACATCTACACAAAAACATGTACACAAATGTTCAGAGCAGCATGATTCCTGATAGCCAAAAAGAGAAAACAACCCAAAAGTCAATCAAATGATGAAAAGATAAATAAAATATGGTCTATCCATACAATGGAATGATAATGGAGTGAAGTTCTGGTATATACCACAGCATGGATGAACCTTAAAAACATGCTACGTAAAAGAGGTCACACACCAAAAAACACATATTACACAATTTCATTTATATGAACAGCCCAGAACTGGCAACTCTACAGACAGAGAAAGTAGTTTAAAATGGTAACCTAAGGCTAAGGGATGGGTGGTAGGGAAAGCAGGAATGGGAAATAAATACTAGTAAGTAGGTGGTTTGGGGGAAGTGTTCTAAATCTATTGTTCTTCAGTTAAGTCATATCTGATTCTTTACTACCCCATGGACTGCAGCATGTCAGACTCCTCTATCCTCCACTATCTCCCAGAGTTCTACATCTAGATTGTGACTATACTAAAAACATTGAATAGTACACTTTAAATGGATGAATCTTACAGTATGTAGACTTAAAGTGTTTTTTAAAAGGGGCCATTAATTGATTGCAATGTATGAACCTCTCCTGCCCTTGATCAAACTAAAATTTTGAAAACGCAGTTGCGAGACAATCAGGGAAATCTGAGCAAGACTTGATATTAAGCAATTTGTGGGTTATTTTGTGGTTTTTTTAAAATGTGCCAATGAGTTGTGGTTATGTTTTTAATAGTGGTCTTATCTTTACAGATACATCCTGAAATATTTTCAAATGAAATGGTCTGGAAATTGCTTCAAAACCATCAAGGCTCAGAGAGGCTGTAGATAAAAACAAATTGTGAGAGCTGAGTGGTAAGTATATAGAGGTTTGTTATACTGGCCACTAGAGCTGTGTTTGCATTTGAAACTCTATGAGATATAAAGGTTTAAAAGAAAATAAAAACATTCCTAACAAGTACCTATTTTCATTTGGCTAAATATCTGTATATACATTGTGAAGAAACTCATTTAAGCAGTGTATAAAATGAACTTGTGGTCAATACACGAAATCTGGGTTTCTGGTTTTTTTTAAATCATTTGTCAACATTAATTTGTTGTATCTACAACATTCTGCCTTCAAATAAAGCCACTACTACCAATCAGACAATGATATCTGTGTTTATACAGGTATATTCCAACTACACACCATGTCAGGAGAGAAAATTAATTTTAGTCCACACTGCAATGTGTCAGGTAACAACTATCAAGGACATACTGTCATTCTTCACAATTGAAGTATAAAAACAACGTTTTATGAATTTTTCTTCCAGACTCTACTTTTCAGCTTGTTTAGTCTTCAGCCAGGTGAAATATAGGCACGTAGGAACAAAATCAATTCCTCTCAGCTTGAATTTTGCATGAGAACTCAACAGGAATATATATTTCTGAAGATACTACAGAAGAACTAATATATGGACATAAAAATGCTGGCTAATTTTCCAACAAATTTTTTTCTCTCAGAAAAACCAGAGAAAGACTGGAGTCAAAGAAAATGAGCATGAACTTGAACTCTAAGGTGTATATAGCATAAGGAGAACTGTGACAGCAACTCATTGGGAGGCTACACTATGTCCTTGCTCTAATACCAACATAATGAGTAGGCAATTAAAGGTGTCACCTTGGTGTAACACTCATTTCCAGAACTGCTCCAGCTAATAAGGCACAGGATCTGGACCAGGATGCTTCATATTCCCATTTAACTCCTTTGAAATGGAAACACAAACTTCCAAATACCATTGCCAAGTATTTTTCTACATGGATAATAGTTGGTAAGAAATTCAACCTCAGAGAAAAACAAACTGAAATCATAGAAGGTTTTTATACTCATTTTGAATGGACTATTTCTCAAGATGGGCACTGTTATTTATGTGAGACAGCAAGCTGGGACCTGTGTTCTCACCTACCACACTTCATTACCTGAAATGAAGGAACTCGGATCAGGCTGAAGGGACCGGAACTGGTTGACATAGTACTCGCGCTGCTCTTCCGTTATCCTCCAGGGTTCGTCTGGGTAACTAGTGCTGTTATCCTGCAGTTCTCTCTCCACTGAAAAGGACTTTAAAAAGAAATCAATAAGCAAATGCTCACAGAATCCGTCTTTTGTGAAATGAAGTAGAAATATTAAATCCCAATAAAAGTTACCGAGGATTATACTTATTTTTTTCTCAAGGGAATAAATGTGAACACCTCGTGACTAGAGTTTAATGTGAACATAAACTTCTGAAGGGCAGACATGATGCTTTATACTTTTTTGTGTGTGTTCCCCAAAGTTGCTAACAGGACTAAACATGAAATACTGAACACTAGGGTAAGTGACAAAAGATTTACCAATGTGATGAAGGGGGGAAAATACAATCATTCTTTTCTTCAAATATTCGCAACATTTTGATCCTTTCAAATTAGCTAAGCAGATCATAAAATAATCTAGATTCTTTTTAAGTCATTTTTTAAAAAATCTAAAACAGTTATAACTACATCATCTTTTTTTCTGAGTCATTCCCAGTGTATAAATCTGGGAATCAAATGCTCAGAATCAAGTCCCATGTCCCCAGGTCCCACTTGAGTGGCAAGTCAGAATCATCAAACCTCTCATTCCACATTTGTGAACTGAGGGTTCTACTTAGTAATAGAGTGGAGTGCAGGGATGGGCTGTCATGGTACCGCAACAAACAGGGTAACAAGGGGGTGCATCTGACCTGCCACTAGGGGGCATGCAAGCCAAAGTTGAGAATTTAAGGATACAGAACCAGTGTAGTAGTGCAGGAGAGTAAGCTCTGCAAGGGAACCGGAAAAGAAGCAAAAATGGTGATTCTGGAAAGAGCAGCCCAGAGCTTTGTTCTATCCCTCCTGTCTACTCTGAGGTTAAGGTGCTTCTTGCAAACGCCACCTTCATGGAACAAGGAGGGTAAGCCTTTAAGACAAAAGGAGACTAGGAAAGAAGTATTACTACTAATGAGCCATCAAGTTGCCTGCTTCTTGAATGCACTATCAAGGAACTAATCATTAGGAAGGTATTCTAGTCACTAGCACCAGAAAAAAAACAGTAGATCATCTCTGTCCCCTGCCCCAAATTCCCCAACACATACACACCCCATTTTGGAAGCAATTCTTCCCAGGAACACTTGACTTTCCTCTAATGCCATTCAGAGAAGAAACAAGTCTATAAAAGCTTGAGTTGTAATATAACCTTGGCCATCTTTGAAGTTTTCATACTAGATGAGTTTCCACTAAACGTAAATCAGACCATTTTTAAATGCCCTGGAAGTCATTATCCATTAATTAATGCCTTAAATTCAAAGAGTGTTTTGAAACTCACAAAGAGGGTATTTCACCCTCTAACTCACCTGAGTACCTCAAACTTTTGAGAAGTAGCCACAGGAGTTAGTAGTATCATTTTCCCAGATGAAAACTGAGGCTCAGAAAGTTTAAGGGACATGCCCATAGACTTCACGGAACTCTTAAGAGTCAGCAGATAAATGCAGTTTTTTTAATCTGTTGCCAGAATTTCCATGCTAGGTGTTGGCTGCTACATTCCTTGGTACTAACATGGAAGCATCCAATCCCCTAGAATGCACTCCCCTTCATGCCTGGAACCAAAGCTGCCATACCCAATCGTTGTTAGCGTCAGCCCTTGCTTGTTCTTTTCCCAATCCCATGACCATCTGCTCACTCTATTTCCTCTCTCATATTACCTGACTCCTGAGTGGCATCAGTAGTCTCTTGTTCTTAGTTGCTCACTCATGTCCGACTCTTTGAGATCCCATGCACTGTAGCCCATCAGGCTCCTCTGTCCATGGGGATTCTCCAGGCGAGAATACTGGAGTAGATTTCCATGCCCCTCCTCCAAGGATCTTCCCAACCCAGGGACTGAACCCAGGTCTCCCACATTGCAGGCGGATTCTTTACTGTTTGAGCCACCAGGGAAGCCCAAGAATACTGGAGTGGGTAGCCTCTCCCTTCTCCAGGGCATCTTCCTGACCCAGGAATCGAACCAGGGTCTCCTGCACGGCAGGTGGATTCTTTACCAGCTCAGCTACCAGGGAAGTCTAACCTGACAGTAGAAATCAGGAATAAAAAGGAGAAAGTGGCTGATTTTCTCTGCTTAAAAGGTTACAGTATGACCTGTTACTCAATAAAACAAATTCACCTCCTCCACCTTGCTTTTACGACCCTTATAATCCAGCCTCCTCCTTGGTCACATAGCAGGCTTCTGACAGCCCATATGGTCTCTCCTCACGGGTCAGATTTGTGCCTTCTCCCCAAAACACTCTTTCTGTGATCCCAGTGTGCACAAATCCTACCCATTCACAAGCTCCATGGCCCTGAAGGGCTCTCTGATGTACTTGCCATGCCCACAGGCACTGCAGAGGTGCTGCCTGCTCCCTAGCCCCCCAGCTCTGCTACAAAGATGGGTCTGGTACCACATGTGCACCACATGGCCCAACTCATGCCTGATCTCCTCCACCTCAGTCCGAGTAAGGGTGGGTGGGTGCACAGGATGCTCTGGTGTAGAAAGCTCTTCTCTAGAGAGAACAAGCTGGGCCAGATGCTCATTCTTGGGGATATAGATAAAAGTGGAAAGATAAACCAGCAGAGAAAGCAGACCCTGAGCAGATGTACAGCAGAGCTGTGGTGTCAAGCTGGGGCCAGCTGGGACTTAAAGTCATGAGACAGCCAGAACCAAGCATAAGCAGAACCTGTGAGGTACAGAAGTACTAGAAAGAGTCCAGGGGTTGTTGGGAGCCAAAAGGTAAATGGACACTAAAGTCAACTCAACTAGGGCAAAGCCTGTTAATAGAGGAATAAATATGAATAACTAAGAGCTCCCATTACTGGGGACCACTGGGCCACTCCTTGTCTCTCATTTCTTGGATTCCCATGAGAACCCCAACCCCTTTCTCCTTCTCAAGAAAACTTAAGCTGACAGGAAGAGCACCTACTCCTTAAAACCAAAAGTGCCTTCCAACAACAAGGGAGGGCATGTGAACACTGGGCAACCTGTACATGGTGTGGCCCTTCTACCAGCTCACACAAAACACATTAATTGACCCCAATCTCTTTCCTTTTGCTTCTCACTGCATGTTTTTAACTGATTTGACAAACCAAGTGATTTGAGCATCTTACAATGTGAATCCCAAGTATCATACAGTTTTTGAACATTTAAAGTTGTTAAATATCTTCATTCAGGTTTCACTCTGGAGGGCAAGAGTTGTATCATCTAAGGCTTCATTCCACATACAATCCCTAGCAGGCACAGCACAGACACTACAAAGCCAGGTGAAGGGCCATTTATTGACAGGCTCTAATAACTTCAGGGTTATATCTTATATTGAAAGAGATGCAGAAACACTACTCTAAGCTGTGCTCAATGAAAGAAAGCCTGTAAATCCATTTCATCTTTTAAAGCTTGAGATCTATCAACAGACATCCCTGTCAGTCTCATGGTCTGATCGCTATGGAGGTCTCAAGTTCCTCATCCATTAAGTGAGCGATTTCAGAGACAGGTAAAGGCATATGGAAGGGGAAGATCACATGCCACATACCTGAAGCCAAAATATTCCAAAACAAAGCTGATCTATTCCCTGGTGGCTCAGGCGGCAGAGAGTCTGCCTGCAATGTGGGAGACCCGAGTTCGATCCCTGGGTCGGGAAGATCCCCTGGAAAAGGGAATGGCAATCCACTCCAGTATGCTTGCCTGAAGAATCCCATGGACAGAGGAGCCTTCTGCGCTATAGTCCATGAGGTTACAAAGAATCAGACACGACTGAGCGACTAACACTTCACTTTCACTTTGGGTTCATTTGGAGGAGATGGTTCCCTGCATCTGGTCCCTGTGGTGAGATGGCAAATCTGGGTTCTCCTGCATTGCAGGCAGATTCTTTACCATCTGAGCCAACCTCAATGAACCCAAAAGTGAAGTGAAGTGAAGTCGCTCAGTCATGTCCGACTGTTTGCAACCCGTGGACTGTAGCCCACCAAGCTCCTCCGTCCATGGGATTCTCCAGGCAAGAATACTGGAATGGGTTGCCAAAAGGCAACCATAATAATCAAAGATCTGAAAAGTCAGTCACCTAAGAGAAAATGTCTACTTGCAAAGACTAGAGGCACTGAGAAATGGAGATGAGGGAGCAGTGAGCCTTGGGCCTCTGAAGAGAAGCCAGAACCAGGAGGAGCTCCACCTCCACTTGTGCCCAAGAAGCACCCCCAGTTTCACCCCACCTCTAGTGGTCTGGTTGGCTGGGTGGAGATCTTTGGTACTTGGTGCCAATTTTGAGCTCTGGTAGTGTTCTCAAGAAAATATAAAAAGAGAGAGAGAGAATCTTCCACATCTGTGTGCTTAAGCCACATACATATGGTTCATTATACAGTTTCTCTAGACACAGGAGAATTAGATTTGCTTATATTTAAAACATTCAAACCCTCAGTTTTGTTTCAAGTGAAATCCAAATATCTCACACTGCAAGTTGTTATCTCTGGGGAAAACAGGCTGTTTATAATGAAAGAGACTTCAAAAGACTCATTAAAAAAAGTAATACTATTAATAAAATCCCAAAAGGCAACATCTACCCCTAAAGTATCTTAAAATCAAACATAGTTGAAAAATATGAATTGCAAGAAGGCATGTTGGGGAGAACTTAAGAAGGGAGTGTATATTTTTTCAACTACAGAACATTTCTGTTTAGCATATAATTCTACCCTGGAGGCCTCCTATAAATGCTGCTTTAGAGTCCAGCCATTTCACCTGAGTGTGCAATGATGATAGTAGAACAAAGTCCTTTTGATGCTTAGCAAACAACAAATCATCTGGGGGAGCAAAAACTCCTAGCAAGCCCACAGTGTCTATGTGAGGACACCTCCCCTGTTAACATTCTTTTGGAAATAAGAATGCCATAGAACAACCACAGATCAAAGCATGATTTCATGAGCAAAGGTGTGAGAGGACTCAACCACCCTAAAGGGAAAGACTGGCTCACAGGCTGTAAGACTAGACTATAGCCTACATGACCATTAAACAGCCTAAAGAAAGATAGGAACTGATCCATCATGGGGCAGAGAAAAAAGAAGAGTCAGAGAAGCAAATGATAGCTGTGCTTCTATGTGGGATTATGCTGGCTGTCCTTTGATCATTCACGTCCTACCTGCTTGGTGTACGGGTCTCACTGAGTGGCTGCCCAGCCAGGAATGACATTTTCCAGCCCTTCTTGCAGTTAGCCACAGACATGCGACTAAGTTCAAGCCAATGCAAGGGGAGTGCAAGTGACCTGCACCAATGCCCAGCAGGGCTAGCACCCCTTGGCCCACTGAGAAGGGGATAGCAAGGCCACAGGACACAAGGACTGCTGGCACCTGAATCACTATGTGGAGGAAAGCTGTCTGCCAACCTGTGAGATGAGTGAGAAACAATCTATTGTGGGAAGTCATTAACATGCAGGTCATTTGTTATAGCAGCTATTACTCTAACCAACCAACTCTTCAAGCAAGGCCCAAAGGAAAGGCAGACCTGCCTAGTACCAATGGCACCAAAGATGAAGCATGAAGCCATCTTCTTTTTGTAATATGACCACCTAATCACAGCTTTCTAATTGGATTGCTCATGCAGACTATCTATAGGCACAGCATACAGATGCATCTTTACAGCCATCTTTCCGTGCTTGAAAGATATGACTCTATCTTTCATGAGTTTGCAGGAGACTCTCAGGGACTTAGTACAGAGTACAGAAAAAAAGAGGGCTATGGTAAAACTGAGAAAAATTGTTAAATGAAGAAAGGAGCTAGAGGAGTAGACAGAGCTCAGTGATTTTGTCTTTCACATCCAACCATTCTGTATCATACTCTGTCTATATAGTCTTGTCCCGTTTCCTACCTCACTCTCATTCTAACATAAGGCCCATGATGACAGGAAATTGTTTCTATTCTGATAACAGTTATATCCCCAGCGCCTAGAAAAGTACCTATCAAGCAGTAAACATTCAAAAGATGTCTGGCAAATGACCAGAAAAACTGTCAATTCTAACTCACAGACAGAACAGTTAACCTGAGTTCTCCTATAATGACTGGAGCTGAACTTTAAATGCACTTACCAGCAACTGTCACTCAGCAGTGTAAAGGCTAGACTCGCCTATGAAATCAGAGACGGTAAAAAACTTTTTTTTTTTTTTTTACTTTTTAGTTTGAAATAATTATAGATTCACTGGAAGTTGCAATAAATAATTTCTAGTTTTGCCTACAGTGAAGTTAATCACAATTAAATCCTAACAGAGCAATTTAACTTTATCAGTTTCTTCATGGAAATAAATCTACAAAGATGCCTTTAATCACATACTACCAAACTTACTGAGGGATCTAATCTCAACAGCATAGAAGCCTGAAGGCCAAACTATAGGAATCTCTTGAGTATAATGAGCAACGCACAGTTGCTGCTTATAAAGATAAACTAAAAATTTTTTAATAATCACCACAGACATCGAAGAATGTTACCTAATACATATTCATGATTTTGCTAAGTGTCAGACATTGTGAGCACCTAATATACTGGATCTGTTTTCATCTTCACAACAACCCTGCAAAGTAGGCCCCATGAGCTTCATTTTGGAGAACAGGAAACTGAGGATTAGGGAATGGAAGTGACATACCAAGACCACACACCTAGTAAATGGTAGAGTCAGAATATGAACAGAGTCCAGAACATGTACTCTCACTCAGCAAGCTCTGGGGTTCTTCCTATCTTAAACATCCATCCATCCATCCTTTAATGATGTACCATTTCCTTTTAAGAATTAACCGCACAGCAATGCCTATATTATTGCTATTAATTCTGCAGACTGAAGATCTCAGTTGAGGATGTGAATATCCTATACTTACACCTCCCTCACCATTATCTAGTTTAGTTGCAGATTCTGGCCAGTGAACTATTAAATTATACAGAGCACCATCTTATTTCTTACATAACTTTTGCTTATAGCATCTGGTATGTTTTCATATCAGGAAAAAAATGACCATGTCTGTCAGCCTCAGGGCACGCTGGCATGGTAGCTAACCCTTAGAGGTTACTTACTATTTCCCAATGGATGAGTCAAGGACAAAATGTTACAGGCAATCTACCCTGCAAGCAACACTGCTGGGAGGGCTGAAAGGGTACAGACTAGTGAAGAGTCCAGAAGAGTAAGGGGGCAGAGAAGCACTCGGTCGGTAGCACCTCCTGTTGGGATAGGTGATAGGGGGCATGACACCGCCTGCCCCACTTAAGTCTGGGGATACTGATGCACTTAGGGGTGAAATGGTGCTGCTGTAAGGAGCCTTTCCTGTTCACACCACACTATCTACTAAGACCAAAGGGGCCTAGGAATCAAATACCACACTCCTTTCCAGCTTTACAAAGTACTCTGACACCAGGAGTTCAACTGGGTGTTTTCAGCTACAATAAGAGGCTAATTCAGAGGCACCCTGACTATCAATCAGTGGGGGCCCCAGCTACTACCACGAAACTTCTGAACACCATAAACCTTTAATGAAATGCTCATAGAGATGGGGTAGAAAAGCAACACTGACCCCACAATTAAAATGTGCTTACTTGCTTTCATGTAACCAACCTGTCTAACCACATGGATGCTGGAATCCTCATATGTACCAGCGTACCATTTTGATATTTCTCACTGCCTCTAAGCATGGATTCTGAAATACCTTAAGGTGGCAACCCAATTAGTCATGCTATTTACTGAATAACATCTTTGTCCCATAAACATCCTTCAATCTCTATCCCAAGCACCCTCTTCTTATGTCCTGGAGCCACCTTTCTTTCAGTGATCCAGTATCTCCTTAATATTCTCATCCTGTAATACACGTTTGCCTTTCATGTAGAAGTGTCTCTCAGTGAAGAAATTAGGTGACTACAATCACTTGAATCATTAAGAAGTGTGGGTACATTGGGAGCACCTGAGGAATACTATAAGAGACAGCTACAAAAGATGTAGGCTGAGAAAAGTAAATTTCAATATCATTCAGTAAAATGTTTTAAAAATAAGGGATAGAAAATTTCAAAACGAATTATAAGTAGATGAAGGAATTAAGGAGGAAAAGGAGGCTGGATGCTGTGAAATACAGGACCTCTTTGTGGTAATAACAGTGACCACTGGGGTATCTGTGGGTTCTAGGTAGAGTCAGGGAAGTAGAACACACACATCAACCATCTACCCCTTAGGAGATGATCAAACTCCAGCTAGGGTTTGAAATCAAATGGGGAATGAATGTGGTAAAACAAGATGTCAAACTAAGAATAAATCACATGCATTCCTATAAAATTTATCAAACTAGTTTTTCCAGTTATACACAAAGGCAAACAAACATATACCCTCTCCCTCCCTCCCTTCTTTCCCTCTCTCCCTCCTCCTGCTCTTCTTCCTCCCTCCTTTCCCCTCCTCCTTCCATTTAGTCAGAGGAAGAGAATTTGGCTGTTTCAGCAACTTTGAGAGGTCAACACAGACACACACACACACTCTCTCTCTCTCTCTGTGTGTGTGTGTGTGTTGATATTTACCATCCCTAAAACAGATTTTCCCAGCCCTAATCTCTACCCATAAAGAATCTGCCTCCAATGAGGGAGACCCGGGTTTGATCCCTGGATTGGGAAGATCCCCTGGAGAAGGAAATGGCAACCCACTCCAGTATTCTTGCCTGGAGAATCCCATGGACAGAGGAGCCTGAGTGGACTACAGTCCATGGGATTGCAAAGAGTCAGAAACGACTAAGTGCCTAACACTTTCACTTTCGCTCTCTACCCATAAACTAATTTAACTTTGCTGTCAAGAAGGCAGAAACAACAAATCAGTGCCAGCAGGCCTGGGGTGCTCCAGAACCAAAAAGACGTGGAGTTCCTAACCTCCTCCAAGTGCATCAGGGACCCAGGACCTCCTCTCAACCATAAAAGAGAAATGCTAAAAAAACTACACCAATATTTCATTTTTTACTTATCATACTGACCAAGATTCCTAAGTCTCTTAGCACAGTGCATTTGCATGGATATGAGAAAAGACACACTCTCATACATTGTTAATAAGTGTATAAATGTGCACAGTCTCTAATTTGAAAATCTCTACCAAAAACTAAAAATGTATAGCCATCTCACCCAGTTATTCCATTTCTAAGAACTGATCCTACATATATACAGTAAGTTTTGAGATCTGCCCCTAGAAGACTATTAAGTTCATCCCTTCAGAAAGGAAAAAAAAAATCACAGCACATATGTTTACAGTTTAAAAATTGAGTAAAAGATATTTTTAGTGGGATCTAGTTGGAAGGATATTTTATTTCTCAGACCAGTCTCCCTAAAGCCAGGTTAAGGTATATGCATATATTACATATATAAGAATAGCTGTATGTGCTTATATATACATAAAACATTCCCAAAATGATACAAAACAAATGGACTACCTTGGCTACCTCAGGGATGGAAAACCAAGAAATATGGGATGCCCATTCCTCCAGGTGAGGCTCACAGATAAATGAGTGAACAAGCAATGAACTGCTTTTTAAGAATGAAAAAAAAAAAGGGAACCCCACATGTACAAGAAACATTAGAAAGTTCTCACACTTCATGCTATCAATGGGAAAAAAGCATAGATAAACTGAGACAAAGGAGAAAACCAAGAGGGCAAGAGTGAGGCTGAAGAGGGCATTTTAAGAAGGTGGTCATTGTTAAATGCTGCCAAGGGGTCAATGAGACACGGACTTAACACAAGGTAGTTTCTGGCAACCATGGCAAAGACAGAAGCAGTGGTGTATGGTGGGAGCAGGAAGGTCAATTCCAAACCCTACACCAGCAAAATCATAAACGGCTATGCGATCTAGATGGTTAAGATCACTTGTGAAAAGTAGACCACAAAGGGGCTTCCCTGGTGATCCAGTAGTGAAGATTCTGTACTTTCAATGCAGAGAGAGTGGGTTTGGTCCCTGGTTGGGGAAACAGGATCCCGCATGCCACATGGCCAAAGGAAATTAAAATTAAAAAACCACAAAATGATCTATCAACACACTACAACAGAGAAGGAGGAAATAAGATTTATCATTTCTTTACAAACACTGTCAATTATTCACCAACATAGGTTGTGTGCTCAGTATCTGAAATTTCATGGGGAAAAATATCCAACATCTTAATGAAAAAATAAAAACATCTGGGCACTGAATCCACATAAGCACCTCTGAAACGCCAAGCCCACAAGCTGCAACAGTGCCAACCCAGAGTCCCTGAAAGCCTTCCCCAGTTCCCAGAGGCCATGCCCCTTCCAACGAAGACAGGAAGGATTTAAATACAAGGCCACAGAGGAAGCTACAAGAGAGTGAGGCTGTCATGGGCACAGCAACGTGGGGAATGAGTGACTCTGGCACAGTCTAGCACCACGACCAATCCCTGTTAATCGCCTACCACCAAAATCCTTCACGTCACATCCTCTCATCTACATGGCTAATTCTGGTTGGCATCTGCTTTCTGTGATGTGCAGTCCAGCCAAATCAAGTTGACAGACATAAGAAGGAAACCTAAGAACTGAAGAAAAACACATCAGCCATGAAAACCACAGACTGCTGTCCCAAAAAAGCCCCCTTGTTCTCCTCTTAAACTGAAGGCAATGCTCCAAACAGGAGGAGGGACCTCCACTGACACCAAACAAACATTAAGGGAATCAGACAGTTGCAGAGAATTACAATGGACTATTAAATCCATTCCAACTAATTCACGTTACAGAAAAGAGAAGGAACTTGCCTCAGGTCACGCAGCATATGGCTAGACCTGGGCAAGAACCTGTCTGACTTTTGTGCATGATCTGGTAAGTCCTCTTAATGGCCAATGGCTGCCAAATACTTCTATTCAGTCCTGACTGTCCCCAGACTCTGGCCACGTATATCCTACCATCTCCTTGACACTGCCTTTTGGCTGTCTCAAAAGCTCAAATCTCAACACTGATCTTATGATCTTGCCTCAATACTCCCAACACTGGTTTTTCATTCAGGGCTTCTCAGATTAACAGATGACATCACCATCCATCCACTTCCTGAGACAAAGACCAGAGAGTGGTGTCCAGTGTTTGAACTCTAGCCCAACTGCTTCCTAGCTGTGACCTTAACCAAGCTAAATGAAGTCTTTATACCTCAGGTTCTGTCATGTGAAAAATGGGATAATGATAGAAATTACCTTATAAGATAGTTCTAAGCACAGCAAGAGAGGTGAATAAAATGCAAAGCTCATAGTAAATGTCTCTGTTTGTGCAGCTCCCTCCCTCCTCTTGCCTGCTTTCCCCCAGTCCCACTCCCTCACCTGGACAATAAGGATCAGCCCTTCCCCTTTCAACTCAAATGTGATTTCCCACTGGAAGACTTCCTTGATCAACCCCTTGCCTGCTAAGGCTGGGTCCTAACTTCCCACCTCCATTTTTCATCCTCAAAGCACAGTATAATTTCTGCTCACCACATATCATAATTATATATTTGCTTTGTGATGGTCTGATCAATAGCCACCTCCTCCAATAGTCTATAAGCTCTAGGAGGGCAGGGAATGAGAGTGTTATATCTCATTTTTGTACTCTCAACATGGTACCTGGCACTTAACAGGTGTTTAGTAAACATTAGTTGCTTAAAGTACTCAAGAAATAGAGGAAAATATTTAATAGAATGGGAAAGACTAGAGATCTCTTCAAGAAAATCAGACATATCAAGGGAATATTTCATGCAACGATGGGCACAATAAAGGAAAGAAAAGGCAAGGACCTAACAGAAGCACAAGAGATTAACAATCAGTGGCAAGAATACACAGAAGAACTATACAAAAAAGGTCTTAATGATCCAGATAACCACGATGGTGTGATCACTCACCTAGAGCCAGATATCTGGGAAAGCAAAGTCAAGTGGGCCTTAGGAAGCATCACTACGAACAAAATTAGCGGAGGTGATGGAAATCCAGCCGAGCTATTTCAAATCCTAAAAGACGATGCTGTGAAAGTGCTGCACTCAATATGTCATCTAATTTGGAAAACTGAGCAGTGGCCACAGGCCTGGAAAACGTCAGTTTTCATTCCAATCCCAAAGAAGGGCAATAGCAAAGAATGTCAAAACTACCATACAATTGCACTCATCTCACATGCTAGCAAGGTAATGCTCAAAATCCTTCAAGCTAGGCTTTAACAGTATGTGAACCAAAGACTTTCAGATGTAAAAGCTGGATTTAGAAAAGGCAGATTGATCTTTGATTGAAGATCAAATTGCCAACATCCAATGGAGATAGAAAAAGCAAGAGAATTTCAGAAAAACATCTACTTCTGCTTCACTGACTATGTTAAAGCCTTTGACAGTGTGGATCACAACAAACTGTGGAAAATTCTTCAAGAGATGGGAATGCCAGACCACCTGACCTGCCTCCTGAGAAATCTGTATGCAGGTCAAGAAGCAACAGTTAGAACTAGACATAGAACAACAGACTGGTTCCAAATTGTTAAAGGAGTACATCAAGGCTGCATATTATCACCCTACTTATTTAATGTATATGCAGAGTACATCATGGGAAATGCTAGTCTGGATGAATCACAAGCTGGAATCAAGACTGCTGGGAGAAATATCAACAACCTCAACTATGCAGATGATACCACCCTAATGACAGAGAGCAAAGAGGAACTAAACAGCCTCTAGATGAAGGTGAAAGAGGAAAGTGAAAAAGCTGGGTTAAAACTCAACATTCAAAAAATGAAGATCATGGCATCCAGTCTCATCACTTCATGACAAATAGATGGGGAAACAATGGAAACAGTGGCAGATTTTATTTTCCTGGGCTCCAAAATCACTGCAGACAGTGACTGCAGCCATGAAATTAAAAGACGCTTAGAAGGAAATCTATGACAAACCTACACAGTGTATTAAAAAGCAGAGATATCACTTTGCTGACAAAGGTCCGTATAGTCAAAGCTATGGTTTTTTCCAGTAATCATGTATGGATGTAAGAGTTGGACCATAAAGAAGGCTAAGCACCGAAGAATTGATGCTTTCAAACTGTGGTGCTGGAGAAGACTCTTGAGAGTCCCTTGGAGAGCAAGGAGATCAAACCAGTCAATCCTAAAGGAAATCAGTCCTGAATATTCATTGGAAGGACTGGTGCTGAAGGTCAAATACTTTGGCCACCTGATGCATAGAGCCAACTCACTGGAAACAACTGGATGCTCAGAAAGATTGAGGGCAGGAGAAGGGGGCGACAGAGGATAAGATGGATGAATAGTATCACTGACTCAATGGACATGAGTCTGAGCAAACTTTGGGAGACACTAAAGGACAG
Organism: Oryx dammah; assembly: GCF_014754425.2. NCBI lineage: Eukaryota > Metazoa > Chordata > Mammalia > Artiodactyla > Bovidae > Oryx > Oryx dammah. The sequence continues at coordinate 117,261,165 of NW_024070207.1, forward strand.
GGAAATCTGGCATGCTGCAGTTTATAAGGTCACAAAGATTCAGACATGATTTAGAAACTGAACAACAATAAGTTTTTTAAAGTGCTCAGGAAGCATGTTTACCAGCAGAAAAATGGGCCTAGAGATTAGAAGAGAAGGCTTGGGACACCAATCTAAATGAAAGCCCAAGGCTATCGCCTGCCAGGTGGCTACACAGAAAGGGCCTGGTGAGCCCCATCCGACCATAGCGAAGCTCAGGATTTACTGCTTGTTTGACCATCATTCTAACAGTTCAGGATGTGGTCTCCATAGCACTAGAATCAGCATTAAACTCTGCAGAAACAAGGACAGCCACACCTTGCAGATTTTTTTAGATGAATCCCAGTCCTTCTGATATCTTTCTTAATGTAACTATCACTCCACAGTGGGTGTGATTCTCATGTTTAAAAACACTTATTTCTGTACCACAGGACCTCCAAATGCAGCCAACTACCCCATCTGGGTGCTCAGCTGAAGAAACAACTGTTTGTTCCAACTTAGGGGTAAAACTAGCTCTACTGGGCTTAGGAGAGAATGGCATCTTGGCTCCCCAGTGTGGTACCAATAAGGGATTTTTCAGGAATATTTTTTACTATACCTAATGTTTATTTATACAGCAACTCTAGAACCTAGTCTCCTTGTAACCTGGCACTCTAATGAATATAGTGAAGCATTTCAAAGAACAGGTTTTGATACTGGGCAAGTCTGGTTCAAATTCTGGCTCTGCCACTTACTAGTTATAAATGAAACTTTAGACCCATGACCTGACCTCTCTCAGTCAGTTACCTCCTCTGTAGTTGGATATGATAGTTGGAGGAAGCGTTACACACAAATACACAGCATAAAGCTGAATTATCTACCATCTTTAAGAAAATTCTTTGTACACAAGAGTTCTACCTCAGATATTCTGTATCATGCCTATCATATCATGCCTACCGATCTCCAGAGGCTATAAAGTGGACACCTCAACCTCCCTTAGCCTTGTTTATTCTCTTCTAGAATACCAGCCCACTTCATTATGGGACTATCTAAGATCACCCTCTATTGTGAGGAGGTCTCCCTATGCATAAATGATGTTTCTTCCTCAGTTGGACAATTGAAATGTTATACAAACCACCCTACTTCTTCCTGTCTTTAGAGTCAAACAGCCAACTCAGTTTTCCCATGGTTTCTCTCACACTGATGCACTCACACTTTTTTGGGAATATGACTCCACCAGAATAGGACTCAGAGGTACTACACAACATAACAGTTGCAGACATGGGGTGAAAAAACAGCTCTTTATCCAAAGGAAACAATGGAGAAAAGGAAAGTAAAATTTTCTAAGTTGTGGTGTAACAAGGAGAAACTGAGATATCACTTGTGCTTCAACCATATTTCTTTTGTATCAACTGCAAATAGGAAACTGTAGTTGCTGCCAAGTAGCTGTTCTCCAAATAGCAGTGGACTAGGCACTGACAGAAAATACAGGAGAATCACCTCTGCCTTCCAAAGCTGGTAATTTAAGGAGGCACAAAACAAAGGGGCAATAGCAAAGTATGCACTGAATATGTAATAGTAAAGAATAAGGCAGAGATTTTTAAAAAGTCTGTTTTAGACAAAGTAAAGGCCTCCTGAAGGAGGTGCCTAATGATTAAGCAGATGAAGGTGGAAGGGCATTTTAGACCAAAAATCAAAAACCAGGCCAGAGTAGTCTAGAGACACAGAGAAGGGAAGAAACAGAGTAAAAAGCTTTAGAAAATATACAAGCAACAGAACAAGAAATATAATATCTGCATTAGGGGATAACTTTATATCCTCCTTAAAAGGGGGGAGGACTTCAAAAAGTCACACCCCTGAAGTCTCCCACTGGCATAAGCCAACAGAGGCATCACTTACCCGGATAAGGGAAGCCTGATGCCGAGGGGGTTTGGCTCCTGGGCCTCCTGATGAGGGTCCCTCAGGCTGGACAAGGGGCTGTCTAGCTTCATAAGGAGCTGAAATGGCAGGAGGGAAAGTTAGCATGGTTCACAAAGATTCCACCCACAATTTATGAATTCACATTCAAACTGCTATAGTGTTTGTTCTTTGGGGAAGAATTAGTAATTAGTTTATATACAAAGGGTCACCTAAGACAAACAAGGGCTTCCCTCATAGCTCAGTAAGTAAAGAATCTGCCTGCAATGCAGGAGACCCTGGTTCAATTCCTGGGTCAGGAAGATCTGCAGGAGAAGGGATAGGCTACCCACTCCAGTATTCTTGGGCTTCCCTGTGGCTCAGCTGGTAAAGAATCCGCCAGCAATGTGGGAGACCTGGGTTCGATCCCTGGGTTGGGAAAATCCCCTGGAGAAGGGAAAGGCTACCCATTCCAGTATTCTGGCCTGGAGAATTCCATGGACTAAGTCCATGGCATCACAAAGAGTCAGATACAACTGAGTGACTTTCACTTTCACTTCCTTTCACTTAAGACAACAAACCTTGGTGCCCCTGGGTACAATTTAACTGAACCATCTAAAGATAGTCAACCAAGTCATAATAAAGCAAGGAGATATTTACATCAGGTTAAGATTAGCAATAAATTGGAAAGGTGGAATGGTGTAAACCTAAACTGGGATAGAAAATAATGAGCGTAGTTAGAAAAGTGCCATGTTTTAAGTGTTCAACTTCTAAATATAAGGTAAATTCTATATATACCCTGCTATTTAGAATGCTTCCACTCATCATACACACTCCCAAGGAGCAAGAAAGTGAGCATGAATTTTGAACATTAAGAATCAACATTATCATTTTGCTTATTTTTGAAAAATAAATGCCACTATCTTCTTTTCCTTATGGAAAGAATGTAAAACCAAATAGAGAAAAATACAAAAAGGAATAAATTCATTTTATATTTATTACTTTATCATTCAATAACCAAACTAAAAATAATTTTGCTACCTTTAAGAAAAGTTGTTAAGTCACAAAAATGAATGCATATTTTTCATTCCTTTTATTTCCAGAACACTTAATAACAACTTTCCCAATATGATACAAAAACAGTTAAACGTAACCAGGCAGTATTCAGCTCCAACAGAAAGGGGAAATTATCACTCAAGATGAAACCATTTCTGATCTCTGTAGGTTAACAGTTCAGGTTTTTGGAAGTATATAAATAAGTAAAAGGTTTTCTTTCTATAGCTTCCTTATACATCAAATTAGGTAGAGACGGAAGAGCAGCCTGTTGTGGCATCACCTTTAGCAGAGTTCGAAATTTTCATTTTTACTTTTTTTTAATTTTTATTTTTACTTTATTTTACTTTACAATACTGTATTGGTTTTGGCATATATTGACATGAATCCGCCACAGGTGTACATGAGCTGCCAAACATGACCCCCCCCACCTCCCACCCCACATCATCCCTCCGGATCATCCCCGTGCACCAGCCCCAAGCATCCTGCATCCTGCATCAAACATAGACTGGCGATTCGTTTCTTACATGATAGTATACATGTTTCAGACTTTTTAAGATAAAGAAGGTATAACAACAGCACATCAAGAATAACAAACGACTCTTGGGCTCACATCTGCTCTTTGTATTTCCTCCAAGGAAATGGAATACATTATTATACAATTATTATTAACACAATATTATAACATTAAATTACATTAAAACATCAAAATCACGGCCTGGAAAAACATGAAGTGGATTTTCTGATGCTGCTAAGAATAGATGAAAAACATAAAACCTGCAAAAGAAACATACATAGAGAACTCATAGTCCAAATCTTAAAAAATAAGTCTCAGATGGTAGGCAGGTGTTGTCCTCAAAGAAGGATTTTTAAGATCATTCCATTTTGAAGGATCATCAAATTTAACTCCTAGTGAAAGATCTGAACCACAGCAAACTGTACCATGGCTGGGATACCAACAGTCATAAGCTTTCCCTGGGAAGCTGATCCCTCTGCCTCCCCTTAGAGGGAGGAAACTTCTACTGCTCAGGAAGGACACATGTGGGAGGGGAGGGCGCTGACTGGCCCATGGCTCCAATCCCTCACCAACAATGGCCTTCCTTCCCTTTAAAGAGACAGACGTATCTTATCAATAAGGCTTAAATGAACATTGAGTCACATGGTGGGTCATTTTTCGAGAGGCCTGGCCTCAACAGCAGATTTTCTCTTCATACTCCTGCAGGAAGCATGGGTTGGTCACACCTGCCTATGACTGGAAAGATGAGTGTCTAAAGCCTTCTAGTCACAAATCTTAGACACATGCTCCTATCAGTTGGTACCAGAGCTGATATTCAGGCCACTATCGGTCTGACTCCTGTCTCATTCGTCAACTGAAACTGAACTCAGGAGGTAAAAGATAGGTATACTACTCATTGTCTCTACACTTTCCCTCCGAAATAAAACCTGAAACATGCAACTCAATACAAAACCAATAATTCTTAGATCCCCTTATAAGAGGTTGAACAAGGAACTATAAGTACCACCTTTCTCCAAGGGGAAGATTATAAAATGAACTTTAAAAGATTTCATCATTCTGAGATTCAGTGTCAAACTAGAACAGAGATCGCAACTAACTGCCCAATAAAGACTCTCCATCTGCAGTCATCCAATGAATGATATCTAGAAGGTGACTTTCAAGAATACTTGAGCTTCAAAAACATAATGAGTACCATATTCTAGAAACACAAAAGAAAATACAAGGGAACATCTTAGCACCTACAATGTGCCAGGAATTCTGCTAGGAATAGACATTTATATAATACTACTCATTTCATCCACAGAGCAAAATTCTAAGGCAGACTTTATTTCACTTCACAGATAAGGGAAATTGAGCCTCAGAAAAACAAAATACCCATAGTCATACAGGCTGGAAATGGAAAGAAATGAGAAATGTAGGCCTACCAAGTCTACCTTTAGGCCCAGGAGACTGACATCATAGCCCATGCTCTTAAGTGAGAAGATACCTAGAACTGATACATAAGAATAAGATGCATAAGAAAAAGTAGAACAGACATTGATTTTAAAATAAGACTTTAGACAGCAGAAGAAGCAGGTTTAAAGAGTCAAAAGTAGTTACCTCTGCATAGAAGAAATGTATCTCAGCATAGCAATGAATAGCCCATATATGACAAACGCACAGCTAACATTAAACTTAATGGTAAAAAGCTGAAAGCATTTCTCTAAGATCAGGAACAAGACAAGGATGTCCACTCTCAACACTTTCATTCAATGTACTTTTGGAAGTCCTGGCCATAGCAATCAGATAAGAAAAAGAAATAAAAGGAATCCAAATTGGAAAGGAAGAAGTAAAACTGCCACTGTTTGCAGATGATGTGATACTACACACGGAAAACTCTAAAGATGGCACCAGAAAACTATTAGAACACATCAGTTAATTTGATAAAGTAGCAAGATTCAAAACTAATAGGCAGAAATCTGCTGCATGTCTATACACTAACAATGAAGTATCAGAAAGAAAAATTAAGGAAACAACCCCACTCACCATCACATCAGAAAACAATAAAATACCTAGGAATAAACCTACCTATGGAAGCAAAAGACCTGTACTCAGAAAACTATAAGACACTAATGAAAGAAACTGAAGATGATACAAATGGAAATATATACCATGTTCTTACACTGGAAAAATCAATGCTGTTAAAATGACCATACTACCCAAGGCAATCTAGAAACTGAATGTAATCCCTATCAAATTATCAATGGATTTTTCACAGAACTAGAACAAAAAAAATTAAATTTGTATGAAAACAAAAAAGATCCCAAACAGCCAAAAACAATAATGAGAAAATTATAATGGAGCTGGTATAATCAAACTTCCTCACTTCAGACTATACTACAAAGCTACAGTTATCAAAACAGTATGGTACTGGCACAAACACAGACACACAGATCAATGGAACAGGATAGAAAACCCAGAAATAAACCCATGCACATATGGTCAATTAATCTACAACAAAGGAGGCAAGAATATACAATGAAGAAAAGATACTCTATTCAATAAGTGATCCTGGAGAAAGTAGACAGGTACATGTAAAAGAATGAAATTACAGTATTCTCTAATACCACATACAAAAAAACTCAAAATGGATTCAAGGCCAAAATTTAAGACCAGATACTGTAAAACTTTCAGGAGAAAATATAGGCAGGACACTCTGACATAAATCACAGCAATACTTTTTTGGATCCATCTCCTACAGTAGTGGAAACAAAAAGAAAAATTTTAAAATAAGATCTGGGACTTTCCTGGAGGTCCAGTGGCTAGGACTCTGTGCTCCCAGTGCAGGGGGGCCAGGTTAAATCCCTAGTTAGGGAACTAGGTCCCACATGCATGCTGCAATTAAGACCCAATGAAGACAAAAAACAATTTTTTTAAAAGGGCTTATTTTTTAAAATGGGACCTAATTAAACTCAGTTTTAATACAACAAATGAAACAATAACATATATGTACTACTAAATACAAAATAGATAAACAAGGACCTACTGTATAGCACAGGGAACTATATTCAATATCTTGTGATAACCTATAATGGAAAATAATCTGAAAAAGGACACATACACATATATATATCACTTTGCTGAACACTGAAACATTGTAAATCAACTGTACTTTTAAAAGTAAATTTCAAAGAAAGAAAGGTAGTTGCCTCTGGAAACCAGAACCAGGTTGAGTCGGAAGGAAAAGTATTATTGTGACTTAAACATGATTTTTAAAAATACAGATAGCAACTTCTGCCTCTGAGGGTTGTGGTAAGTAGAAAACAGTGCACACAAAGAACTCGGAACAATGCATGGCACTTGAGTCTCACCCAATGAGCATCAGCTATAGCCACATCCAGCAAAGGTGAGCAGGCGCCCAGGAGAGAGGCAGAGGAGGGGCTCTGAATCTCAGACTGTCCAAAGATGCTGAGCCTGATTTAAAACGTACACATATGCCCCATTAGCCAGAAATCATGGCAGAATCCTGGAGAGAAAAGCAACCCTAGAAAAATGGATTCCTAGAAAATTTTCCTAGCAGCAAAACTCATTTCTGAAAATGCATAAATTCAAGTTTAGGGATCATGATGTAGGAGAAAAACCAGGAAGGGGTAACAGAAACTTAGAAAACAATGTTTCAAGAATAAAAGAGTGCCCACAAGAAAATGTCACTTCACATGTAACAGAATAGCTAAAATTAAAAACACTGAAGAAAGAAACCAGAGTACCAACTGCTGGCAAGAACACTGAACTCTTATATATTGCCTATGGGAGTATGCAGTCACTTGGTGAAACTCTTTAGCAGTTTCTTGTACCTACCCTAAGGTGCATCAATTCCACTCCCAGGTGCCAGAGAAATGACATATGTCACAAAAAGACTCATACACAAGTGTTCACAGCATCCTTATTCATAACAGCCAAATGCTGGAAATAACCTAAATATTCATCAACAGAAGAATGGATCATCACTCCATGATACAGTCATACAGTGGAACAACAGTGAGTAATATATTAACAGGAACAAACTGCTGAGACACATAACATGAAGAATCTCAACCACTGTGCTGAGGAAAAGACACCCAAGAGTCATTCACTATGATTCCATTTACATGAGTTTCTAGAAGGAGCAAAACTAATTTATGGTGATAAAAATCAGTAGTATGTTTTCATGGGGGAGGCAGGGAGCACAGAGAAAGTGACTGGAAAGGGGCATCTCTGAGGTGGCAGAAATATTGGTTTTAATGTCAGGCAGACTTTTTATTGAAGTATACAGTTGATTTACAATATACTTTTAGCATAGTGATTACAGTATTTTTATAGATTATATTCCATTTAAAGTTATTTTAAAATAATTGCTATATCTCCCTGTGCTGCCTAATATATCCTTGCAGCTTATGTATTTTATACATAGTAGTTTGTACCTCTTAAATGAACCTTTTTTTTTTTTTGGCTGCACTGGGTCTTCATTGCTTCTGCATGAGCTACTCTCTTCATTGCAGTGCTCAGGCTCAGTAGTTGTGGCGTGCAGGCTCTAGAGCTTGGGCTCAGTAGTTGTGGTACCTGAGTTTAGTTCCTCCATGGCATATGGAATCTTTCTGGACCAAGGATCAAACTCATATTCCCTGCATTGGCAGTGGATTTTTATTTACTGTGCCACCAGGGAAGTCCAAGTAGTTTGTACCTATTAATCCCCTACTCCCTCCACTTTCAACTACTAGGTTTGTTTTCTGTATCTGTGAGTAGGTTTCTGTTTTATTAAATTTATTCACCTATTTTATTTTTTGTATTCTACACATAAGTGATAGCATTGCTCTTTCTCTGCCTTATTTCACTAAGGATAATACCCTTTAGATCCATCCATGTTGTTACAAATGGTAAAATTTCATTCTTTTTTATGACTCAATATTCCATTGTGTATACGTATGTACGTGTATCTTCTTTCTTCATTCATCTGTTGATAGACACTTAGGTTGCTCTTGTATCTTGGCTATTGTAAATAATACTCCTCAGAACACTGGGGTGCATGTAGTTTTTCAAATTTGTGCCTTTATTTTTTTCAGATATATACTCAGCAGTAGAACTGCTGGATCATATGGTAAGAAAATACTTTATCCATGATAAAAGTGGTAGATACATGGGTATATCCATTTGTTAAAACTCAAATTGAAGATTTCAAATGTGTGCATTTTATCACATGTAAATTTTAGCTCACTTTTTTAAAAAAGGCTAAGAAAGAATGAAAGCATGGACAACCCTGACACAAGCTGCTAAAAGCCAACAACAAAGAAGAGAAGCGGGTTGTTTCTTTGTCACTAGGGGAATGAAAGCCCAATTTGAATGGAATGAGGAGAAAATGGAGTATGAAGGAGAGAAAGGTGGTACAGACAAGTTTTTTAAGGAATAACAACCAGAAAAAGACAGGGTAGAACCTGGTGACTCAGTAGAACAAAAATGACTCACCTTTGAATTAAAAACCAAAAACTAGGCACCATGCTAGGCATCGAACTCCAACTTCCAAAACTAGATGAAATTAAGAAAAAAATCCACTTCTAAAAACAGGGAAATGTGGCGGGAGAGACTATAAGAGGAAAATGAAGAATTCTCAATCCCGTTTCATTTTCGGACACCAATGGCACACTCAAGTTCTAGGGGGGGAGTGATTTTTCATTCCTATTCCCTTACACTCATGTTCTCGCTTATCCTCACAACAGCCCTATAGGATACTATTACTCTGTTTCAAAAGAAAAGAGGAAAATCATGGTTCAGAGTAGTAAGTAGCTTGCCCAAAGCCACATAGTTAGTCACATAAACCCTCATCTTCTGATTCCAATCAAAAGATTTTCCCAGGACTTCCCTGGTGACACAGTGGATAGGAATCTGCCTGCTAATGCAGGGGATATGTGTTTGATCCCCGGTCCAGGAAGATTCCACATGCCATAGGGCAATGAAGCCCATGAGCCACAACTACTGAGCCTGAGAGCTGCAACTACTGAAGCTCATGTGCCTAGACCCTGTACTCCACAAGAGAAGCCACCACAATGCGAAGCCCAAGTACCACAACAAAGAGTAGTCCCCGCTTGCTGCAACTAGAGAAAGTCTGTGCAAAGCAACAAAGACCCAGCACAGCCAAAAATAAAAAAGAAAGAAAAATTAAAGAAAAAAAGATTTTCTCATTATGCCATACCTGCTTCTTTCAGCAAGATTATAGCCTCTCTTTAGTTCAGTCTAGCACACTTTTATCTGTGTCCCTCTAGAAGTCATCACTATTTTCAATGCAGCAAAAACCTGCAGAAACTGGGTCATTTTCAGTTACAGCTCACAGAATAAAAAGGGTGGGGGGTTACAGATATCCAATTCTAGAATACCTATAAAGGTCATATCTTCAGCTAGGAGCCTGAACTCCACAAGGACAAGATGCTGCAGTGAATCTGTGGAGCTTTAAGCACTGCAGCCTAGGTAGCCAACTGTACAAGTCATTCTCAGAACCAACTAACGTATTTTGCCACTAACATAGCCAACGTAACACAAATGTGAGCAAGCAAGCAAAGGCACAATTGGGTACTTCACACACCTCAACACAATGCTTCCCCTGGCATTTCTCTTATTATTTTTATTCTCAAGCACAAGCGCTAAATATTTTCACTTATGTGCTCAGTCTTTAAAGGTTGAATCAATTCTTCTGCAGAATTCTATTTTTTAAGTAGTTTCATGACAGCAGGTATCATATAAATATGTTTGGTATGTTTGCAGAAAGGAATAAGAATTCCAAAACAATACAAATTCTTCATGTGTGATGTTCCTGTGTAATGAAATTTGTAAATGAAGGATTAAGTCATCTAAATCATTATCTACAAGTCTAAAGATAAACTAGTTTGTAGGACAGAAAACAAGGCATTACTAATATAGATTTCATTTTATGTTTTTTTTTTAAACCTTGCTTGAGAGTATAAAATTAAATTGAGTCTGGTTTACAGAGCCAGAGATAAGTCAGGAGACTCAGAAACTGGTCGCATTGCTGACTGATAGAGCAAAGTGTCTCTAAGATACTGCCTGGGACAGCTGGCCTCTTACCTGAATGCATTTGCTCCGTGCTGCTCCGCAGTTTGCTGTAGCCATGGCTCAAGGGCACCCTCTGGTAATGAGGCGGGGAAGAAGGAGGGGAGGCAAGAGGTGACATCGAGGGAGACTGCGTTTCCTGCTTCAAAGAACCAGAGCAGAGTTCAGAGGGAATCAATCAAGGAGCCTGGTGCTCTGAGCTGCAGTTATGAAGTATAATGACTGCTTTAACAAATGAAGATGTTTTCTCAAAAACGCAGCTTGGTTAAAAAGCACTGTCTGAGGATTCAAAAGTCTCCCAGAAAACAGTCTCGCCAGAACTCAGTTACCTAAATTATTAAAACAAGCCTGACACACTTCCAGTTACTCCAATAATACTATCCTTGGGAAAACAAAAGACAACTGATCACATGAAATAACATTCATACTCTACAATTTTGATCTCTTTGTGAATAGATTCAATTTTCATTCATTAATAAAAGCTCTTATTCCCTGGATCTACACTTATCAAGTCTTCCAACAATGTGGATATTTTTAAAATATTTTAAATGGTAATGCTAAATATTCTTGGAGCTGACTAGCCAAAGTAAAATGTCAACTTTTTTTATACTGAGAAATTCCAAAACAATTCATTATGGGTAAACTCCAACTAGCCTACTCCTAAACACTAGGATGGCACCTTAATAAAGTACAAATCTCAATTCAAATGTGAACTTTATGTAGGACCACAGGCGAGACAAGCTACTATTACTTGGCTTTTTGCTATTACTCGGCTACTGGGTTTCCTCTCTTTTTTTAATGCTACTAATAGACTGGTAACAAGGAAACCGTACTTTTTATCAGCATAGAGACTATATATGTGTTCTTAGTAAAAAATAATAATAATAGTAATTCAATCTGAGATACCAATCAAGTACTCTTTTTCAAGTAAAAGAAAAGAATATTTGCTTTGAATTATAAGTTCACAACCAGACTGGGTGGGCCTAGCATAAAACCAGACTGAAGTGAAAGGATGTGTCCTCAGTGACACAGCCAGGGGATGAGCCTGAAAAATTCCCAGAGCATCAATCATCCTGGGATAGTGGGCCCTCATTTCTCTCCAAACGCTGGTGGGAAAACATGCCAAAGAGTACTGGCTGAAGATTCTGATATAGGCATACCTCATTTCATTGCACTTCACAGCTATTACTTTTTTTAAAAAAACAAAGTTTATGGCAACCCTGCATCAAGCAAGTCTACCAGCACCGCTTTTCCAATAGTATTTGCTCATTTCATGTCTCTGTGTCACATTTTGACAATTCTTAACAATATTTTAAACATTTTCATTATTATCATATTTTTATAGCAATGTATCATCAGTGAGGTTTGATGTTACTACTGCTTGCTAAGATGGTAAGTTAGCAGTTTTTAGCAATAAAGCATTTTTTAAAATAAGATATAAACATTACAGTTTTTTAGCCACAATGCTATTGCACACTTAGTAGACCAGGCTCCTCTGTCCATGGGCTTTTCCAGGCAAGAGTACTGGAGTGGGTTGCCATTTCCTTCTCCAGAAGATCTTCCTGATCCAGGGATTGAACCCAGGTCTCCTGCATTGTAAGCAAGACCCTTTACCATCTGAGCCACCAGGGAAGTCCTTAGTAGACTACAGTATAGTGTAAATCTAACTTTTGTAAGCACTGCTGCTGCTGCTAAGTCACTTCAGTTGTGTCCGACTGTGCGACCCCATAGACGGCAGCCCACCAGGCTCCCCTGTCCCTGGGATTCTCCAGGCAAGAATACTGGAGTGGGTTGCCATTTCCTCCTCCATTTGTAAGCACTAGGAAATCAAAAACTTGTGTGACTACTGCAGTGGTCTGAAACTGAACCTGCACTGTCGCCAAGGTATGCCTGTACTCCTTTTTATATAAATCTCTGAAGAACTAGTTTAAAATGTATGAGAATTAGGACATCATACAACAGAACATGCTATATGTCACTTAAATATGAAATTTCTGCAACAGTACTTCAAATATCCAGCATTATTAGGGTGAACCACATACATTCACTTTCCAACTTAATCCTTTAATAGTCACTGCATTTGAAAAATATTTTTATTGGTCTTTCTAAAACATGACAAATTTCTTTTCCATACAGAAGGTACTACATTGAATATGATTTGACTTTTCTGCATAATTCAGTATCTTCATTGCAAGTACCTTGATGCTCTGAGTGCTCACTAATGTGTAAGTCTATTTTACCTCTTATTGACAGACTCACTCATCTGGAATTTTACACTTTTCTCTCTACTCATCACTATCTGACTATTGCAATTAGTGGTCTAATTTTAAAAGCCTGTACACCCTATTCTTGTTCCTGACCTGTACATGTAAAGGCAGCATTTCCCAAGATGGCCCTCCAAATATGGCCCCCAAGAAGAGATTCCCTGGTGAAAGAAGTTTAGTACATGCCAATCTCCAGGTCTCTTTATTGCAGGACTTGTCAGGGCCTTTACTGTGCTAATGTGCACCGTGAATGTCTAAGACAAGAGTATTTAGCCTTTCCCCCAAGAATAAGGCATGAAACAGCATTCTCCAACCACATTTAACCAGAGAAACCAGATATTTTAGAAGAAAGCACTTATTAAAAACTCCTAGAAGTTACATTTCAAAGAACCCATTTGGAAATGGTGGTTAGATAAATCAAATAAGTGTGTTAAAGCAGTAGCCTTACTTGAGACACAATTCTACATTAAAGTAGGCTCTAAATGGCCCATAGATGGCTCTTGGTAATTGCTATGCATCAGCCTCTCCTTCTTGCTACAAGGAAACTTTATAGGCACACTCCAAGCTTATAATTGTATCCCAGATGGTACAATTCAAGGAACTGGAAGTTTTGACAGCAGCTATAAGGCACTGCTCTGTGAGGGTTCATGGTCAGAAGCAAACATACTTGCCTGATCAGACTATTTACCTGTTTATCCTCATCGTCGATTCTTTTGAACGTATTTTTTTCTGTGATTAAATATGGAATCTGAACTTTAGTTCCATGCAGCTCAGCCGTGTTCCCAAACCGGATTTCAGCATCAGTCTTTGACATCATAAAGCGAGGCAGCGGCAGTTCTTTAGGAGCAGAATCAAAGAAGCTCAAGTGAGACTTTATTTGAAAACTGCAAAAAGGGGAACTCAATGGCCAAAAGATGAGTCACTTTTGAGGAAAAATTCCAGAGCACTAAATATAGATTAAATCTGATTTCAACACAATAAAGACTCCTATAATAATGTCATGATAGAAAAATGCTACATTTAAGCAAGGTATCTTGGCTCAACATTTTTAAATGCTGTCTAATCATTCTAGAACAAATTCAGGTTTTTGACAGATCTCCCATTTCAGCCTTTAGTTTGGCACCAAGAAAAGGGATGTGACATTGTAGAAATCAGTATAAAGCGACAACAGTAAGTAGCAGGCAAAACTTATATAGTGTTTATTATATGCCAGAGATTATATTAAGACCTGCAAATATTAACTCATTTAATCCTCACAACTTGCTACAGTAAGATGATCATTACCCTTCTTTTACAGATATGGACTCAGACCAGAAGGGGCTAAGATGACAGTGTATCTGTGGTAGAGCTGGCTCTTCACAAGTCAGTGCTGCTGCCCTATAGAAAGGCCCCTCATTCCCAGGGCAGATTTACTGGATACAACACGTTCTCATTCTATGTTATTGCTCAAGGAATTTTCACACACAATCTCCAGTTGTCTTTTTGTAATGGAATAAGGAAAATGGCATCAAGTTAGAGAAATCAATCCAACATTCAGTCAAATTCTACTGTCAAAACCATTAGCCACACTTAATACCACAAAGAGATGAAATGCAACAGTCTGGTGTATTTACTTACCTTTCAAATTTCTGACAAAACTATTCTGAAAACAGAAATGATACTTTGGCACACTTCAAGTTCTCAGCACAGCAAATCGCATACAATAACACAGCACAAAGAACACCAAAAATGGGTATAATATTCTGGATTAGGCATAATGATTTGCATCTGGATTCATTGTTTAGGATAATATTCATCAGTGTGCCTTTGCCTTCCCTTAGCTTGCTCTTCCAAAAACACAGCTGCACTTCCAATGATTGCTGCTGTGTTACAGCCAGAAAACATCTTAGCAACAGCAAGCAGTATCTCAGCTCCCAGGCAAAGAAGGCCCCTGGTTCTCTAATATCCACATCATGTTTATTTTTAGTTGCTATGTCCACATTCAATTCAAAGAAGTAGGCAATATGACAAATCCCTGCGTGATCAATCAGCCAAGAGCCCAAGAGACATGAACAGAATAACCAATCTGGAAAATTAAACCAAGACTTTCCCCTAAAGAGACAATGGCCACCATTTTTAATATTTTATTATTTCCTAACCTTGGCAGCTCTTCAGCACTCAAGGCAGGACTGGACTTCAAAAGAAAGAAGGCAAGAGAAAAGAAAGTCTAGATTCTCAGTAAATCAAATATGAGCTAATCCTATGGTTCTCTTCTCAGAAAGGTATTTATTACAGCTCAGTCTGCAAAAAGGATCTTAAAAAATTGAACAAGATCACATAAAGTAACTTGTACTCTAATCTGCTCACAAGAGAATGACGCTATTTACAAGCCCTATCTGAAAAAAGAAGAAGAAAAAAAAGGAAATGTTCAGCATTTGTAAGCTCCCTGACCAGTGTTTCACTGCTATTTAACAGATAACTCCAGGAACAATGGAACACAAACTGGGTTGGTGAATATCAACTATTACACTAGGGCCCCCAGCTGTCCTTTAGGACACTGTCATAACACAAATTCTCCTTCCCTGGCTATGGCATTTCTCCAGAATTGTTCACCTGGGAAAGAATCTCCTCCCTCAGACAGTGAAAGACAAAATACAGCTGAATTTCTCTCATACTTTCTTTGTTTACAAGGCTTTAAACAACTTTTACTTAACAGAATTGTAACCATATATAATGATATTCCTATTATTGAAAACTAATGAAGATGCTATTTTTCTTAAGATGGTGCAAGATTTTTTTATGCTACAAGCTTTTTAAAAGTGAAAAGCAAAACTATAGTTTGTCAACGTTCAGTCTAAGTGTTGTTTCATAGTCATACATACAGCAAATTTAATAGCAAAACTTTATTAGAAAATTAATCAATAAAGTACCTACTATCCAGTGATATATGTCAAGTAATCACAGGAGAAGATCTATCTGCAATAATTGGTTAGAATCTTTTCTCCCAAACTGAATTAAATTAGCATACAGGAAACAAATTAAGAGTTCAAATAAAATACTGACAGGGGCCAAGGACACAATGAGCACAGCAATCGTTTGTCTCATAATCATATCTTAGGTTGTATTCTTTCATTTGTCTCATAATGGTATCTTAGGTTGTATTCTTTGAACACAGAAATGCTTTGTATATTAAATAGAAATGACTATTTTTCCCTTCCACAAAGAAAATTATGTCTCTGCTTTTTTAAACATGTGATCCTCTAAGGGAAAAATCCTTTGTTTTCCCATGTTTCATGGAGTCATGAATATTAGAAATACATCAATCTCCTCAATTCATTAGAAAAAACATAAGCAGCATAAATGCAGTAATAAAAGATTAATTACAAAGAGGCAGCTGCTGTGCACTGTCCTCAAAAGACCCTGATGCTGGGAAAGATTGAAGGTGGGAGGAGAAGGGAACGACAGAGGATGAGATGGTTGGATGGCATCACCGACTCAATGGACATGAGTTTGAGTAAACTCCGGGAGTTGGTGATGGAGAAGGAGGCCTGGCATGCTGCAGTCCATGGGGTCACAGAGTTGGACATGACTGAGTGACTGAACTGAACTGAGAAATATCATTGCAGTCACATGTATCACTGTAAATTGTATAGTAGCTACATTAACAACAACAACAAAATGTTAAGTGAAGAAGCCAGTGAAAAAATACAAATACTGCATGGTTTCACTTACATGATGGATCAATCATCAAACTCAAGGAAACAGAAGGTAGAACGGTGGATGCCAGAGGCTGGAGGGAAGGGAACTGAGGAGTTGTTTAATGGGTGTGGAGTTTCCACCTTGCAATGTAGGCAGATTGGTTGCACAACAATGTGGATATACTTAACACTACTGAACTGTATACTTAAAAATGATTAACATGATTTTATATTATGTATGTTCCATCACAACTAAAATTTTTCAACTTAAAAAAAAGCAAAAAACAGAGGTGAAATTAATTTAGTATATTTTAACCCAATGTTATCAATGACAGCATGTAAACAAGATAAAAATTAATATAACAGTTTACATTCTCTTTTCAGACTAATGCTTTAAACCCCATGTGTACTTACCTGTACCACAGACCTCAATTCAGATACATCATATTTCAGGCACTCAGGAGCTGCAGTAGTATGGCTACTGGCTGCCCTACTGGAAAAGCACAGTTTGGCTGATGGTTGCTATGAAGCAATATGGACCACTATGGCCAGAGATCTAGATTTTACTAAGAAATACTATAATGTTAAAAATTAACAAATGATTGATTTCTTCTTAAATTATGTAAGGAGTATTTTGTATGGAGGGATGATGATGATGTACACAGAGCTTAAGAATTTGAAGACTTTTAAAAATTTATATTTTTGGCCATGCTGGGTCTCCATTGCTGCAGGCTTTTATCTAGTTGCAACAAGGGTTTCTCATTGCAGTGGATTCTTTTGCTGCAGAGCACAGATTCTAGGGAGCACAGGCTTCAGGAGTTGTGGCTCCCAGACTCTAGAGCACAGGCTCAATAGTTGTGGTGCATAGGCTTAGTTGCTCGACAGCATGTGGGATCTTCCCAGAGCACGGATCAATTCTGTGTCTCCTGCATTGGCAGGCAGATTCTTTACCACTGAGCTACCAGGAAGCCTCATTTGAAGACTTTTAACAAATGTATATATAACTCATAACAAATACCCAAATTGCTTTCTAGTTAATCACCTCCCCTTCTCCCACTGAGCAATGTATTCTAATTTCTAAATCCACAGATTACCTTTGCCACTATAGAACTTCACATAATGGAATCATACAATATTAATCTTTGTGCCTAGCTTTTCTGATAACACCTTGTGATAACCATCCAATGTACAACATAATCATCTAAAGACATAGTTCATTCTTTTTCACTGCTATGGATATACTAAAAATTTTTAAACCCAATCTCTGTGATGAACATTTGGGTTGTTTTCAGTTTGGAGTCATTATGAATATAGTTGCTGTGTACAGTCTTATAAATTACTTTTGAGAGACATGAATTCATCAGTCTTGGGATATAACTATGAGCCACATTCAACCTGCTGTCTATTTCCATATAGCTCATGAGCTCTATATAGTAGTAGTATAAGTATAAACTATGTACAAAATAAGCTATAAGCATGTATTATACAACACAAGGAACATAGCCAATATTTTATAAGTATAAATGGAGCATAACCTTTAAAACCTGTATGTGAATCACTATATCATACACCTGTAACTTATATAATACTATATATACATCAAAGAATACTTCAGTTGTAAAAAATAGTATTTTCATTAAAAAAATAGGTTTTACATTTTTGAATGCTTGGAAAACATCAAAAGAAAAATAATTCATGATGTAAAAATTATGAAATACAAATTTTAATATCCATAAATAAAGTTTTACTGGAACACAGCCATGCTCTTTTGTTTACACATTCTGCTTTCCCAGTTCAAGAGCAGAGCTGGATATTTGCAATAAAAGCCATATAGCTCACAAAGCCTAAAATATACACTACCTAGCCCTTTATAGGAAAAGTTTCCTGACGCCTGTCTTATACAATACAGTGCTTAAAGTAAAACATAGTCTTACTAAAACAAAAAAGTTTCATTTAATGGAAAAACATTTTACGTTACTTGAGCTTTTAATTTAAATTTTAAGTAATTTAAATTATTGATTTAATTAAAATTCAATCTCTCACTGGCACCAGACACATTTTAAATGCTCCATAGCCAGTTTCACAGGACTAGTGACTACCATATGAGATAGCACAGTTTAGCTGCCTGGCCAAAGGATTACCCAATTTTATGCTCACAAAAACACTACAAACCAGCTACTACTGGACATCTGCTCCAGTATGAAAAACACAGACAGTGTATTAAAAAGCAGAAACATAACTTTGCTGACAAAGGTTCGTATAGTCAAAGCTATGGTTTTTCCAGTAGCCATGTATGGATGTGAGAACTGGACCATAAAGAAGGCTGAGCATCAAAGAACTGATGCTTTCGAATATGGTTTTTCCAATAGCCATCTATGGATGTGAGAATTGGACCATAAAGAAGGCTGAGCATCAACGAACTGATGCTTTCGAATTGTGGTGTTAGAGAAGATTCTCGAGAGTCCCTTGGACTGCAAGGAGATCAAACTAGTCTGTCCTAAAGGAAATCAACCCTGAATATTCACTGGAAGGAATGAGGCTGAAGCTGAAGCTCTAATACTTTGGTCACCTGATGCAAAGAGCCAACTCACTGGAAAAAGACTTTGATGTTGGGAAAGATTGAGGGCAGGAGGACAAGTAGGCAGCAGAGGATGAGATGGTTAGATAGCATCACTGACTCAATGGACATGAATTTGAACAAACTACAAGAGATAATGAAGGACAGGGGAGCCTGCTGTGCTCTAGTGACTGAAGGAACTCTCTAGTAGTTCAAGGGTCAATTGTAATTGATAAACTTTATAATCCTACAACTTTGTACACATTTAAAACATTACTCCAAAATAGAGACACAGATTTACAGAACAAACATATGGATACCAAGGGGGAAATGGGGATGGGATGAAATGGGAGATTGGTATTGACATACATATCCTACTATGTATAATGTCTATGCCCCAACCAGTAATGCTGAAGAAACTATGTTGAACGTTCTATGAAGACCTACAAGACCTTGTAGAATTAACACCCAAAAAAGATGTCCTTTTCATTATAGGGGACTGGAATGCAAGAATAGGAGGTGAAGAAATACCTGGAGTAACAGGCAAATTTGGCTTTGGAGTACAGAATGAAGCAGGGCAAAGGCTAACAGAGTTTTGCCAAGAGAACTCACTGGTCATAGAAAACAACCTCTTGCAACGACACAAGAGAAGACTCTACACATGGAAATCACCGAAATCACACATGGTCGATACCAAAATCAGACTGATTATATTCTTTGCAGCCAAAGATGGAGAAGTTCTATACAGTCAGCAAAAATAAGACCAGGAGCTGACTGTGGCACAGACCATGAACTCCTTACTGCCAAATTCAGACGTGAATTAAAGAAAGTAGGGGAAACCACTAGAACATTCAGTTCAGTTCAGTTCAGTCACTCAGTCATGTCCTACTCTTTGCGACCCCATGAATCGCAGCACGCCAGGCCTCCCTGTCCATCACCAACTCCCGGAGTTCACCCAGCCTCACGTCCATTGAGTCAGTGATGCCATCCAGCCATCTCATCCTCTGTTGTCCCCTTCTCCTCCTGCCCCCAATCCCTCCCAGCATCAGAGTCTTTTCCAATGAGTCAGCTCCTTGCATGAGGTGGCCAAAGTACTAGAGTTTCAGCTTTAGCATCATTCCTTCCAAAGAACATCCAGGGCTAATCTCCGTCAGAATGGACTGGCTGGATCTCCTTGCAGTCCAAGGGACTCTCAAGAGTCTTCTCCAACACCACAGTTCAAAAGCATCAATTCTTCAGCGCTCAGCTTTCTTCACAGTCCAACTCTCACATCCACACATGACCACAGGAAAAAACATAGACTTGACTAGTTGGACCTTTGTTGGAAAAGTAATGTCTCTGCTTTTCAAAATGCTATCTAGGTTGGTCATAACTTTCCTTCCAAGGAGCAAGCGTCTTTTAATTTCATGGCTGCACTCACCATCTGCAGTGATTTGGGAGCCCCAAAAAATAAAGTCTGACACTGTTTCCACTGTTTCCCCATCTATTTCCCATGAAGTGATGGGACCAGATGCCATGATCTTGGTTTTCTGCATGTTGCACTTTAAGCCAACTTTTTCACTCTCCACTTTCACTTTCACCAAGAGGCTTTTTAGTTCCTCTTCACTTTCTGCCATAAGGGTGGTGTCATCTGCATATCTGAGGTTATTGATATTTCTCCCGGCAATCTTGATTCCAGCTTGTGCTTCTTCCAGTCCAGCGTTTCTCATGATGTACTCTGCATATTAGCTAAATAATCAGGGTGACAGTATACAGCCTTGACACACTCCTTTTCCTATTTGGAACCAGTCTGTTGTTCCATGTCCAGTTCTAACTGTTGCTTCCTGACCTCCATGCAGATTTCTCAAGAGGCAGGTCAGGTGGTCTGGTATTCCCATCTCTTTCAGAATTTTCCACAGTTTCTTGTGATCCACACAGTCAAAGGCTTTGGCATAGTCAATAAAGCAGAAATAGATGTTTTTCTGGAACTCTCTTGCTTTTTCCATGATCCAGCGGATGTTGGCAATTTGATCTTTGGTTCCTCTGCCTTTTATAAAACTAGCTTGAACATCTGTAAGTTCACGGTTCACGTATTGCTGAAGCCTGGCTTGGAGAATGTTGAGCATTACTTTACTAGCGTGTGAGATGAGTGCAATTGTGTGGTAGTTTGAGCATTCTTTGGCATTGCCTTTCTTTGGGATTGGAATGAAAACTGACCTTTTCCAGTCCTGTGGCCACTGCTGAGTTGTCCAAATTTGCTGGCATATTGAGTGCAGCACTTTCACAGCATCATCTTTCAGGATTTGAAATAGCATTCAGGTATGACCTAAATCAAATTTCTTACAATTATATAGTGGAAGTGACATATAGATTCAAGGGATTAGATCTGATAGACAGAGTGCCTGAAGAACTAAGTTTGAGATTCGTGACACTGTACAGGAGGCAGGGACCAAGATCATTCCCAAGGAAAAGAAAAGCAAAAAGGTAAAATGGTTGTCTGAGGAGGCCTTACAAAGAGCTGTGAATAGAAAAGAAGCCAAAGGCAAAGGAGAAAAGGAAAGATATACCCATTTGAATGCAGAGTTCCAAAGAATAGCAAGGAGAGGTAAGAAAGACTTTCTCAGCAATCAAGCCAAACAAATAGAGAAAAACAATAGAGTGGGAAAATCTAGAGATCTCTTCAAGAAAATTAGAGATACCAACAGAACATTTCATGCAAAGATGGGCACAATAAAGAACAGCAATAGTATGGACCTAATAGAAGCAGAAGACATTAAGAAGAGGTGGCAAGAATACACAGAAGAACTATACAAAAAAGATCTTCATGACCCAGATAATCACAATAGTGTAATCACCAACTTAGAGCCAGACATCCTGGAATGCGAAGTCAAGTGGGCCTTAGGAAGCATCACTACAAACAAGGAGGTGATGGCATTCCAGTTGAGCTATTTCAAATATTAAAAGATGATGCTGTGAAAGTGCTGCACTCAATATGCCATCAAATTTGGAAAACTCAGCAGTGGCCACAGGACTGGAAAAGGTCAGTTTTCATTCCAATCCCAAAGAAAGGCAATGCCAAAGAATGCTCAAACACAATTGCACTCATCTCACATGCTAGTAAAGTAATGGTCAAAATTCTCCAAGCCAGGCTTCAACAGTACATGAACCATGAACTTCCAGAGGTTCAAGCTAGGTTTGGAAAAGGCAGAGGAACCAGAGATCAAATTGTCAATATCCACTGGATCATCAAAAAAAGCAAGAGAGTTCCAGAAAAACATCTACTTCTGCTTTATTGACTATGCCAAAGCCTTTGACTGTGTGGATCACAATAAACTGTGGAAAATTCTGAAAGAGATGGGAACACCAGACCACCTGACCTGCCTCTTGAGACATCTGTACACAGGTCAGAAAGCAACAGTTAGAACTGTACATGGAACAACAGACTGGTTCCAAATAGGAAAAGGAGTACATCAAGGCTGTATATTGTCACCCTGCTTATTTAACTTATATGCAGAGTACATCATGAGAAATGCTGGACTGGATGAAGCACAAGCAGGAATCAAGACTGCCGGGAGAAATATCAATAACCTCAGATATGCAGATGACACCACCTTTATGATAGAAAGTGAAGAAGAACTAAAGAACCTTTAGATGAAAGTGAAAGTGGAGAGTGAAAAAGTTGGCTTAAAGCTCAACATTAAGAAAACTATGATCATGGCATCTGGTCCCATAACTTCATGGCAAATAGATGGGGAAACAATGGAAACAGTGACAGACTTTTTGGAGGGGCTCCAAAACCACTGCAGATGGTGAGTGCAGCCATGAAATTAAAAGACGTTTACTCCTTAGAAGAGATGTTATGACCAACCAACCTAGACATCATATTAAAAAGCAGAGACATTACTTTGCCAACAAAGGTCCATCTAGTCAAGGCTATGGTTTTTCCAGTAGTCATGTATGAATGTGAGAGTTGGACTATAAAGAAAGCTGAGCACTGAAGAATTGATGCTTTTGAACTGTGGTGTTGGAGAAGATTCTTCAGAGTCCCTTGGACTAAAAGGAGATCCAACCAGTCCATTCTAAAGGAAATCAGTCCTGAATGTTCATTGGAAGGACTAATGCTGAAGCTGAAACTCCAATACTTTGGCCAGCTGATGTGAAGAGCTGACTCACTGGAAAAGACCCTGATGCTGGGAGAGACTGAAGGCAGGAGAAGAAGGGGATGAAAGAGGATGAGATGGTTGGATGGCACCACCAACTCAAGGGACATGAGTTTAAGTAAACTCTGGGAGTTGGCGATGGACAGGGAGGCCTGGCATGCTGCAGTCCATAAGGTCACAGAGTGTCAGACGTGACTGAGCGACTGAACTCAACTGAACTGAACTGACTATGTTAAAATAGATAACTAATGAGAGCCTACTCTCTCAGTGCTCTGTGGTGACCTAAATGGGAAGGAAATCTAAAAAGCTGGATATATGTATGTGTGCTTAGTCGCTTGTCGTGTCCAACTCTTTGCGACCCATGGACTGCAGTTCAGGCTTCTCTGTGCATAGGGATTCTCCAGGCACAAATACCGGAGTGGGTTGCCATTCCCTTCTCCAGGGGATCTTCCCAAACCAGGGATCAAACCCAGGTCTCCCGCATTGCAGGCAGATTCTTCACCATCTGAGCCACCAGGATATACATACATACATACATATATATATATATATATATATATATATATATGACTAATTCACCTTCCTGCACCGCAAAAACTAACACAACATTATAAAGTAACTATATTCCAATAATTTTTTTAATTGCTCCAAGAAGGGGTTCACAGGTTTCACACTGTCAAAAGGGCCATGGCACGATAAAATTTCAAAACACTACTCTAGACCCTGCTACACCTTCCCTCAGTCCTCACACTTCCTCTTGGCCTGTCTTTGGAAAGCAGGAAGGTTTGCTCCCAGGACAAATGTTCACACATGGTTTCCTCCACAGGAACTCTCTGCCAGCCTTGAACTTTACCCCAATACCACCTTCGGCCCTCCTAAGTTAGCTTTCACAGCAGCATTACCCCAGCTCCCACTAGGGTGAGGCTAGAGAAAAGCCTGGCGCTAGCACTTGAGGTACTCCCTCTCAGGGCCCTGGAAAGTCAGAGTCAGCATTTGCAGGGTCCAGAGAGCTAGCACTCCCTAAAGTTATACATCCCCTACAGTTATACACCCTGGGTGCCTCTTGCCTCCCTCCAGTCTGGGCCCTAATGTGACCAAATCTGTACTCAGAGCTTAAGCAAAGCTCTTGAAGATATTCCACTTAACTGTCTTTAGAAGTCACTCTCAACCCTGGCTCCACAGAAGAATCACCTGGGGTGCTCTGAAAAACCCTGTGCTAAAGCCACATATCTGCAGGTAGCCCCAGGTTCCTGTAGTTTTTATTTTGCATTTAAAGTTATCCAGATGATTCTCAAGTGCATACAAGGTTGGGAACCAATGCCTAAGAGAGATGACTTCTGTAAGCATCCCTCAGAAGTTCCTGGTGAACGTGAATTCCAAATGTTTGTGTTAAAAAGAGTGACAGATGATTAAGACACTCCCCATGCCCAGGCATTTGTGTCTTCATGCATTCATTCAACAAACATGCCCTGAGCACCCACAAGACCCCTCAGTACAGGGATTACCAGATGCTCCTCCCTTCCCCTTAGATGTGCAGACTGCTGAGGAAGACAGCCAAAAAATTAGTCAAACCTGTAAAGGAGTACTTACAAACCCTAACAAAAGAGCTATGAAGGAGCAGGCAGTGAAAGAATTAAACAAGGAGGGGACTGTCACATTATTCAGCACTAACAGGCCCATCCAAGGATTACCTAATTCCCTAGGGATGGATGCTTTTAAGTTACTATTTACTCTTGATGAAGCATTTTACAATTCTGAAAGGGTAGATATTAACTTGTGGAAAATTTGTTAGATAACAAACACTTCTTTTCTGATAGCAGTGCAAATTAATTTTATCTTACAAAAGAGTATAATAACCAAGTTACAGTTTTATTGTCCTGTAGGGCATTAATCAATTTTATAATGTAATTTAGCAAGCTTATTCCAGCATTCTTTCTTTCCGTGACTATAAATACTTCTGACTTTCCTACACTTTCTTGAACCAGCTCTACTATATGCTGGTTCCTTTGTTAATGAATTAATTTGACAGGACATACTTTAGATAGGGTGTCAGCGACAGCCTTGGAACCCTAAAGGGTGAGGAGACACAGCACTGGAAGGAGAGGATGGAGAACAGACCACTAGCAACCCAAGATCTTTTTTTTTTTTAATTTTAATTTTTACTTTATTTTACTTTACAATACTGTATTGGTTTTGCCATACACTGACATGAATCCACCACGGGTGTATACGAGCTCCCAATCCTGAATCCCCCTCCCACCTCCCACCAAGATCTTGACATAACATGCTCTTTCCTGCAGTAGGAAAGAGGTGGCCCAGAAATGGATACAAAACCAGTAAGGCTGGGGGACAGATTACAAGAAAGGAAAGAGATTTGAAATGAGGAGGGGTAGTAGGCAGAGACTAGATTATGTAAGGCCTTACAGATAACTGTAGGGACTTCAAACTTTGCGCTATGTACAATAAGCAAACACAGGGAGAGTTTCAAGGAGCTATATAAAATAATCTATTTTGAAAAAGCTACTTTTAGTGCTATGTGGGGAAAGAGACTGGAGTAGAAAAGAGAAAAGGCCAAGAAACTAATGACAAAACCATTGTGGCACTCAGGAAAGTGGCTGCAGGTGGCCTCATTTAGCAGAGGTAGAAAGATGCAGGAAGCAAGCAATGAGACTAGAGCCATATTGGCAGAACTTTATAAAAATTAATTATTTTAATTGGAGGATAATTACTTTACATATTATGATGGTTTTTGCCATACATTGACATGAAACAGCCACAGGTGCACATTTGTGCCCCCATCCTGAACCCCCCTCCCACGTCCCTCCCCACTCCATCCCTCCAGGTTGCCCCAGAGCATGGGCTTTGGATGTCCTGCTTCACTCACTGAACTTGCACTGGTCATCTATTTTACATATGGTAATACACATTTCAATGCTGTTCTCTCAATCATCCCACCCACTTCCTGGATCAGGAAGTTGTGGTACATTTTCTGCCAATGGACATCTAGGTTGCTTCCATGTCCTAGCCATTGTAAACAGTGCCACAATGAACACTGAGGTACATGTGTCTCTTTCAATTCTGGTTTCCTCAGGTGTCTCTTTCAATTCTGGTTTCCTCGGTGTGTATGCCCAGCAGTGGGATTGCTGGGTTGTATGGCAGTTCTATTTCCAGTTTTTCAGGAATCTCCACACTGTTCTCCATAGTGGCTGTGCCAGTTTGCATTCCCACCAACAGTGTAAGAGGGTTCCCTTTTCTCCACACCCTCTCCAGCATTTATTGTCTGTAGACTTTTTGATGATGGCCATTCTGACCAGCATGAGATAATACCTTATTGTGGTTTTGATTTGCATTTCTCTAATAATGAGTGATGCTGAGCATCTTTTCATGTGTTTGTTAGCCATCTGTATGTCTTCTTTGGAGAAATGTCTGTTTAGTTCTTTGGCCCATTTTTGCTTGGGTTGTTTGGGTTTTTTTTTTTTTTGGTATTGAGCTGCATGAGCTGCTTGTATATTTTGGAGATTAATTCTTTGTCAGTTGTTTTGCTTATTATTTTCTCCCATTCTGAAGGCTGCCTTTTCACCTTGCTTATAGTTTTCTTCCTTGTGCAAAAGCTTTTAAGCTTAATTAGGTCCCATTTCTTTATTTTTGTTTTTACTTCCATTACTCTGGGAGGTGGGTCATAGAGGATCCTGCTGTGATTTATGTCAGAGAGTGTTTTGCCTAAGTTTTCCTCTAAGAGTTTTATAGTTTCTGGCTTTACATTTAGATCTTTAATCCATTTTTGAGTTTATTTTTGTGTATGGTGTTAGAAAGTGTTCTAGTTTCATTCTTTTACATGTGGCTAACCACTTTTCCCCAGGACCACTTGTTAAAGAGACTGTCTTTTTCTCCATTGTATATTTTTGCCTTCTTTGTCAAAGATAAGGTGTCCATAGGTGTGTGGATTTATCTCTGGGCTTTCTATTTTCTTTCATCGATCTACATTTCTGTCTTTGTGCCAGCACCATACTGTCTTGATGACTGTAGCTTTGTAATATAGTCTGAAGTCAGGAAGGTTGATTCCTCCAGTTCCATTCTTCTGTCTCAAGATTGCTTTGGCTATTCGAGGTTTTTTGTATTTCCATACAAATTGTGAAATTATTTGTTCTAGTTCTTTGAAAAAAACAGTTGGTAGCTTGATAGGGACTGCATTGAATCTATAGATTGCTTTGGGTAGTATACTCATTTCACTATATTGATCCTTCTGATCCATGAACGTGGTATATTTCTGCATCTATTT
The DNA here is from genome assembly GCF_014754425.2 of Oryx dammah. Lineage (NCBI taxonomy): Eukaryota > Metazoa > Chordata > Mammalia > Artiodactyla > Bovidae > Oryx > Oryx dammah. The sequence continues at coordinate 117,288,618 of NW_024070207.1, forward strand.
GTGTCATCTTTGATTTCTTTCATCAGTGTTTTATAGTTTTCTATGTATTAGGTCTTTTGTTTCTTTAGGTAAATTTATTTATAAGTATTTTATTCTTTTTGTTGCAATGGTGAATGGGATTGTTTCCTTAATTTCTCTGTTTTTCCATTGTTAGTGTATAGGAATGGAAGGGATTTCTGTGCATTAATTTTTATCCTGCAACTTTACTATATTCATTGATTAGCTCTAGTAATTTTCTGGTGGTATCTTTAGGGTTCTCTATGTAGAAGATCATGTCATCTACAGTGAGAGTTTTAATTTGGATTCCTTTTATTTCTTTTTCTTCTCTGATTGCTGTGGCTAGGACTTCCAAAACTATGTTGAATAGTAGTGGTGAGAGTAGGCACCCTTGTCTTATTCCTGATTTTAGTGGAAATACTTTCAATTTTTCGCTATTGCGGATAATGTTTGCTGTGGGTTTGTCAGATATGGCTTTTATTATGTTGAGGTATGTTCCTTCTAGGCCTGCTTTCTACAGAGTTTTTATCATAAATGGGTGTTGAATTTTGTCAAAGGCTTTCTCTGTATCTAATGAGATAATCATATGGTTTTTAATCTTTCAATTTGTTAATATGGTGTATCATATTGATTGATTTGTGAATACTGAAGAATCCTTGCATCCCTAGAATAAAGCCCACTTCATCATGATGTATGATCCTTTTAATATGTTGTTGGATTCTGTTTGCTAGAATTTTGTTGAGAATTTTTGCATCTATGTTCATCAGTGATATTGCCCTGTAGTTTTCTTCTTTTGTGGTATCTTTGTCTGGTTGTGGTATCAGGGTGATGGTAGCCTCATAGAATGAGTTTAGGAGTTTGCCTTCCTCTGCAATTTTCTGGAAGAGTTTGAATAGGATAGGTGTTAGCTCTTCTCTAAATTTTTCATAGAATTCACCCATATTGGCAGGACTTCTGATGGATTATACTGTGAGGGAGGGAAAGAATTCACCCATATTGGCAGGACTTCTGATGGATTATACTGTGAGGGAGGGAAAGAATTCACCCATATTGGCAGGACTTCTGATGGATTATATTGTGAGGGAGGGAAAGGAGGAAATCAAGAACGTCTTCTAAGTTCCTGGCTTAAGCAACTGCATATGGTAGAGGTATTTAGCAAAATGGGAAAGACTAGGGGTTAAAGGCACACATACACACAGGCGCATGCCACTGAATGACTCTTACAGAAGAAGGACTGAAAGGACCCACAACTCCCTGTGTGATAGGTCTTTCAGATTAGGCTCTCAGAGGGCATCCTCTTTCACCTTCAAGGTTTGTGTCATCAAACATTAAGCTAATCGATTTCAAGCAAAAAACTGGAAAATGCTAAATGGCAGCTCAAAGTTTGGCCCAGTCTTGCACTCATCCTTACTCAACATGTGCTGACTGCAAGTAACTTATTTAAAAAACCTTTAAATGAAGGAAGAGAATCCAGAATTGTGTGGATCACAATAAACTGTGGAAAATTCTGAAAGAGATGGGAATACCAGACCATCTGACCTGCCTCTTGAGAAACCTATATGCAGGTCAGGAAGCAACAGTTAGAACTGGACATGGAACAACAGACTGGTTCCAAATAGGAAAAAGAGTATGTCAAGGCTGTATATTGTCACCCTCCTTATTTAACTTCTCTGCAGAGTACATCATGAGAAACGCTGGGCTAGAAGAAGCACAAGCTGGAATCAAGATTGCCGGGAGAAATATCAATAACCTCAGATATGCAGATGACACCACCCTTATGGCAGACAGTGAAGAACTAAAAAGCCTCTTGATGAAAGTGAAAGAGGAGAGTGAAAAAGTTGGCTTAAAGCTCAACATTCAGAAAACGAAGATCATGGCATCTGGTCCCATCACTTCATGGGAAATAAATGGGGAAACAGTGGAAACAGTGTCAGACTTCATTTTGGGGGCTCCAAAATCACTGCAGATGGTGAGTGCAGCCATGAAATTAAAAGACGCTTACTCCTTGGAAGGAAAGTTATAACCAACCTAGATAGCATATTGAAAAGCAGTGACATTACTTTTCCAACAAAGGTCCATCTAGTCAAGGCTATGGTTTTTCTAGTGGTCATGTATGGATGTGAGAGTTGGACTATGAAGAAAGCCGAGCGCCGAAGAATTGATGCTTTTGAACTGTGGTGTTGGAGAAGACTCTTGAGAGTCCCTTGGACTGCAAGAAGATCCAACCAGTCCATTCTGAAGGAGATCAGCCCTGGATGTTCTTTGGAAGGAATGATGCTAAAGCTGAAACTCCAGTACTTTGGCCACCTCATGCAAAGAGCTGACTCATTGGAAAAGACTCTGATGCTGGGAGGGATTGGGTGTAGGAAGAAAAGGGGATGAGAGAGGATGAGATGGCTGGATGGCATCACTGACTTGATGGACGTGAGTTTGAGTGAACTCTGGGAGATGCTGATGGACAGGGAGACCTGACGTGCTGCGATTCATGGGGTCGCAAAGAGTCAGATATGACTGAGCGACTGAGCTGAACTGAACTGAACTGAATACTTAAACCCTCAGTGGTAAAAAGCAGCATCAGGATTTATAAAATGGAGAAAGCCTCATATTTGGAAAAAGGGTTAATCCCTTATACAAGTGATAATTTAGACAATCCACCCCTTACACCCCCTCCCGCATCCCCAGGAAATTAAGCTATAGATCCAAGCACAGATCAGGTAAAAGATTTCAATCTAACCAAATATAAGCAACAAAGGTGTCAGAAGTTTATTCTTTTATACAACAAAGAAGCTCTGAACTCTTCCAGAAGATGAAGTTGGGAGATAGTATAATAAAGATTAATGATCATTTACAATGGAATGAAAACTTTCAGTGCCTACCACAAATCGAAATTCAGTGAGCTATAACTCTGAAGAGATCACAGCAAACACTGACCAACAGACACCAAACCAGCGACTGAAATTACACTCCATCAAGAAATCTATTTCAAGGAACCAAATTATATAATACTGAGGGATGCTTTGGGGGTCAGGTTTTTTTTTTTTTCCTGTTCAGGAAACATTCCAGATTTACAGATTAGAATCAGGACCTTACTACAGGACCTTACTAAACAGAAACAATCATCCAGAAGAGGCTACTATGCATAACAATAAAAAGCCTGGGAAATGGAGGCTGAGATCCTGGTTGGAGCTGGTTAGAACCTAACATCCTTAGGCAAGTTGCTTAATTCCCCTACACTTCCATTTTCACATCTGTAAAATATGGATAATAACAGCACCAGGATAGAGACTTTCAGAGTTCACCCACATCCAGTCTCCTCTACTTGCAGGCACATGAGGGAACTACATCCCCCAAAGCCTGCTCTGCATGTCAGTAGATCCATGTGCCAAGTTCTGGCCAATGCACTGTGAGCAGCAGTAACCTGAGTCACATCCAGGCCAAAGCATTTAACTGCTAGGCTGAGAAACTATTCCTCTGTTGTGGCAATTACAGGAACAGGTGCTGTGTTGGAGGTGCCACAGGATAAAGCTGCCAGGATCACAGAGCCAACACATGGAGGGCAGCTGCCCTGGAGGGTCACCCTGACCCACCACAAAGCAGTAAGCAAGCCTTCGTTCCATTAAGGCACTGACATTTCAGTGGTACTTGTTATCACAGCTTATTCTATGCAATTCAAATTGACACAATTATCTAGTTTAGGTAAATGTCATGAGGACTAAATGATATAGTGTCTGGCACACACTAAGCCTTTAATAAAGATTAGCAGGATGATTGCAGCTTCCTGATGGTTAGTGTAAAAAAGCTTTGTTTTCTATAGTTAATTTACCAGAATCTTCTCTGCTATTTGGAGCTACAAGGTTACCATGGACTAACCATAAATCCTGAGCCCACACAAAGATCCACCAGGGACTTCACAGAACAGATAGGAATAGTTGGGTGATTTTTATCTCAAAATGAGGAAAAAGGCAAAGTTCCTACATAGCTGTGTAGACAGAGGAAAGTAATTCATATCACAGTGAACTAACAAAAGACCTCAGCACATCCACTGAATAATCATGTTCTTTAAACAGCTTGGTAAAAACCAGTACTGAAGCAGGGCAAATGATGCTAAGAGTTTGGGGCTTTGCTTTTGGTTTAAGTCGTGAAAAGTGCTCAAGTATGTGGTGGGTTTGGGGCAGGAATAGCAAGATAAGAAAATGATAAATAAAAACTCTGAGAAGATAAATTCATTACGAAAAATAGCCCCCAAGTACTTAATAGGGCTTTGGGAATTGAAAGATTAAAAGATAATCATACTTGACATGCCTGGCAAGAACAGAAGAGAGAGAGAAGGGGCAACACCACTCAAACTCTCCTCATTACTCAGTTCCTTGTCCCTCATAGAACCTTAAACAACATAGATTCCTCAAGTGGAAAATTAAACTGAGTCTTACTATTTTGACACAGGTTCTAGAACCCTTGTCCCAGTCTTTCTCAGCTAAAGAACAAAATCTATTTTTAATGGCAAGTCAAATAAAAGACTCGCTCAGGTCACTCTCTGATTTTTTTCTCATTAAAAAAAGAAAACTAAGACACCTGGTAAGTCTTATTTTATAGAAGAGATGGAAGAAGAAACAAAAAATTCCACAAATGCTTACAGAACAGGCCTTAAACCCAGGTCTCTTTTTTATGACAAAAATGGTTCTCATTAAAAAAAAAAAAAAAAAACAACTGTCATGGATAACAGAATGTATAAATGGGAGATACTTACCACATTTAATACTCTCTATCCGCACAGGGAGGCCAGACTGTGCTGCAGCAATTAATTTCAGGGCAACGTAAAACTGTGTCAGACCAAAATAACCAACCCGCTTGGCACCACACAATTCTGTGATCTGAAAACAGACAAGAGAAGGGATGCTGAAAATTCCATTTCATAATGGGAAAATGAGACAAGATAGATTATGAAATCTCCAGGATTTCACGGGATAAATAATCAAAAAGTCCCTGGAGAGCCTTATGTGTATACACTGGTGGGATTCTTTATCCTCTAGCTTGCAGGGAGGTTTTCAATTTGGGTAATTCAATTCTACCCACGCATGGTGTTTCAGAACTAGGTGATTATTCCTCCTCTTTCAAAGATAAAAATAAAAGTGACAAAGGATGGCTGTTAATCTTCTTACAAAAGACTGGCTTTTTCAGGGGGTGGACTGTAATGTACAAAGTCTAGAAAGTCATGAAGGTGAAAAGAGAACAGTTTAGTCATCACCATTATTTGTGGATTATCCCAGTTGATCGAAATTAAAAGTGAGTTCATTATTTTTTTAAAGTTCTCAAGCAAACAGATTTCCTAAGCATCAAAATTACATCTTGAGTGCACACTTCAAGGAAACAAAAAAGAAGTACTACATATACAAATATTATTATCAAAATATTGCAATCTTTATCACTTGTAGACCTTAAACTAACATGATATGTCCTATTGGTAGTTTAAAATAACAAATTAAATATACAATGACTTCTTTAAAGTTATTTCTAAGTAAAAGATACTCAAAAATTCAAATAATACTAAGTGGGGATAAAGAACTAAGAAGTACCCTCACTTCCTATGTCCCAGAGGAAAATATTACATATTTCTTCTAGAAATGTTCTCTGCATATATGTAGTACACACTTGTGTTTTTCCTGTTGTTTAATAAAACTTTATACAAATAGACTATCACATACTATTTTAGGACTTGTTTTTCATTTAGTATTATCCCTTGACTATTCTTCTCTATCAGCACAATTAAAATTACCACATTGCTTTAACAACTGCATAATATTCTGCTATAAAGATATACTGTGCATTTATTAGTATTATTATTAGTTGGTTCCTTATGGATAGAATTTTAGATTTCCAATAATTACTTTTAGATTTAATTTCCAATAATTATAGGAAAAATAATTATTCCAATAATTTCCAAAATATCACAAATGCTTTCAGAACAAACTATAAGCAGCCACTAAGTAATCTTAAGAAAATTACGATAAAAATTCAACTAGGATGTAAGTAAAAAATAGCAGCATAAGGGTCACCAAAAACGCTCTGCTCCCTCAGAAAAATGAAAAACTAACTAAAATGGACAGAATTCTGGAAATTGACCAAAAGTTTGCAGCTTTGGGGGGGGGGGGGGGTGTTGGGGGCAGTGATGTTATTCAAAAAAACCAGCTTAATCTCAGGAAGAATGGTGAGTTTTATGGCATTTTAACTGGCCTTACTTCCATTCTCTTTCACTCCTACTCTGGGCATTTTCACTGTATTGCAGACATCCCCAGCCTGCAGTCATAGTAAGACTGGCAGCCACTGAAAGGACAGAGCTGGGCTTCTTGGTTGTGAAGACTACTGTTTGTCATCAAACTGGGTTATCTTGTGGCCATTATTTCTTTTTTTAATTTTTTTTTAATTTTATTTTTACTTTATTTTACTTTACAATACTGTATTGGATTTGCCATACATTGACATGAATCCACCACGGGTGTATACGAGCTCCCAATCCTGAATCCCCCTCCCACCTCCCACCCCATATCATCTCTCTGGATCATCCCCGTGCACCAGCCCCATGCATCCTGTATCCTGCATCAAACATAGACTGGCACTTCGTTTCTTACATGATAGTATACATGTTTCAATGCCATTCTCCCAAATCATCCCACCCTCTCCCTCTCCCTCAGAGTCCAAAAGTCCGTTCTATACATCTGTGTCTCTTTTGCTGTCTTGCATAAAGAGTCATCATTACCATCTTTCTAAATTCCATATATATGTGTCAGTATACTGTATTGGTGTTTTTCTTTCTGGCTTACTTCACTCTGTATAATCGGCTCCAGTTTCATCCATCTCATTAGAACTGATTCAAATGTATTCTTTTTAATGGCTGAGTAATACTCCATTGTGTATATGTACCACTGCTTTCTTATCCATTCATCTGCTGATGGACATCTAGGTTGCCAGAATTGAAAGAGACACATGTACCCCAATGTTCATCGAAGCACTGTTTATAATAGCCAGGACATGGAAACAACCTAGATGTCCATTATTTCTTCAAATATTTTTCTGTCCCTCTCTCTTTCTCCTTCTGGTACTTCCAGTAGTCTACTGTCTACTGCTCCACTAGGAGCTACAGTTAGGGGGGTAAGTACTATCTTCTCAGCTATACTCAACAAGAAGAGCCCTCCATTGCATGGAACTGATGGGGGTTGGGAGAGGATGAGGTCATGGCCCAAAGGCTGCTGGCTCACTGTTCTTACTAAGATTTAGTAGATTTTCTTGAATAAATGTTTCTACATTTGCTGTATGTCTTCAGGCCAATTTCCAGAGACTTTAAAAGATTGTCCTTTACAATTTTTATAGTTAAGAGGTTATTTCACTGGGAGGAAGATCTGCTGAGTTTTTCACACTGCCATTCCAAAACTCTCAACCCTCCCAGATTGATTCTTGAGTGGAGAAGCAATAGAATGTTATGGTATAAAGAACAGTTCTTGGAGTAAATGACTTAGGTGTGAATCCCTGCCTTAGCACCAATCGGCTGCCTGTATAACCTAAGGCAAATTACTTACCTTTTGTGCCTCAGTGTCCCCTTAAGTGTAAACAGGTACTCACCTCATGTAAGTTAAAGTAGCAGTGCCAACAATAGTGTCCATTCAATAAACATGCAATCATCTAATTTTTTGGCCCACTTGTTTATTTTGTTGCCATTCTAGCTGCATATTAGAATAACCTAAGTAGATTTTGAAAATATAAAGAGACCTAGTCTCCACTTTCAAAGATTCTGCTTTAATTAGTCAGTGGTGCAGCCCGGGCATGGGTATTTTTGTAACGCTCTCAAGGTAATTCTAAAGTGCAGCCAAAGCTGAGAATCACTGCTCTTTGGTAATCTCATTCTTTCCCAGGCATCAACGACCATACATAAATGCTAATGATCACCAAATCACTCTCTCCAAACCTAACAACTCGGATACTTCATGCAGTTTTCCAAAACCCTACTGGACATCTCTACGTGGATAACCTAAGCCATCTCAGACATAATATATATAAGCCCTACTCATTTGCCCTTCCTCACATATCCTTGAACCTGCTGATCTTCCAGCAACCCTCGCCTCAGCTGTTGGCATCAACCATACCATACCTTAAATCAGAAACTTATTTCCAATGTTAATCACATCCAATCAATTCTATAACAGAACCATCTACCAAATCAAGCCTATCTTCTCATTTGCAACACCTTAATTCCTTCCCAATATCTCACTTGGCCATCATGACAGATTTTATTTTTTAGCAAAATTCACACAAATTAGCATAAAGCAGGGACAGGTTTCTTTTTTTTAACTTTATTCCAATAGTTGGTGTTCTTCTCTCAACAAAAAAGTCAGGCACTAGGATCCCACAGGCCGAGTGGTGCAGCCAAAAAATACTTATAAAAAGTAAAAAAATAAATTACATCACAATAAGCCATCTATCTGCATGTGACTAACTCTCTACTAGGCTAAGCTCTATGAAATAGGGAGATGTGTCTTACTCATTAGTTTCTTTGCCCAGCGCATTCTTTATGCTTAATAAACAGTGGTTGAACAGTTTGCTTGAACCAGTCTCCCCTCAGCAGATTTTCCAATTCCAGTTCATCCTCCATAGTGCCTACATATCTGCCTTTTAAAAGCTGACAATACTGTTCGCAGGCTGAAAGACATCTCAGCCTGGATCCTCACCACCCTCAGGACAAAACTCTATCTTCGTAGCATAGCACTAAAGTTCCTTCACAACCTGGCCCTGAGCAGCTTCTCTAGTTTCACCTCTTGACACACACACACGTGGTCACAATTCTATAGCTGCATTCATCTTCTCTTGCTTTCCCAAAAACATCTTGTCCTTTTACACTTCTGTGCCTAGTGCACACAGTACACAAGATGGGGAACTAAATAGCCTTGAAGTCAAGGTTGGTCAGGCTGAAATCTAGTTTCCTCAAATATAAAATATTGTCACTCCCATAAGAGTATGAGGGAAAAAAATAAATAATGTACTAAATGAACCTGTGATAATGCTTTGTTGTTGTTTAGTCACTAGGTCATGTCCAACTCTCTTGGGACCCCATAGACTGTAGCCCACCAGGCTCCTCAATCCATGGGATTTCCCAGGCAAGAATACTGGAGTCGGTTGCCATTTGCTTCTCCAGGGGATCTTCCCAAACCAAGGATCAAACCTGCCTCTCTTGCATGGCAGGTGGATTCTTTACCACTGAGCCACCAGAGAAGCCTGATATAATGCTTAGCCATGTTCAATAATTGTTGAGTTCCATCCTATTCACCTGGATTTGGAATATTCTCCCTCCCTACTAGATTAAACTCAAATGTTACAGGCTCTATAGCTTCTTCCCAAGTCCCCAGGTATAGTCTATTTTCCCAGTATACACTCTGATTATTCAAATATCTACAAATGTCTATTACATGATATATTATTATCTTGGATATGTTCCAAAACAAATGAGGGGAAAGGAGTAAGTGAAGACTATGGGTGAAACTAGCATTATCAAGAGTTACAAATGACTGAAGCTGGGTGATAGGTTCGTGAAGATTCATTCTCCTACTGTGTATTTCTTTAAGTTTATTTATTTTATTATTTTTGGCTGTGCTTGATCTTCATTGATGCACTTGGGCTTTCTCTAGTCACAGTGAGTAGGGGCTACTGTCTAGTTGTGGTGCATGGGTTTCTTATTGAGATGGCTTTTCTTGTTGCAGAGCTCAGGCTCTAGGAGTGTGGACTTCAGTAGCTGAAGCACATGAGCTCAGTCGTTGTGTGGCATGGGCTTAGTTGCTCTGAGGCATGTAGGATCTTCCCAGACCAGGGATTTAACTTGTGCCCCCTGCATTGGCAGGTGGATTCTTTCTTTTTTTTATTATTTTTTAAATATAAATTGATTTATTTTAATTGGAGGTTACTTTACAATATTGTATTGGTTTTGCCATACATCAACATGAATCCACCACAGGTATACACGTGTTTCTTAACCACTGGGTCACCAGGGAAGTCCCTCCTACTGCATATTTTGTATACATTTGAAATTCTCCATTTTCAAGCATTTTAATGTCTATTTCAACACTTATCACATATTATAATTATCTGTTCATCTTTGCCTTCCATTAAAATTTTTCTCTCCTAGGGCAAGGGGTAACTTCTATCAAGCTCTTAGTGCAATGATAGACACCCAGGATACAGTCCAAAAAATTCTCAATCAAGTGAATGAAGCAATGCTTACAAATAAAATGTAATTGAGTTTTATAATACATTCCTTATTGTGAATAAATAAATTATATACCTTCAGATACAAGCTTGCCTATACATGGAAAAAACCAACATCATCAATACAACTGTCTTGTAAAATAATTCCTAATATTGATAAATTATGATCCTTGCTATGGAAACAATTTAACAACCACAGTACAGTCAGTGTTAATTTATTATTAAGGTAACCTTCAGTTACTCCTTTACCATATCTACCACATGGAACTAGAAAAGTTCTTAACTAAAGGTCATTGAAATTTCTGCTAAAACATTCACTATGGTACTTTCAGACTAACACCCAAATCTCACATTAGTAAACTGCCTCATTTACCTTGGAATCTGTCCTTAGCTGCTACATACCAGCAGAAGCACTAGTTTGTAGCCATCGTAGAAGATACACACATAAATGAGGTAAGCCCATACATAGGTTACCTTTCTTTCTCTTTGTCTAAAAGACATGCCAAGAACTCTCTGAAATATTCAAGCAGCAAAGAAGAGAAATTATAGGCCTTTGGAACTTACATATGGAGCCTCATAAACCTGAGACTTCTCATTCCAAAAAGTAGGTTAATTCTGTTTTTTTCTTTATTGAGGTTCAAAATGTTCTAATTCTAAATTCTCCACGGAAAAGCTCTAAATTGTGGGTAGAAATGTTTTAATGCAATCTAAAGAAAAAATGGCAGTACCTTACCCCAGATACTCAATTAACAGGGGATATTTTATATAACTGCTCCTTCAAACAGTCCAAGTTGCCAAAATTTTCTCAAAATAAAGAAAAAATGGAAAGATTCCACTCCTCTTCTTTAGTCTAAATTCCAAAACTGCAACCCTCTCAGTTGGACCCATCTTAAGTTACACATTGTGGACATTTCTAATGCAGAACAAGAATCTATGGACTCATGTTTGTTTTCTCAGGTGGACGGCAAAAGATGAAAAAAACAGAAATGGATGAAATCAACTTCCTCACAGCATACATATGCACACTCAACTGTTGGAGTGCTGGATATGCATCAGAAAAACTCATCGGCCATTTGGGAGGAACCTGGACAAAGTTCTGGAAGAAGATGGAAGGCCACTAAAATAGCTTCCCTCCTACCTAATTCTGAAAGATTAAGTGGCTATGCTGAGTAATCAGTCCACGCTAGTTTGCCTGAAATAATACTTTCTTTCCAAGCTGAAATGTAATAACTTTTCAAAACTGTTCAAAGGGTTGAATAAGCTTCTCTCTTTCAAGTATTTTTAAAGACTCCCTTAGAGAGATTTAAAAATCCAAAGTCCTGATGGGAGGGGTTGAAAGAATGCTCCAAGAACACTAGTGGACCCCTATTCTCTCTCCACCACGGCTGGCCAAGTTCAGGGTCTCTGCTCACACATCTACTACTTCAAGTCGTGTCACCAGACTTCTGCAACCTCACACACCATCCTCCACATTCCCTCCATATCTTATTGAAACAAGACTACTCCCAACTCAAACAGGCTTCTGGGGCTCCTCGTGCCCTTTCCTATAAAACCCAGAGCACAGTTTTGAGGCCCTCTCATCTGGCTCAAACTACCTTTCCAACAAGACCACCCATGTCTGTCTCCTCCCCACTCTGCATCCAAAACTTCAGCCACCCCAGATGCTAACAGGTCTCTCAACACAGGACAGCCAGGCAGGCCTCTGGGCACCTGCCATGTCTCCCACCTGGAAGCTGGATGCCTCCCACCCACCAGACTCTTTCTTCAAATCACCTCAAGACCAACCTTACCTTTGGAACCATACTCAATTCCACATGGAATGTTTTCTGCATTCTCATTGTCCTCTCTACTTTTCTATCATATCACTAGCCTTGTAACACAGCAAAATCAGTATTCTGGTCATTGTCTCCACTGTACTCCATCTCTTTCCTCTACCCCACAAGTGCCCAGCACAAGGTAAAAAGTGTATCTTTTATCACAGGTATCCCCCAGGACTCATACTTTAGGGTTCTTACTACATATTCAGCTGCTCAACAAATGCTTGTTGAATTAATTAGTTCTCACAGCACATAGTAGCAGGATGTTCTTCTTTCTCTCATCTTGTAATTACTTTTACAAGTGGCTGCAAAATGAGCTTTAGTCATCTTACACTATAGAGCCTGAAGAGCTCCTGCAGAAACATAACAGCATATTAGCTGCTCTGTCCCCTTCCTGCACAGCTAGAACAGACTGGTCAGGATCAGAGCATGAGAAGCAGCCTGCACTGCACTCTGCCCTGGTCCTTGGCCTCTACCCCTTGTCCTCAATCTCACAGCCAAGGACACTTCAGCGATGCTCCAGCCACTCAGAGCCCTCAAGATGCACTGTCAGCTTCTACCTCCAGCCTCCTTCTGCTTAGCATACCTCCAGAAGATGACAGCCCACACACTGGCACCCTCAAAAACAGACATAAAGAGAATTTAAAGCACAAGCTTGTAAGTTGTACCTCAGCCTTTCAGAAAATAGCTGAAGAGTCAGGTTCACTATCCTGGATTTTCCTTTCCTACTCACATATATGTTCTAAATATCAAAAGGGACTTTCAATCCAGAGGGACCTGGGTGAGCCACCCAAGAAAATATGAATCCCCATGTCTGATCACCCAACATGAGGTGCCACAGCACATGCCTCAGCCAAACCCTCACCCCCTTAAAGAGAGGACAGACATCAATGCTCAGGTGTGACTTCAGACATGGAAGCCTACTAATACCTAAAAGTACTTATTAAAGTGTCCTGGGCACCATCCCACTGAAAACGCTGCACTCAATGCCAAGTCAGGAAGTGAGCTGCGCTGAACAAAACAACTTACTCTTTTCTCTCTCTTATCCTCCCCCAACTTACTTTTCCTCCCTTCCTCCTTTTCCTCCCTCTCAGGCCTCTAAATAGTTTATTGCCTGCTTAGTCGCCAAGTCATGCCCAACTCTTTGAGATCTCACGACCTGTAGCCCACCAGGCTCCTCTGTCCATGGGATTTTCCAGGCAAGAACACTGGAGTGGGTTGCCGTTTCCTCCTCCAGGGGATCTTCCCCACCCAGGGATCGAACCCAGGTCTCCTGTGTCTCCTGCACTGGCAGGCAGGTTCTCTACCACTGAGCCACCTCTCAAAACAGGACTATCTCCTATACCATCACCACACCCGAGGAAGTCAACAGTATAATCACACTGTATGGTCCATACTCTCGTGTTCTCAACTGTCTTAAAAATGGTCCACAGAACTGAATTTCCTTTCTCCCATCCAGGACTTAATGTTCACGCATTACATTTTTATCTTATGTTTCCACGGTCTTTCCCCAATCTAGAACAATCTCACCTCTGTTCTTCATGATACTGAATCTTTTCAAGAGCTCAGGCCAGTTGTCCTGCAGAATATCCCACATTTTGAGTTTCCATCTCCTTGGGATAACATTCAAGTCAAACTTTTCTGGCAAGGACACCACATGGTGACGTCATGGTATAGTAAGAGGTACACATCAGTGACGGGTACATAATTTCAGAACATCCCACCACTAATTGCTAAGCTTGGCCACTTGGTTAAGATGGTGACTGCTAGATCTCTCCACTGCAAAAACTTGTTTTCACATAATACATTGAGAACTTTTGAAAATTCTATTCCCTGACAAACTGACTTTTGACTCTGCTCAATACTAATTCCAAGTAAGTCTAGCTAAATGACATCAGCATCTACAGAACTAGAATCTTAACAAAAAAACCATAACAAAGATAGGATGATATTTATTCCATGGCTGTCATTACCTCCAGTTTATGCACAAATAAATGCCACAACTCAGAAAGTTAACTGACGTGTTCAAGGTCACAAGTTCAGAGCCAGCACGCAAACCTCTATGTGCCTGGGACCAAATGTAAAGGCTCTTCCATTACATCAGGGGTTGGAAAATTGATGTTCATAGGCCAGATCTGGCCCACTGCCTAGTCTTATACGGTTTTTACAGATGAACATTTGCAGTCAATTTGATGGTAGGGAACACTAACTTTGAATCCTATGAGATAAAATGTTATCTCCAAAATAAGAATTCCATGCTTCTTACTAGTAGATCTGTATTACTCGCCTGAAAAAAAAAAAAACCTGTATTCAATTATTATATTTTCAATTTTGTCAATAAAAGCTCTGAGGAAATTTGTTTCCTCTCTTGTTATATGAGTACCTATATATATCCTCAATTCTGTCTCTTGACCCTCAAAGCCTAATATTTACTACCAGACCTTTCAGAGAAAAGGTTACCAGTCCCTGATGAGACACTGCCTCCTGGAGTTATACATGACATCCTGTGGATACACTCAGACATGTAACAAGGTATTTTCCTAAAATAATTAGCGGCACTAAGTAAATACCAACTTAAACAGTGAACACTTCTACTAGAGGAAAAGAACACACTTGTATCCCCCCATTTTCCACCCATTTATATATATTTGTTTAAAATTTTCAGAAGCTTTTGAACTAGGGCTTCCTACATTACTATAAACTTCCACAGCAACCAACTGGAGCCGTATTTCAGATACAAGCAAAATCTATGGAATAATTCACATACTAAAAATAGGATTTTGCTTTTGTCTGCCTTACTGAGATAGTATAATTGACAAATAAAATTGTCATATATGTAAAATGACCAATGTGATGATCTGATGTACATATAGACTGTGAAAGGATTTCCACTATCGAGTTAATTTATACATTCATCACCTCTCATATTTACCTTTTGTGTATGTGTGAGAACACTTAAGTTTTACTCTCTAAACAAATTTTAATTATACAATACCATTATCAGCTACAGTCACCATATTATAGGGCTTCCCTGATAGCTTGGTTGGTAAGGAATCCACCTGCAATGCAGGAGACCCCGGTTCGATTCCTGGGTTGGGAAGATCCGCTGGAGAAGGGATAGACTTCCCACTCCAGTATTCCTGGGCTTCCCCTTGTGGCTCAACTGGTAAAGAATCCACCTGCAATGCGTAAGACCTGGGTTCAATCCCTGGGTTGGGAAGATCCACTGGAGAAGGGAAAAGCTACGCACTCCAGTATTCTGGTCTAGAAAATTCCACTGACTGTGTAGTCCATGGGGTCACAAAGAGTTGGACACAACTGAGTGACTTTCACTTTTCACCATATTATATGTTATACAGCAGATCCTCAGATCTCATTCATCTTAGAGCTGAAAATTTATACCCTTTCAATAACAACTCCCACTATTTTCCCCACCCTACCATCCTTGGCAACCATCACTCCATTTTCTGTTTCTATAAGTTCAACATTTGTCTTCTTTTTTCAGATTCCATATATAAGTGATATCATGCAGTATTTATCTGTCTTATTTCACTTATTTGCTTTTTAGTTTTAAAAAGAAAAGCAGTTATAAATCTTCATAACCATTCTTTGAAGACATCCTTATGCATCTGTGAGCACATAATGATCTAAGATCTCCCAACACATAAGCTACTCCCAAGTTGCAAACCATTTTTTGGAAATTAGATTATCTTTTAGATCCCCCAAGATGCCATTTAATTTAGGACCAGAGCCTATAATAAATTATACACCAAATCCAATCAAGATAATTAATTGATGGATGAATGAATGAACGACAGAGGTTATGACCCCAGATCTGGTTTGTCAGCATTCTTGGCCCAAGGCCAAAACTCACCCAAGTAGTGGGGAAAACCCAGCCTGTGACCCTGACTCAGATGGGACCTGAACAGGGAAAAGACTCTAGGCAAAAAAAACAGGAACCTGTATACTGTCAATGGAAGAACAGAACAGTGTAACATCCAGAGACCATTTAGCAACATCCATAAAAATTACAATTAAAAAATTATAATCAAACCTTGGATCTAGCAACTCTACCTCTAGGAATTTTAGGAATTCACATTGCACTTTACACAAGCAAAATGACATTATGTAGAAGGTTATTAAATATGTATCATCTAAGAAACAGATTTGAAAACACCCAGAGGTCCATCATTTGAAATATTAGCTTAATCAATCATGGTTCATCCACACAGGGAAATTCTAGGCAGCTCTGGTAGACATCTGTCATATCTGTGGTTACCCCATAATCTCTCAGAAAGCCTTTCTCTACTGAGAACTTTCTCACATTACAAATCTCAGCCCCCAGCTTGAAAGCTGAGAATCAAATTGCTGCGTCCTTTGCTGCTAAACTGCAAACGTGTGACCAGGTCTCAAATGATGGGAATATCCACACAAGACTTTGCTTGAGAAGTGAGAAATGTAAGGGAAGAGACTCTGCTCAGAGCTTCTACTTTTGCAGGGGAAGCTGCCTTCTTGGTTCAGGATGATGGTGGAAGCAACTGCAGTTCAGTCAGATCCCTACTACTTGCTACTCAGTACAGGCAAGAGCACAGGTGGCGCCCACCTAATACAAGAACTATATATGGTGTGGTTGTTGTTTCTGGGAAGTTAGATGCCCCGTCTTGTAATACTCCAAACAATTCCATGAGTTACCTAAAAATTCTAATCCCTTTTTGGCTTAATCATCTAGAGTGGATTCAGTTGTTAGCCACAAAAACCACCAACTAAAAAAGAATGAGGAAGCTCTTTGTGCAATGATATGGAAAGATCATCAGGTTAAACTGCTGAAAAGAAAAAAGCAAGACGCACAACAGGGCATAGCAAGTACCATTTTTTTTAAAGGGGTTGAATCTAGATGCATCGACTTCTATATTCATATGCTATTCTGGAAATGGAAGCTAACAAGTTTGGCTGCAGCTGTTTCCAGAGAAGGGAATGGTCAGCTAGGGCACAGGGGTAGGGAAGAGTTAATTGAATTTCATTTTGTACCTTTTGAATTTTGAATCATGTGAACGTATGGTGTACTTTTTAAAAATGAATTTAGAAAAGTTGTAAAGGGTAAGAGACAAAGCCTAACCCCATGTCAGCAAGAACTATTATGGATGTACCCCCAAAACCACTCCCCTGCCACCCTCTAAGGGCAGTTTCCAAACGAAGTGCCCAGCTGAACAAAGCTGCAACAGTCCTTTCTCGCCCAGTCCAGATTTTACACACACAAAGTGCCCTTTCCTCTAAGTTGCCAAGCACAGAGCAAGGCAGCAGCTTGCTTTATCATTTTTTTGATCTCTATGTTATTTCCTCTCTGATCTCTATTATTCCCTTCCTTCTGACTTCAGGTTTTGCTTGCTCTTCCTTTTCTAATTCTTTTAGGGGATAAGGTTAGCTTGTTTCAGATTTTTCTTGCTTTTTTTGAGGAAGATCTATATACTTATGAAGTTCCCCACAGGACTGCTTTTGCTGTATCCTACAGATTTGGTACAGTTGTGTTTTCATTGTCATTTGTGTCAACGTATTTTTTAATAGCAACTTGCTTTATAAGAATGAACTATCTTTGTCAAAGGTAGGGGCTATCTAGCTGGGTGACCGTGCAGAAGGCACCTGACCTCTTTAGTCTCATCTATTAGAATGAAGCAGTCAGACTACACAGAGCACAAACCTTTTGCTAGATCCAAAAATTCTATGAAAAGGAACTGTATGGGTAAAAGCTAAAACTATGGTTTGAACCTCCCCCTCTGGCACTTACCACTTCTACTTATATCATGGTTCTCAGTATACCTGCTACATCTCCCTAAAACAAGGCTGTAAATCTCTTGAGGACAAGTCCTGGATTTAAAAAAAAAATCCCTGCATTCCCCAAAGCACATATCCCATTGCTTTCACGTTAGGAAGAGTCATGGAATAAATTAAATATACCGACTTTGACTTAACTCTTCACTCACTAATAGAACCATTATGCATGTTGTTTTGTATCTCTGAATTGTGACATATGTGAATATATCAACCTATTCCCCAAAGAAAGTTTGTTTTGTTTTGTTTTTACATTTTAAAGGATAGCAAGAACCTGAGGTGAGCTCAGGGAAGTCATTTCATAATCACCTAATTTCAAGCAAGCAAAGGCAAAGAGAAACAGTCGACCCTTGAACACTGGTTTGAACTGCACGGGTCCACTTATAATGCAGATGTTTTTTCAATAGTACATGAGCTGCAATTGGCTGAATCTGCAGATGCAGAGGAATCGCATATATGGAGGGCAGACTCGAAGTTACACATGGATTTTCAACTCTGGAGGATCAGCACCCCTAAGCCCCCGTGGTTTTCAAGGATGAACTACACAACATATCCTCCCAGAGCTTTGAATTTACTCCCTTTGGCAGGGGTTGGGATGGCAGGAGAAGGAATATTTTTGTATTAAAAGACAAAAATATGCTAAGGAGTCAAATATATTAATATGGTTCTTAAAGAAAATAATTCAAATAAATTCAAAACTTGGACTAGTTACTTTGGTTTTTGAACAATGGATTGACATACATAGTTTGACAGAGTTAATTCTACAGATATTTTTTTATCATGCACCTAGATCATCTTTTAGAATAAGGAAGGATTATAGGTAGTGATAGCATTTGATGATAATGACTTCTTACTATGACTTTTATTCTCTAGGCTTCTTTGGCAAGCCAGTGCCACAGGTCTGGAAGCTGCCCAAGCCAGCTGCACACCTGCAGGCACAGACTTCAGGGTCAGGAGTTCCTGGAGGTTGGCACCTGCCCAGGAAGAAAACCAGGATCTAACAGCTCAAGGCAGAGGAGAGTGGAAGAGTGTGCCAGGGGTGAACCACCAAGGTACAGAAGAAGCATTCCCCTGACCACAAGAAGACCGTCACTGTGATGGAGGAGAAAAGGAGAATCTCCAATAAGAACTAATGTTCACTGATGGTCGACTGTGTGCCAGGCACTCTCTCAAATGCCAGGAATTGATGAGATGAAGGAAACTTACACATACACAAAAGCAGTCTTAACACTAGAACTGAATTAAAAGGCAATTACAGCTCAGATTATAAAAGAAAATTTGTCTGAGGATTCTGGCCCAGGTTTCTAGGCTCTGTATATCACAGCATTTCATACAGCTGGAAGCAGCAAAATCTCAGGTGAACTCATGTGCTGCCAGAATTATACAAGCCTTTTACTGGTTCTGGCAACTCAGACTTACCTCAGAAGCCAAAGGATTCGCTTTTCAACTTGTTTATTGACATTTTTAGTGCTTTTCATAAATAAAGTTACAGGTTGAGCTTCTTTGGTATTTTTATAAGTTTGCTGATTTCAGTCCATTCTATATTTTACATCTTTTATTTCACACACTTGTGCACATACACACACATTTCTTTTTTTAAAGAAACTAGTGCCAAAGAGAGAGAGAGAGACAAAGGAAGAAACTAGTGCCTTAGCTAGAGGAACTGGAGAAGGCAATGGCACCCCACTCCACTACTCTTGCCTGGAAAACCCCATGGATGGAGGAGCCTGGTGGGCTGCAGTCCATGGGGTCACTAAGAGTCGGACACGACTGAGCGACTTCACTTTCACTTTTCACTTTCACGTTTCACTTTCACGCACTGGAGAAGGAAATGGCAACCCACTCCAGTGTTCTTGCCTGGAGAATCCCAGGGACGGGGGAGCCTTGTGGGCTGCTGTCTATGGGGGTCACACAGAGTCAGACACAACTGAAGAGACTTAGCAGCAGCAGCAACAGTAGTAGCTAGAGGAACAGAGCATACCAGGACATCTCTTCTAAGTGGAGCATCTGTTCTTTATACACAGATCCTTGAAAAGCTTCACAGAATGAATGAACGCAAGTTCTGTCTCAGATCACACCAGAGTTTTCAGTCACCAGTATGAACCTGGACGGACTGGAACCCTCCAGCAGAGTGAAACATACCAGGAACAGCAGCTTTTGGTAGGGTAGGCAACCTGACTTCATTAACTGGGTTTCTGTGCCAAGTTCCTAGTGAAGACTCTATCCAACTGTTAAAAGAGCAAAGGACCTGCTCACCTCCCCTGCCACACTGGCAGCCTCCCTCTGAGGAGGCTGACCCCCCAACCAAAGCAGGCCAGTGCAGGGCACTGAAACTGGAGATGGCCCCTCCCTGTTCAGGTCAGTTCTCTTCCCCCCAGCAGAGCCTCGGGACAACCAGCACCCTGAGTCCCCTGCAACATCATGGCAAATGCAGGAGGCTTTAAGGGGCTTCAGCCCAACGAGGGGTAACCTAACTCCAAGCCCATCGTGCTATTGTTCCTATTGTAACCTAGTGGCTACATTCTATTGACCAAACTCACCTCCTTTCATGACCATATAAATCCCCTTTCTATGCCTCAGCTACACACATCCATTCTCTTCCCTCTCTAGCCTGACAGACATCCATCACTGAAAGCTGGGCCTTGCTCTCACTTATCTGTTCTTGTCCTGCAACTCATCCCCAGATGCCCGCTGACACTTCCCTGATTCCCAAACCTTCCTTGCTCTTAGATCACCTGCCACTGAGCTGTGTTTGCCTGAAAGGACATCCCTAGGACCCAGGTGGATATCCTAGCTCCTCCCCTGAATCACCTATAGACACTAATTCATCAGCCCAGATAGACTCTGCATTGCCTGACCTGATACATCCACCCATCTCCCCTTAACTGACGCCCCCACCACAGTGGATGAGTTGAGACTTAGGTCCTGATTTTTCCCAAGACATTCTATCCATCACAAGCCGTGCTTAGAGATTTGACAACTTAGAGACACAGAAAGAAGAGTCCCTGTGGTGGATTCATGTCAATCTATGCCAAAACCAATACAGAATTGTAAAGTAAAAATTAAAAAAAAAAAAAGAAGAGTCCCTGCCCTCAAAGGGTTTATAATCTGTAACCCCCTCAATTTCATGTTAAAACCCTACCTCCCCAGTGTGACAGTATTAGGAGATGGGGCCTTTGAAAGGTAATTAGGGATGTGAGGAGGTCCAGAAGGTAAAGCTCTCATGAATGGAATCTGTACTCATAGAATCAGAAGAGAGCTCGCTTCCTCCACGATGTGAAAACACAGACAGAAGTTGGCAGTCTGCAACCCAGAAGAGGGCCATCACCAGTCATGTTAGCACCCAGTCATGTTAGCACCCTTATCTCAGACTTCCAGCCCTTAGAAATGTGAGAAGTAAATTTCTGTTGTTTATAGGCCGCTCACTTTGTGTTATTTTGTTATAGCAGCCTGAGCTAAGACACAATGTGATTGAGGTTTATCTAAGAAGTTTGAGGAAAAAGGATGAACATTTCTCAAACAGCTACTACCCACCCTCCAGGCAGAATCCTTTTCTCTTTTATGTTTCATTTCTAACACTGAAACTAATCCTACATGAATGGTTTGCAGATAGGTACTTCAGAGTTTAGAAACATTAGAGAAATTCTGAAAAATAAGAAACCATCTGAATTTAAAAATTTTGCCTCTCAACAATTTCTATTACAGATGTCACATGAACGAAATTCACTGAGCAAATAGTCAACCCCTTATGTTCACTAAGATACCACCCATTCAGTCCTCTTAGATGGCACTCTATGGCAGTGAGTGGCATCTCTTTGGGTGCACCAACTCAAAGATACACACTACCTGTACCTTGGCAGCCACAGATAATACAAATTGGGCCCCACAATTCCCTGGCCTTCCAATTCTTCATGGACACACATTTGTAAGAGAAGGAGCAAGTATAAAGGGTTCAGCCTCAAAACTGAGTATATTTTCTCAATAGACCCAAGAAACAAACCACAAACTGGCTCCATCCTAACTATGTTGTAACCAGCTGAGACAACCAGAGTATAGAACAGAAACTGACCAACATTTGCCACTTCTCTTTTGGCTGTCTAGCATCAGAAACCCTTGCCAGTGTTTATGAAACTTTGCACCTGTCTTCAGTCAAATAGGCTAAAAATGTCAGATATCCACTTTCATGATTTCTTCTCAATCAGGGTATGGGCATAGCAACTAAGCTTGGCCAGACACAACACACAGGCATTTTAACCAGTAATGAGTGATGTGAAGTAGCAGGAAGACTAGATCATTGTTTTCTGGAAACAATAGTAACCCCAGTGACCCTAGGAGCAGCAAGGTGCCTAGCACCACACCCAACGTCCAGTGCAGGCAATGTGTTTTGTGGCTGGAGGCATCCAATATTTAGTAGCTACAGTTGAAGCATCCTAACCAGACCAATTCTATGCTGAGATATGCCTCTAGTTCTGGCAGTGTTGCCCCTTAGCTGCGCATTAAGACTTTTATCCAGCTTTTCAAGAAGAAAGACCGAGCTATCCAATATCCTGCCAATAAACTCCTTTTTCTGTCTAAATTACCCCCTGATGGCTCAGTAGGTAAAGAGTCCACCTGCAATGCAGGAGATGAAGGTTCAATGCCTTGGTCAGGAAGATCCCCTTGAGAAGGAAATGACAACCCATTCCAGTATGCTTGGTTGGGAAATCCCATGGACAGAGGAGTCTGATGGGCTATAGTCCATGAGGTTGCAACAGTCAGACATGACTTGTGACTAAACCACCAATTTCTGTTACTAATGGGATAGTGTTACTAAGAATCCTGGATGTTACAGAGGATAGGACAAAGGCAAGCCTTAATTGGTCCAGAGCATTGACTGTATCAATGATTTACTGCTGCATAACAAACTACCCCAAAACTTTAGCACCTTAAAACAATGTTTATTTAGTTCATAATTGTGTAAGTCAGCAATGTGGGCATACTACTACTGATCTAGGCCAGACTCTGCTGAACTCAGGGGGGTACTCACTTATGCTTCCATAGTCAGCCTTGGGTTGATTGGCCTTTTTACATGATGACAGAATTCCCAAAGGAGCAAGCACTGAAGCTGAAATGCTTCTTCAGTTCTAGGTTCAAAGCCTACCCAAGTCTCTTCCACTGCATACAATGGTCAAACCAAGTCATAAAACTGGCCAAGACCCTAAGGATGGAGACACAGGCTCCACATCCTGTACTTAGCTCCACAGTTGCTAAGTATGGGGGGAGTTTTGCAATCTTCCATACCTGTTTCAAGAATAGCACCATGGGGAAGCTGTCACAGTAGAGATAACCCTAGGGATTCCCATTTATGAGAACTGCTTATATCTAGAATCTGTGCCCACAACTATCTCCTTTAACCACCACCAATGTCAGCCACTGATTCAACAACACCTAACTAGAAGCAATAAACACACAGTGCTGAGCCTGCCAACTCTGCAGCCTGTGAACAGTTTTGTACAGGGCAGGGCCCTTGGATCTTTTTTACTATAGGGCATGCTGAAGATTATAGACTGAATAATGTGGCATCAGACAACCAGATCTCTGGCTCTGGGCGCTTTTTTTTTTTTTTTAACTTCAGCCTTCCTCTTAGGCAAAACTCAACATCAACATTTTCTGCATATGAACAAATGGGTAGTTTGAGCACTTCAGGCAGAGGACTAGTTAATATGCCTAACTTACAGAAAAACTTATCATAACTTGCAGGGAATCTCAAAAAGCTCTGCTCTGAATTTGTTTATTAGGATCTTGAAGAGATTTAACTATATCCTCTTCCAAGAGTCACTCAAATTGGCAGACCCCACAAATTGAAATTAGATGTTTCCCTGACAATTGCTGAGAAAGGGAGGGCTCCTGCAAGAAGTTTCCATGGAAACCACCCAGTCCTTGCATCTACCATTTACCTTAGACTTTGACTGGCATTCAAGCACATCAAATCAGCAATAAAAATGTAAGGAAGATGGAAGGGCTTTGGAGTAATAAAAAATAAGGAAGATGGAAGGGCTTTGGAGTAATAAAAAATATCAATGCTTGGTACAGTGAGATTTTCCAGGAAAAAAGGCATAATCAGTCCAAACATCTCAGGACTCAGATTAAGAAGCCTATGCATACTCAACCCACGCCTCCCCCCGCTTTTTTTTGGCCATACCACACAGCTTGCAGGATCTTATTTCCCCGACCTGGGATCAAACCTGGGCCCTCAGCAGTGAAAGCACAGAGTCCTAACCACTGGACCACCAGGGAAGTCCTCAACCCATTTTTCAGTTCAGTTCAGTTGCTCGGTCCTGTCCGACTCTTTGTGATCCCATGGACTGTAGCATGCCAGAAATCTCCCAGAGTTTACTCAAACTCATGTCCGTTGAGTCAGTGACGCCATCCAACCACCTCATTCTCTGTCGTCCCCTTCTCCTCCCACCTTCAATCTTTCCCAGCATCAGGGTCTTTTCAAATGAGTCCCATTTTTAAATACCCCAAAAGAAGTTTAGAAACAATAGTGTCTGGTTTCCCTAGTGTTGCTATGACAAAATACCACAAACTGGGAGGCTTAAAACAACAGAAACGTATTGCCTTACAGTTCTGGAGCCTGTAAGTACAAAATCAAGGCATTAGCAGGGTTCATTTCTTCCAAGGGTTCTGAGTAAATATCTGTTCCATGCCTCTCTTCTAACCTCTGCAACTCCAGGAGTTCCTTGGTTTGTAAACACATAACTCCAATCTTCATCTTCACATGGCATTTTTCTTGGGTGAGTTAGGAGTCCACCCTTCTCCAGGAAAATCTCATGTTAACTTGATTGCATCTGCAAAGAGCTACTTCCAAATAAGGTCACACACATGCCAAGGTACCAGAGGTTAGGACTTCAACATATCTTTTTATGGGGATACAATTCAACCCATAAAACACAGCTCTTATATAAAGTATTTTATTTTACCTATTCACTGTTTGTTAAGGCAAACTGATAGCTCCATTTAATGTATAGCTTAATCAAAACAGAAGGTTTGTACTTGGTCACACAGCCACACTTAGCTACAATGAAATCTGAGCAGTGCAACCTTTAGTCTGGGTAGCTATGTGCCCAGCTCAAAAATGGAGCTACAAAAAGAGAAGTTACTACAAAAGAGAAGAAGATAGGAATCAGGGAACAATAAGAAATCTCTATCACATAGGCAAAGAGAAAAATCACTCAGGAAAACAAGTCAGTGCCTAGACACTCTGGTTCTTAGGTGAGAACCCACTGCAGGAACAAGATCATAAAACTTAATGGTGCTTGGAAATGACCTTGGAACTGAAATGAAAAAACTAGTTTGTGTCTAACAGAAAACCAGAGGCAAAAGGCACTCAAAGGGCAAACACTGAATAGAATTTCAAATTAGCAGCACTTGAGGAAAAAAGTCAATCATACACCTACATACAGAGATGGACCTCTCCATTGCTCCACTTCAGAACAAAACTAGACCAGGGCCTTAGAATACCACCAAATATAAGGGTACTATTAATACATTATTTAGTATTATGATTCTTCTGACTCATGCTTTTTTTTAATTTATTTTTAATTGGAGGCTTCCCTCATAGCTCAGTTGGTAAAGATTCCGCCTGCAGTGCAAGAGACCCCAGTTCGATTCCTGGAGTGGGAAGATCCGCTGGAGAAGGGATAGGCTACCCACTCCAGTATTCTTGGGCTTCCCTTATGGCTCAGTTGGTAAAGAATCCGCCTGCAATGCGGGGGACCTGGGTTCGATCCCTGGGTTGGGAAGATCCCTTGGAGAAGGGAAAGGCTACCCACTTCAGTATTCTGGCCTTGAGAATTCCATGGACTATATAGTCCATGGGGTTGCAAAGAGTCGGACACGACTGAGCAACTTTCACTTTAATTGGAGGATAATTGCTTTACAATGTTGTGTTGGCTTCTGCCATACAACAACATGTATCAGCTGTACGTATACATATGTCCCCTCCCTCTTGAACCTCCCCCCACCCTATTTCACTCCACTTGGTTGTCACAGAGTACCACAATGAGCTCCCTGTGTTATGCAGCAACTTGCCATTGGCTATATGACTCTGATTCTTTTTTCCTTGCTTTTTTAAAAATTAAACTTTGTATTTTAATTATAGACTCACATGCAGCTGTAAGAAATGATACAGAGAGACCCTGTGTAACCTTTAACTAGTTCCCCATAATAGTAACCTCTTACAAAACTATAGTGAAAGAACACAACCAGGATACTGACTTTGACACAATCAAGACAGAGAACATTACCATCATCACAAAGACCTTCAAGCTACTCTTTTACGCCAGTCATTTCCTTCACACTCCTGCCCCCTCGATCCCTGAGAACCACTAATCTGTTGTTTATGTCTATAATTTTGTCATTTAAAATAAGTTATGTAAATGGAATCACACAGTATGTACCATTCAGGACTGGCTTTGTTCACTTAGCATAAGTCTCTGGAGATCCATCTAAGATTTGTGTACATCAGTAGTTCATTCCTTTATACTGCTGAGTAGTATTCCATGGTATGAATGTACCAGTTTGTTTAGCCATTCACCTAATGAAGGGAATCTGTATCATTTTTAGTTAAGGGCTATTAGAAATAAATCTGCTATAAACATTTGTTTACATGTTTTTGTCTGAACATAAATCTTCGTTTATCTGGGATAAATGCTCAGGAGTACAATTATTGGGTTACATATGGTAGTTGCATATTTAGTGTTTTTAAGAAACTATCAAACTATTTTCCAGAGGGGCTATATCATTGTACACTCCCATCAGCAAGGTATGAGTGACCCCATTTCTCTGCAGCATTTGGTGATGTCATCATTTTGTATTCCATCGACTCAGGTATGTAGTAATATCCCATTTGGCTTTAATTTGCATTTTTCCAGTGGTTCATAACATTGAACATCTTTTCCTGTGCTTATCTGTCATGTTATACATCCTATTCAACGAAATATCTCTTTATGTCTTTTGCCCATTTTTTTCCCATTTTCAATTGGATTGTTTGGTTCTTTTAATGTTGAGTTTTGAGAACTTTTTATATACTGTAGATAGTCCTTTGATATATATGTGCTTTGTAAATATTTTCTCCCATTGTACAGCTTGTCTCTTAATAAGATCTTTATCAATGTAAAATGAATTTGATGTGTGAAATTCATTTTAATGAAATGAATCAATGCTATCATTTTTTTTCTTTTATGAATCATACTATCCATGTCAAGTCGCCTAGTCCTAGGTCCTGAAGATTTTCCAGTATTCTGAAAAAATTATAGCTTTAAATTCTACATTTAACTTTGTGGTCAATTTGATTTATTTTTTATATAAGGTGTGATATTTAGATCAATGTATTTTTATTTCTGGTTTTTGTTTTTGCCTATTTATGTTCAACTGATCCAGCACCATTTGTTTCTTCCTCTAATTGCTTTCACACTTTTTGTCAAAAAATCAATTGGGTAGAGCTTCCCTGGTGGCTCAGTGATATAGAATCTGCCTGCCAGTGCAGGAGACAAAGGTCCAGTCCCTGATCTGGGGTGATCCCACATGCCACAGAGCAACTAAGTCCATGTGCCACAACTCTGAGCCTGTGCTCTGGAGCCCACATGCTGCAACTCCTGAAGCCCCAGGGCCTACAGCCCCTGCTCCACAACAAGGGAAGTCACAGCAATGAGAAGCCCACACACCACAACTAGAGAGTAGCCCCTGCTTTCCATGACAAGAGAAAAGCCCATGCATGCAGCAATGAAGACCTAGCACATCCAAATATCAATAGTCAATTGGGCATATTCATGTGGGTCTATTTTTAGGGTCTTTATTCTGTTCACTGATCTATGTATCTGTCTCACCACCACCACCACCACACAGTCTGGATTACTATAGTTATATAAGTCTTGAAATCAGGCAGACTGATTCCTTCTACTTTATTCTTCTTTTTCAAAATTGTTTTAGCTATTCTAGCTCCTTTGCCATTCCATGTAAATTTTAGAATACCTATAGCTATATCTACAAAACACCTGCTGGGATTTTTATAAGAATTATATAAATCAATCTGGGGAGAACTGACATCTTTACTATATTGAGTCTTCTAATCCATGAACATGGCATGTCTCTCCATTTATTTAGATCTCTGATTTCTATCATCAGTACTGTGTATTTTTCAGGATACAAGTTCTGTGTATGCTTTATTAGATTTATACTTGTTTTTGAACAACTGTAACTGTTATTGTAATTGTAATGCTAGTATATAGAAATGCAATTGATTTTTTATATGTTCATTGTGCAACCTTGCTGAACCCACTTATTAGGTCTAGAATTTATTTTGTAGATTCCTTGGGACTTATACATATACAATAACATCATCTGCAAATAGGGGCAGTTTTATTTCTTCCTTTCTGATCATATGCTTTTTATTTCTTTCTCTTGCCTAATTGCCCTGGCTAAAACTTCTAGGGAAATGTTGGAAAACAGAGATGGGAAGAGACATTCTTGTCTTGAAAATGTACCCAAAATAACCTCAGAGATATAACAAAAAATGAAGAAAAATAAGGTAGTAAATATACAGATGCATCTAAATTAGTAGTTGGCAAACAAAGACCTACAAGCCAAATCTGGTCAACTCTGCTTTTGTAAATAAATTTTATTGGAACACAGACATGCACAATCATTTATGTATTACCTATGACTTTTTTGGCACTACAACAGTGGGGTTGAGTACTTTTAACAGAGACTATATGGCCCACAGAGGCTAAAATATTACCATCTGACTCTACAGAAAAAAACTGCTGAACTGTGATCTAAATAAACAATGCCTCCATAAAATAATCTCTTATAGAGTTTAACATATAACACTAAAGAATGTAAGACCTGAAACCATAAAACTCCTAGAATAAAACACAGGCAGTACACTCTGTGACTTGAATATTAGCAATATCTTTCTGGATATGTCTCCTCAGGCAACAGAAACAAAAGCAAAAATAGACAAACGGGACTACATAAAATGAAAAAGTTTCTGCACAGCAAAGGAAATCATCCACAAAATGAAAAGACGAGTTACTGAATGGGAGAAGATATATCTTACATCAGATAAGGGGTTAATATCCAATATATATAAATATATGCACCCCTATGTGGTCAAAACAGCATTATTTACAATAGCCAAGATATGGAAACAACCTAAGTGTTCATCAACAGATGAACAGATAAAAATGTGGTGTGTGTGTGTGTATATATATATATATATATGCAATAGAATACTACTCAGCCATAAAAAATAATGAAATTTTGCCATTTGCAACAACATGGATAGACATTGAGAGTATTATGCTAAGCAAAATAAGTCAGATGAGAAAGACAAATACCAGATGATTTCACTCATATGTGAAAGTATATTTTAATAAAGAAATACATAAATGAACAAACCAAATAAAAATAAATACACAAATACAGAGAACAGAGTAGTGGCTATCACAGGGGAAGGGGGGATTAAATGAGTAAAAGGGATCAACTATATCGTGATGGATGGTAACTAAGCTTTTGGTGTGAGCACTGCTATATTGTGCATATCATTAGAAATAGAATACTGTACACATGAACCTTTTATGTTACAAACCACAGTTATCTCAATTTAAATAAATATTTACACACACACATATATAAGGCTTCCCTGGCGATCCAGTGGTTAAGAATCCGGGGAGGGCTTCCCTTATGGCTCAGCTGGTAAAGAATCTGCCTGCAATGCAGGAGACCCGGGTTCGATCCCTGGGTTGGGAAGGTACCCTGAAGAAGAGAAAGGCTACCCACTTCAGTATTCTGACCTGGAGAATTCCGTGGACTGTATAGTCCATGGGGTCACAAAGAGTTGGACATGACTGAGCAACTTTCGGAGAAGGCAATGGCACCCCACTCCAGTACTCTTGCCTGGAAAATCCCATGGACGGAGGACCCTGGTGGGCTGCAGTCCATACGGTGGCTGAGGGTCGGACATGACTGAGCGACTTCCCTTTCACTTTTCACTTTCATGCATTGGAGAAGGAAATGGCAACCCACTCCAGTGTTCTTGCCTGGAGAATCCCAGGGATGGGGGAGCCTGGTGGGCTGCCGTCTATGGGGTCGCACAGAGTCAGACACGAATGAAGTGACTTAGCAGAGCAACTTTCACTTGCAATGCAGGAGACATGGGTTCAATCCCTGATCCGGGAAGATCCCACATGCCCCACAGAGCAACGAAGCCTGTGCACCACAACCACTGAGCCTGAGACACCTGCAACTACTGAGCCCATGCGCCCCTAGAGCCTGTGCCCCACAAGAGAAGCCACGGGAATCAGAAGCCCTCACACCACAACTAGAGACTAGTTCCTACTCACTGCAACTAGAGAGAGCCTGTGTGCAGCAATCAAGACCCAGCACAATCAAAACTAAATAAATTTTAAAAATTTAAATACACATATGGTAGCTCAGCTGGTAAAGAATTCACCTGCAATGCAGGAGAACCCAGTTCAATTCCTGGGAAGATCCCCTGGAGAAGGGATAGGCTACCCACTCCAGTATTCTTGGTCTTCCCTGGTGGCTCAGATGGTAAAGAATCCTCCAGCAATGTGAGAGACTTGGGTTTGATCCCTGAGTTGCGAAGATCCCCTAGAGGAGGGTAAGGTATCCCCTGGTATGGCAACCCACTCCAGTATTCTTGCCTGGAGAATCCCCATGGACAGAGGACCCTGGTGGGCTACAGTACATGGAGTCACAAAGAGCAAATAAGCACAGCACAGCACATATAATACTAAAATATAAGGTAAAAATAAGTTGGGAGATAGGATAAGTGAAGTTAAAGAGCCTTGGATTGTCCAGGAAGAAGATAAAGACAATATTAATAACATCCTGTAAACACATCTTCTTAGGGGGCTTTCTGCACTGCTCAATGGTAAAAGATCTACCTGCAATGCAAGAGATGTGGGTTTGATCCCTGGGTCAGGAAGATTCCCTGGAGGAGAAAATGGCAACCCACTCTAGTATTTTTGCCTGGAAAATCCTATGGAAAGAGGAGCTTGTGGGGCTACAGTCCAAGGGCTGCAAAGAGTTGGAAACAACTGAGCAACTGAGCACACAAACACATCCTCTTAGGTTCAAAAGGTAGAAAAACCTCCATGGAGTCTCATTTTATTGTTTTTCAGGAAAATTAAAGCAGAATCACTTAACTGTTAACATCACTGAAAAGCAAGATATTATGTGTCTGTAATAAATCTCTTTAAAATATCCACAAGGAGGATTCACTAGTGTCTAGCCATCCATCCCCACGCTATTCACTGCTAGGATGACCAGACCAACCATCCTGGTTTGCCTGAGACTGAGGGGTTCCAAACTGGGAAAGGAGTACATCAAAGCTGTATAGTGTCACCCTGCTTATTTAACTTATATGCAGAATACATCATGTGAAATGCCAGGCTGGATGAAGCACAAGCTGGAATCAAGAGTGTGGGGAGAAATATCAATAACCTCAGACACAGAGATGACACCACCCTTATGGCAAAAAGTGAAGAGGAACTAAAGAGCCTCTTGATGAAAGTAAAAGAGGAAAGTGAAAAAGGTGGCTTAAAACTCAACATTTAAAAACCTAAAATCAAAGAAAATATATAAATAAAAACCTAAGATCATGGCATCTAGTCCCATCACTCCATAGCAAATAGATAGGGAAACAATGGAAACAGTGACAGACTTTATTTTCTTGTGCTCCAAATCACTGCAGATACTGAGTGCAGCCGTGAAATTCAAAGACGCTTGCTCCCTGGAAGACAAGCTATGACCAACCTAGACAGCATATTAAAAAGCAGAGTTATTATTTTGCTGACAAAGTTCCATCTAGTCAAAGCTATGGTTTTTCCAGTGGTCATGTATGGATGTGAGAGTTGGACTATAAAGAAAGCTGAGTGCAGAAGAATTGATGCTTTTGAACTGTGGTGTTGGAGAAGACTCTAGAATGTTCCTTGGACTGCAAGGAGATCCAACCAGTTCATCCTAAAGGAAATCAGTCCTGAATATTCATTGGAAGGACTGATGCTGAAGCTAAAACTCCAAAACTGGCCACCTGATGTGAAGAACTGGCTCATTGGAAAAGACCCTGATGCTGAGAAAGATTGAAGGCAGGAGGAGAAGACAACAACAGAGGATGAGATGGCTGGATGGCATCACCGACTCAATGGACACGAGTCTGAGTGAACTCCGGGTGTTGGTGACAGACAGGGAGGCCTGGTGTGCTGCAGTCCATGGGTCACAAAAAGTCAGACATGACTGAGTGACTGGACTGAACTGAACTGAACTGAGGGGTTCCCAGGATGTAGGATTTTCAGTACTAAAACTGGAAGTCCAACTTGGTAACCCTACTTCCAGCTCCAATGGTCCACACAAGTGAAATGGACTGAGCGTGGCAGAACCAGTCCTTCTCTTTTCCATTCACCTCTAGCATCCTAGTGAGCAGGTAACCAAGTACATACCACGTCCCCTACCGGTGTTACAATTGCTTCCCAAATGATGCCTGAGAGCACACAAACTCCTTGGCTCCTTAAAGGTGCAGTGTGTCAAAAAGGTAACTGAAAGAGAACTCATGGGTATCTTCTCAAGCTGTCTTCTCACTTTCTAGATATCACCGTCCTACTAAATGATACCAATATGTAGTACAGAAACAAAAAGTCTATTTTAATCTAAGAGAACTGGGAAACTTCCAAAGAGCACTGACCTGAAAAATCTTGACAGAGCAGAGGAAATTGATTTTCTACCAAAGCCATGCAGAGGATTAGACTCAGATTTAGGCCAATAAAAGATTTACATTCCATCCAAGTCCCAATATAACATGATGCACAGATGAAAACATGCTCGTGAAATGACATAGCTGACACACATTAGAAAGTCTAAAGTAAAAACCAGCTCATAAGAATGCTAGTCCCAAAGGCAAAAACACAACATATAAGCTACATAAAATGTCTATAATGAATCACAGCAGAATCAGTTTTTCAAATAATTTTCATCATTAATTTTTATTCTCATTCTGGCCGCTTTTCAAAATGACTGCCCACAAAATCTCAGGATCACAAAATAGCATCTGTCATGCATTTATAACGATCAGAAAATTCTTAAAATTATTGACAGCTCCAGCTTTCCAACTTTCATATATTAGACTACTTCACTCCTCTGCTACCACTTATAGAGATAATTTTTTTCTTATAACCTCTAATAACTATGGTAAGGTTCCCAGAACTACACTTAGAGCCAGTAGAGGTATTGGAGACGAGTCTAACCTTGACTGACCTGGGTACCCACACTGAGCCATGTACAATGAAAATGCAGGTATGCCCATCAGGTGGCTACCTGTTCTGTCTACAGTGAAAATTAAAATTAAAGCTGCTTCTCACAACACTCTTCACTTTTTCAAGTGTTCTTCAAATACAGATCTTTCTTTCAATCTTCCTATATTGCATAGAGTATCAACAGATAAAGTAAAGAAAAGCTAGCCCTGTATAAATGAAGCATAATATTGGGACAGCAGGAATCAAGAACTAAAGTAAGGGAGCCAGCCTCCATGTAGAATTGGTCACATTCAACGGAATCCAATTTTGAAAGAAAAAGAAAATACTTAAAGGAAGCAAGAAGCTCTAAGCCAATGCAATTAACAGTGGTTAAAAGCAATGGGTTGATTCCTGAGGT
Organism: Oryx dammah; assembly: GCF_014754425.2. NCBI lineage: Eukaryota > Metazoa > Chordata > Mammalia > Artiodactyla > Bovidae > Oryx > Oryx dammah. The sequence continues at coordinate 117,322,217 of NW_024070207.1, forward strand.
GGAAATGTTTTTTATTTCATGGTCATACAATTATATACAGTAAATCCATATAGCTCTGTACCCAGTCAAGGCCCTTTCTTAATTTTCAAAGCTCAAACCAAGTATAATAAAAGTACAGATAACTGGTTCAGGAAGAGTACCCATTAACATCCTCAAGTTTCAGGGAAACCTATTTTAACCTTTAAGACATCTAGAAAAACTGAGTTCTGAATCTGTTTAAACAAATCTTCTTTCCAGGAGCCATCTGAATTGATGGGCACCATGTATTAACTGAGGGATCCCTGGGTTGGGAAGATTCCCCTGGAGAAGGGACTGGCTACCCACTCCAGTACTCTTGCCTGGAGAATCCCATGGACAGAGGAGCCTGGTGGGCTACAGTCCATGGAGTTGCAAAGAGTCGGACAGGACTGAAGTGACTGAGTATGCACATATATTAACTGGAAGGGGATGCTTCCCAGGAATAGCTGGATGAAGAAAGGAAGGGCTCCTCTAAGAAACCTTAATGAAAACCACCCAGTCTTTGTATCTATCATTTATCTTATACTTGGGCTATCAATTTCAGCATATAAAATCAGCAATAGGAACATCAGGATGTTAGAAGGGCTTTGGAAAATGAAGAATTCCCAGTTTAGTAAAGGGTGATTTTCCAGTAAAGAAAAGAAAGCACCAGCAGTTCAAACTTCTCAGGACTCAAGAGACCTCAGCTATTTCAGCCTACTAAAATACAAGTCCCGCAAATGAAATATTTGCAACACAGCTTTTACATTAAGTATTTTTGTCCATTCACCAATGTTTATAAAAGCAAATTTATATTTTCATTTACATTGTGAATGGTTTGGTTATTCTAAAATATGAAACTCTGATTTGGACATTTGGAATATGAAAAGGAAATACAATTTATAATTTTGCAACTATGGGATATAAGGATCCTATGTGGCAACCAGCCTCCAAGATGGTACCAATGATCTCCACCTACTAGTATTCATAATGCCATTGTAACACCTTTTTCCAGAACAGAGTTGTCTGTGTGACCAAGTGAAGTGATGATATGTGACTTCTGAGACAAAGACATAAAAGATACAGTAACTTCTCTCTTGCTGTCTCTCTCAGATTCCTCACACTGGGGGAGGCTAGCTGCCATGTCCTGAAGACTCTCAAGCAGCCCTAAGGAGAGGCCCATGTGATGAGGAAATGAGGCCTCGTGCCAACAGCCATGTGAGTGAATCATCATAGAAGCAGATGCTCCATCTAATCAAGCCTTCAGATGACAGCAGCCCTGGATGACATCTTGACTTAAACCTCAAGAGAGATCCTGAACAAGAACCACTCAGCTTAGCTTCTCTTGGATTACTTATTATCAGAAACTATATGAGATAATAAATGTCTGCTGTTTCAAAGGACTAAGATTTGAGATAACTTGTTACACAGCAATAGCTAACTAATACAACACATAACTGTTATCACTTGGGTTTCCCTTGCCTTTCTTTATGTTTAAATCAATGCTAAAGAGGTAGTATGGAAAGAACAGGATTCTACAGGCAAACATATTTGGGTCAAATCCTAGCCCCACCACCTACAACCCTGTATATTCTTCATCAAATTACATAATTCCAGTGCCTCAATTTCATCTAAAACAAAAAGATGAGTATATCAATTTCACAGATTATTTGTAAAAAATCAAAGTACAGTTGCTCCTTTAACAACATGGGTTTCAACTGTGCAGGTCCATTTATGCATGGACTTTTGTTCAATAGTAAATACTAAAGTACTGATGATCTGTGGTTGGATGAATCCGTGGATGTAGAACTGTGTATCTTGATGCAAAGGAACTACAGATTCGGAGGATTTCATATGTGATTATCCATGATGTGGAGGGTCAACACCCTGAACCTCCATGTTGTTCAAGGGTCAACTGTCTGTATAAAAAGCATGGACCTTTTAGAACTAACACCCCCAAAATATGTCCTTTTCATTATAGGGGACTGGAATACAAAAGTAGGAAGTCAAGAAACACCTGGAATAACAGGCAAATTGGCCTTGGAATACGGAATGAAGCAGGGCAAAGGCTAATAGAGTTTTGCCAAGAGAACGCACTGGTCATAGCAAACACCCTCTTCCAACAACACAAGAGAAGACTCTACACATGGACATCACCAGATG